>NC_091564.1:21581654-21586306 GCF_042767895.1 Penaeus vannamei | reverse complement strand
ATAAGGCTAAAAGACAGAACCGGATAAATAGTTGTTTAGATAAACTGATGAACAAAAAGATATACAGAGAGAAAAATAGAGATAGACGCTGATAATTTGGTAACACATATGATAAAAATGATAAAAATAACAATAGGGATGATAATAATAATAGTAACAATGCTGATGATAATGGTAGTAATAATGGCTTTGAATTTCCAAGACTTGCGTTCGAGATTGTTCCATGCCAAGTGTGGAATCACAGTTAGGCCCATTTTTCATTTTATTTGTGTTTAATAATTGCATTAGTTTCATCGTTTGATTTCTGCTGCAAAATTCTCCCACGTCTTTATATAAACAAAGTTCGAAGTTTAATGCGAACTGGAATCGCACACAGGCTCCGACTTTATGGCTGTGGGAACTTTGCTTCTGAATCAGCTATTACAAAACGCTTGGCAATCTCTGTGAAATAATTTGTCGAATAGATGGCAACAGATGAGGTTCAGCAATTTATCATTTAACATATACATATATAACCGTTCTCTCTCTATCTACATATCTATTTATATACCTATCTATTTGTCTCTATCTCTGTACATACGCATATATTCTATCATATCCATCTGTCTATCTGTAACTTACCATATATATATATATATATATATATATATATATATATATATATATATATATATATATATATATATATATATATATATATATAGTTCATTTCTCTCGTTCTCAGTTCAAACATTATATTTTTATTTGTGACCAATTACAACAAAGAAACTGTTCTGTTCTTACAGGACAAACACGTCTTACTTAGATAGATAGATAATTAGACAGTTATGAATAAATAGATACATATAGATAAATAAACCGAAAAAAGAGATAGTAATAGCAACAGAATTTTTTTTTTTTTTTATCAAATGGAAATATGTTTAAAGAATCATTATTTTGCATATAATTAGCAACTCTTTCATAATGGATTTTGCTAGCAAAAAGACAATCTAATGATTGTGCAATTATAAATACATATATATATATATATATATATATATATATTCTTGGTTTGCATAATGAAATACCACGTTAGTTAAGATGCAGACATGTACTTCATCTTTACCTTTGGCCGATTTATACATGCCTGTATTGAATAATAATATTAGGTATGTAATCAATATTTCACATCATTATCTAACAATGCTCTTTTTTTCTTTTTACTACATAATAAGTTATACTGCTGTCGTTATATTCATATTAATACCATTTGCATTTTTTAAAGATCTTGTCTAATGTGCTAATAAGAGATACCCAGTGATTAATAATTTTCTGTAATTCAGTTGTCAGTATAAATGTCTATATGGAATAGTAAAAGAGATTGTGGCTTCGTTAATACTGGGGTCCGTTTTCGCTCGAGTGAGTATTAAGATCAGAAAAGATAAATTCCAGGAGAAAATGTTTAATAGTAAAGGATTCAGCGGATATCTTTCCATATAGGATTTTCAAAAGCACTTAGAACCTATTTGCTTTTTGTGAGCTAATTACGAGATGAATAGTGTGATTGAGGGATTTATTTAAAACACATATGAGGTGAACGAATACAATTATATCTTTAATAGATATGTAATGAAAAGAAATATATTCATGATCGAGAGATATATTGATAACATTACTGCTTATTCCTTTAACTACAGATTTCGACAAATAAATGTGCACTTGCAAGCGAGAGTGGTAACACCTGTACATAAACTATTTGGCTCACTAGTCATATCGAAATACGCACTCAAATGGGATTGACGATTTGGAATTCTGTGAAGAGAATTGATGGTAATTCTTTCCAACGTAACCGCACCCGTCGGAGGCTGAGTCCCCAACTCCAGTCAACAATCCTGGGGGATCCCTCTTCCCCGAACCTATCACAACCATAAACGCAGAATCTATTATAAAGATAGCCGTATGACCCAAAGAACTCCCTAACCCGGGGGCTCCACCCCCGGACCCCCTCTCAGTCGCCGTCTTTCCCTACCGGGGGCTCCGTTCCCCTCTTTCCCTAACCTAACCATGAGCATAAGCGCTTACCTTACTGTGGAGGGAACAGCCGAGCGGCGGCGAGGAGGGTCATGAAATCTTTTATTCGGCTCGCTGACTCATAAAAAACAGTCACCGTTGCACTTTTCAATATTAGATTGTGCTCTTGGCACAATTTGATCAGTCCTATGTTATCACTATATCTGTGAAAGAAATCCCCAAAACCGAAGTCGCACAAGCTACAAAAACTGCGATCCCTATCTATCGGCCGGGGAAGGAATGGCCCGGGGCGTGAACCCTTGGAAGCTGGGTCGGACACTCGTTAAGAGCCGCTCATTAAGCGCAGCGATCGAAGGTAACGGTGGTTATGAGAAAACAAAATAGACGTTATGTAGCTAAAAATGCGATGTAAATGAATGTTTAAGGGCGGATTGCGTATATGGTAATATAATATAAAGTGATTAGTACAAATAAAATGAAAAAAGTACTATCAGATGATTTGTAATACGTATGAAATACTGGTAGTAGTTAGCATGACGTTAATGGTAGTAACGTCACGTGACGTACATGCGCAGTCTGAGGGAAGTTGCTTTAAAAGCTGCGCGTGGACTTATACTCGTGAGCGAATTTCCGACTTATATGCGTTCCACGCGCAGGGACTTAGTGAGCAAGGTCTATATAAGTACTTATATAGACCTTGTTAGTGAGCGCGTGTGGACTCTGCCTCGGCGCGGCAGTTGTCGCGACTTTTTTTTTTATGACGTTAAAAAAAGAAAAAAAGGCTAGCGCTTTATATTTTTCCACGATTTCTCTTTATCATAAAATGCTTAGTTGAGATAAGAAGGTAGATTTTTAAAGATTTGACATATTTCAGTGCAATGCTAGGTATACAATAATGTATATAACATCATATACACAAGCGTAATATTAGTGTGCTCGTAAAAGCTACAAGCTAGTTATAGGATATTTACAATATTATGTTTCTGTGGTGTAGTGGTTAGCACAGTCGCTTCCTACGCGACAGACTCGGGTTCACTTCCCGGCGGATAATTCATAATGCAGCTTTTATGGAATTTATTATATGAATTTTTGTTTGTATTTCTATCTACTTACCTTCCGTTCCATATATCTTTCTAGTTTCGTTTCTGTCTCTTTCTACGGTGTTTACAATGCGAAAGAGTATGAAGGTCATATAGTATTTTATGTTTGTGTTGTTGTTTGTTAATGTTTATGCGCGTTTGCGTAATTTTGCTGTTCTCTCATAATCATGTGACTGTATTAGTGATATGAGAAGCAAAGAATGGGCGGAGGAAGAAGAGGACGAACACGTGATGAAGAGAAAAGGTGGAGGGAAGGAAAGGGACAAAAGAAGAAGCAAATTCTGTTTTATTATCTTGCTTAGCGTTATCTTCATTCCACTTTGCCTACTTCAGATAAGAAATACGATTTCATAGAGAAGAATGATCTCTCTTTTTGTATAGTAGCTTGATAATTAGCTATATATTTGGAAAGGTCTGATGTCACTGTAGTTCTGTCATGAAATAAATGAATGCTACTTATGGTCCGTCGTGAAATAAAAATTCAAATTAGACAAACCAGGCAGTACAGCTATCAAGGTAATAATTGTAATGTTATATATAAATAATATACATCAATACTGTAGAGATGTGAGGATTTATGCATTATTCATAGCTTGTACAATATATTCCGTATCATGTTTAATCCTTATTTCTATATGTATTGTATGTATGCATAATCTTGTCAAGTTATGTTCCCTTGTATTGATGTAACCTCCCATATATGTACTTTTATTACATGTGACGTGGCAACACTGTCCTTGGCCACGTGACCTAGCACCATTGCCTGTGAGCGAGGTTTCCCGCCAATTTTCGGTCTCGGCGCTGGTCAACCATAAGAGACAGATGTGTGCTCTCGCCCCCCAATGTAACTCCTGAGAATAGAACCTACAAGATTCAGCTCGGTGTTTCCTTCTCCTGTTGATTACGAGGAACATCCCCCCCAACCCAAGAAGAAATATACAAATACTACTACTATTGCATTGTGACAGCTGGATCCCGTGTTAACCATGTCTTCTATTTTCTAGGTGTAATTCTTGTTTACATTTCATTTTATTCTCTCTTCTCATTAAACTACTTTTTCAGTTATGTATATATATATATATATATATATATATATATATATATATATATATATATATATATATATACATATATATATATCATTTGGTATATCATATATTTCATTCGAAGATTTTCAAAATTAGTATTTTAAACATACTGAGAAAGCATGTAATTTCATAGCGACTTACAGTTGCATATTGATTTACATTATCTTCGAAACACACTGCCGTTGGGTAAAAACTGTTACTTCAACAGAAAGTTGTAAAAAAATATATTATAAAAACTAAATTTCTTCTAACAGGAATTCGAAGAAATACCTATAATTTCGAAACGTTTACGGGGTAAACGAATGCAATTATATAACTTTAATAGATGTGTAATGAAAATAAATATATTATTTGTGATCAAGGGGTATATCAGCACAGTTTTCAAACATCATCTAATGGATGGTTGTCGAGGAATATGCACGAGATGAACGAATGCAGTTATATAGACATGAAA
>NC_091564.1:21559154-21576654 GCF_042767895.1 Penaeus vannamei | reverse complement strand
TGCCAGCGCTGATGTCAGAAGATAACTGTTGGGTGCCAGCGCTGATGTCAGAAGATAACTGTTGGGTGCCAGCGCTGATGTCAGAAGATAACTGTTGGGTGCCAGCGCTGATGTCAGAAGATAACTGTTGGGTGCCAGCGCTGATGTCAGAAGATAACTGTTGGGTGCCAGCGCTGATAGAAGATAATTGTTGGGTGCCAGCGCTGATGTCAGAAGATAACTGTTGGGTGCCAGCGCTGATGTCAGAAGATAACTGTTGGGTGCCAGCGCTGATAGAAGATAATTGTTGGGTGCCAGCGCTGATGTCAGAAGATAACTGTTGGGTGCCAGCGCTGATAGAAGATAATTGTTGGGTGCCAGCGCTGATGTCAGAAGATAACTGTTGGGTGCCAGCGCTGATAGAAGATAACTGTTGGGTGCCAGCGCTGATGTCAGAAGATAACTGTTGGGTGCCAGCGCTGATGTCAGAAGATAACTGTTGGGTGCCAGCGCTGATAGAAGATAATTGTTGGGTGCCAGCGCTGATGTCAGAAGATAACTGTTGGGTGCCAGCGCTGATAGAAGATAATTGTTGGGTGCCAGCGCTGATGTCAGAAGATAACTGTTGGGTGCCAGCGCTGATGTCAGAAGATAATTGTTGGGTGCCAGCGCTGATGTCAGAAGATAACTGTTGGGTGCCAGCGCTGATAGAAGATAATTGTTGTGTGCCAGCGCTGATGTCAGAAGATAACTGTTGGGTGCCAGCGCTGATATCAGAAGATAACTGTTGGGTGCCAGCGCTGATGTCAGAAGATAACTGTTGGGTGCCAGCGCTGATAGAAGATAATTGTTGGGTGCCAGCGCTGATGTCAGAAGATAACTGTTGGGTGCCAGCGCTGATAGAAGATAATTGTTGGGTGCCAGCGCTGATGTCAGAAGATAACTGTTGGGTGCCAGCGCTGATGTCAGAAGATAACTGTTGGGTGCCAGCGCTGATGTCAGAAGATAACTGTTGGGTGCCAGCGCTGATAGAAGATAATTGTTGGGTGCCAGCGCTGATGTCAGAAGATAACTGTTGGGTGCCAGCGCTGATAGAAGATAATTGTTGGGTGCCAGCGCTGATGTCAGAAGATAACTGTTGGGTGCCAGCGCTGATGTCAGAAGATAACTGTTGGGTGCCAGCGCTGATGTCAGAAGATAACTGTTGGGTGCCAGCGCTGATAGAAGATAATTGTTGGGTGCCAGCGCTGATGTCAGAAGATAACTGTTGGGTGCCAGCGCTGATGTCAGAAGATAACTGTTGGGTGCCAGCGCTGATAGAAGATAATTGTTGGGTGCCAGCGCTGATGTCAGAAGATAACTGTTGGGTGCCAGCGCTGATAGAAGATAATTGTTGGGTGCCAGCGCTGATAGAAGATAATTGTTGGGTGCCAGCGCTGATGTCAGAAGATAACTGTTGGGTGCCAGCGCTGATAGAAGATAACTTTTGGGTGCCAGCGCTGATGTCAGAAGATAACTGTTGGGTGCCAGCGCTGATGTCAGAAGATAACTGTTGGGTGCCAGCGCTGATGTCAGAAGATAACTGTTGGGTGCCAGCGCTGATGTCAGAAGATAACTGTTGGGTGCCAGCGCTGATGTCAGAAGATAACTGTTGGGTGCCAGCGCTGATGTCAGAAGATAACTGTTGGGTGCCAGCGCTGATGTCAGAAGATAACTGTTGGGTGCCAGCGCTGATGTCAGAAGATAACTGTTGGGTGCCAGCGCTGATAGAAGATAATTGTTGGGTGCCAGCGCTGATGTCAGAAGATAACTGTTGGGTGCCAGCGCTGATGTCAGAAGATAACTGTTGGGTGCCAGCGCTGATGTCAGAAGATAACTGTTGGGTGCCAGCGCTGATGTCAGAAGATAACTGTTGGGTGCCAGCGCTGATGTCAGAAGATAACTGTTGGGTGCCAGCGCTGATGTCAGAAGATAACTGTTGGGTGCCAGCGCTGATGTCAGAAGATAACTGTTGGGTGCCAGCGCTGATGTCAGAAGATAACTGTTGGGTGCCAGCGCTGATGTCAGAAGATAACTGTTGGGTGCCAGCGCTGATATCAGAAGATAACTGTTGGGTGCCAGCGCTGATGTCAGAAGATAACTGTTGGGTGCCAGCGCTGATGTCAGAAGATAACTGTTGGGTGCCAGCGCTGATGTCAGAAGATAACTGTTGGGTGCCAGCGCTGATGTCAGAAGATAACTGTTGGGTGCCAGCGCTGATATCAGAAGATAACTGTTGGGTGCCAGCGCTGATGTCAGAAGATAACTGTTGGGTGCCAGCGCTGATGTCAGAAGATAACTGTTGGGTGCCAGCGCTGATGTCAGAAGATAACTGTTGGGTGCCAGCGCTGATATCAGAAGATAACTGTTGGGTGCCAGCGCTGATGTCAGAAGATAACTGTTGGGTGCCAGCGCTGATGTCAGAAGATAACTGTTGGGTGCCAGCGCTGATGTCAGAAGATAACTGTTGGGTGCCAGCGCTGATGTCAGAAGATAACTGTTGGGTGCCAGCGCTGATGTCAGAAGATAACTGTTGGGTGCCAGCGCTGATATCAGAAGATAACTGTTGGGTGCCAGCGCTGATAGAAGATAATTGTTGGGTGCCAGCGCTGATGTCAGAAGATAACTGTTGGGTGCCAGCGCTGATGTCAGAAGATAACTGTTGGGTGCCAGCGCTGATGTCAGAAGATAACTGTATCTTTCCCCTCTCCTCATAACCACCTATTTCTCCTACCCCTATCCTCCTCTTCCTTCCTATTCCCTCTCCTCTTCCATTCGTCCTCTCTTTGCTCTTTTCCCTCCTCATAACCACCTCTTTCTCCTACCCCTATCCTCCTCCTTCCTACTCCCTCTCCTCTTCCATTCGTCCTCTCTTTGCTCTTTTCCCCTCTCCTCATAACCACCTCTTTCTCCTACCCCTTTCCTCCTCTTCCTTCCTACTCCCTCTCCTCTCCGCGTATCTTTTCTGCCCTTTCCCTCTTCTCTCGTTGTATGCCTCCATTGCTCTCTCCATTTATCGCGAAGACAACTTTTGATGCTGGGTTTCAGGTCATCGCAGGGCTCAGTGGCACCCGCTTTGGCCCTCCGATCCGCCTGCGCTGGCACCCAACAGTTATCTTCTGATATCAGCGCTGGCACCCAACAGTTATCTTCTGACATCAGCGCTGGCACCCAACAGTTATCTTCTGACATCAGCGCTGGCACCCAACAATTATCTTCTATCAGCGCTGGCACCCAACAGTTATCTTCTGACATCAGCGCTGGCACCCAACAGTTATCTTCTGACATCAGCGCTGGCACCCAACAATTATCTTCTATCAGCGCTGGCACCCAACAGTTATCTTCTGACATCAGCGCTGGCACCCAACAGTTATCTTCTGACATCAGCGCTGGCACACAACAGTTATCTTCTGACATCAGCGCTGGCACCCAACAGTTATCTTCTGATATCAGCGCTGGCACCCAACAATTATCTTCTATCAGCGCTGGCACCCAACAGTTATCTTCTGACATCAGCGCTGGCACCCAACAGTTATCTTCTGACATCAGCGCTGGCACCCAACAGTTATCTTCTGACATCAGCGCTGGCACCCAACAATTATCTTCTATCAGCGCTGGCACCCAACAGTTATCTTCTGACATCAGCGCTGGCACCCAACAGTTATCTTCTGACATCAGCGCTGGCACCCAACAGTTATCTTCTGACATCAGCGCTGGCACCCAACAATTATCTTCTATCAGCGCTGGCACCCAACAGTTATCTTCTGATATCAGCGCTGGCACCCAACAGTTATCTTCTGACATCAGCGCTGGCACCCAACAGTTATCTTCTGACATCAGCGCTGGCACCCAACAGTTATCTTCTGACATCAGCGCTGGCACCCAACAGTTATCTTCTGACATCAGCGCTGGCACCCAACAGTTATCTTCTGACATCAGCGCTGGCACCCAACAGTTATCTTCTGACATCAGCGCTGGCACCCAACAGTTATCTTCTGACATCAGCGCTGGCACCCAACAGTTATCTTCTGACATCAGCGCTGGCACCCAACAGTTATCTTCTGACATCAGCGCTGGCACCCAACAGTTATCTTCTGACATCAGCGCTGGCACCCAACAATTATCTTCTATCAGCGCTGGCACCCAACAGTTATCTTCTGACATCAGCGCTGGCACCCAACAGTTATCTTCTGACATCAGCGCTGGCACCCAACAGTTATCTTCTGACATCAGCGCTGGCACCCAACAATTATCTTCTATCAGCGCTGGCACCCAACAGTTATCTTCTGACATCAGCGCTGGCACCCAACAGTTATCTTCTGACATCAGCGCTGGCACCCAACAGTTATCTTCTGACATCAGCGCTGGCACCCAACAATTATCTTCTATCAGCGCTGGCACCCAACAGTTATCTTCTGATATCAGCGCTGGCACCCAACAGTTATCTTCTGACATCAGCGCTGGCACCCAACAGTTATCTTCTGACATCAGCGCTGGCACCCAACAGTTATCTTCTGACATCAGCGCTGGCACCCAACAGTTATCTTCTGACATCAGCGCTGGCACCCAACAGTTATCTTCTGACATCAGCGCTGGCACCCAACAGTTATCTTCTGACATCAGCGCTGGCACCCAACAGTTATCTTCTGACATCAGCGCTGGCACCCAACAGTTATCTTCTGACATCAGCGCTGGCACCCAACAGTTATCTTCTGACATCAGCGCTGGCACCCAACAGTTATCTTCTGACATCAGCGCTGGCACCCAACAATTATCTTCTATCAGCGCTGGCACCCAACAGTTATCTTCTGATATCAGCGCTGGCACCCAACAGTTATCTTCTGACATCAGCGCTGGCACCCAACAGTTATCTTCTGACATCAGCGCTGGCACCCAACAGTTATCTTCTGACATCAGCGCTGGCACCCAACAGTTATCTTCTGACATCAGCGCTGGCACCCAACAGTTATCTTCTGACATCAGCGCTGGCACCCAACAGTTATCTTCTGATATCAGCGCTGGCACCCAACAGTTATCTTCTGACATCAGCGCTGGCACCCAACAGTTATCTTCTGACATCAGCGCTGGCACCCAACAGTTATCTTCTGACATCAGCGCTGGCACCCAACAGTTATCTTCTGATATCAGCGCTGGCACCCAACAGTTATCTTCTGACATCAGCGCTGGCACCCAACAGTTATCTTCTGACATCAGCGCTGGCACCCAACAGTTATCTTCTGACATCAGCGCTGGCACCCAACAGTTATCTTCTGACATCAGCGCTGGCACCCAACAGTTATCTTCTGATATCAGCGCTGGCACCCAACAGTTATCTTCTGACATCAGCGCTGGCACCCAACAGTTATCTTCTGACATCAGCGCTGGCACCCAACAGTTATCTTCTGACATCAGCGCTGGCACCCAACAGTTATCTTCTGACATCAGCGCTGGCACCCAACAGTTATCTTCTGACATCAGCGCTGGCACCCAACAGTTATCTTCTGACATCAGCGCTGGCACCCAACAGTTATCTTCTGACATCAGCGCTGGCACCCAACAGTTATCTTCTGACATCAGCGCTGGCACCCAACAGTTATCTTCTGACATCAGCGCTGGCACCCAACAGTTATCTTCTGATATCAGCGCTGGCACCCAACAGTTATCTTCTGACATCAGCGCTGGCACCCAACAGTTATCTTCTGACATCAGCGCTGGCACCCAACAGTTATCTTCTGACATCAGCGCTGGCACCCAACAGTTATCTTCTATCAGCGCTGGCACCCAACAGTTATCTTCTGACATCAGCGCTGGCACCCAACAATTATCTTCTATCAGCGCTGGCACCCAACAGTTATCTTCTGACATCAGCGCTGGCACCCAACAATTATCTTCTATCAGCGCTGGCACCCAACAGTTATCTTCTGACATCAGCGCTGGCACCCAACAGTTATCTTCTGACATCAGCGCTGGCACCCAACAATTATCTTCTATCAGCGCTGGCACCCAACAGTTATCTTCTGACATCAGCGCTGGCACCCAACAATTATCTTCTGACATCAGCGCTGGCACCCAACAGTTATCTTCTGACATCAGCGCTGGCACCCAACAATTATCTTCTATCAGCGCTGGCACCCAACAGTTATCTTCTGACATCAGCGCTGGCACCCAACAATTATCTTCTATCAGCGCTGGCACCCAACAGTTATCTTCTGACATCAGCGCTGGCACCCAACAGTTATCTTCTGACATCAGCGCTGGCACCCAACAGTTATCTTCTGACATCAGCGCTGGCACCCAACAATTATCTTCTATCAGCGCTGGCACCCAACAGTTATCTTCTGACATCAGCGCTGGCACCCAACAATTATCTTCTATCAGCGCTGGCACCCAACAGTTATCTTCTGACATCAGCGCTGGCACCCAACAGTTATCTTCTGATATCAGCGCTGGCACCCAACAGTTATCTTCTGACATCAGCGCTGGCACCCAACAATTATCTTCTATCAGCGCTGGCACCCAACAGTTATCTTCTGACATCAGCGCTGGCACCCAACAGTTATCTTCTGACATCAGCGCTGGCACCCAACAGTTATCTTCTGACATCAGCGCTGGCACCCAACAATTATCTTCTATCAGCGCTGGCACCCAACAGTTATCTTCTGACATCAGCGCTGGCACCCAACAATTATCTTCTATCAGCGCTGGCACCCAACAGTTATCTTCTGACATCAGCGCTGGCACCCAACAGTTATCTTCTGACATCAGCGCTGGCACCCAACAGTTATCTTCTATCAGCGCTGGCACCCAACAGTTATCTTCTGACATCAGCGCTGGCACCCAACAATTATCTTCTATCAGCGCTGGCACCCAACAGTTATCTTCTGACATCAGCGCTGGCACCCAACAGTTATCTTCTGACATCAGCGCTGGCACCCAACAGTTATCTTCTGACATCAGCGCTGGCACCCAACAGTTATCTTCTGACATCAGCGCTGGCACCCAACAATTATCTTCTATCAGCGCTGGCACCCAACAGTTATCTTCTGACATCAGCGCTGGCACCCAACAGTTATCTTCTGACATCAGCGCTGGCACCCAACAGTTATCTTCTGACATCAGCGCTGGCACCCAACAGTTATCTTCTGACATCAGCGCTGGCACCCAACAGTTATCTTCTGACATCAGCGCTGGCACCCAACAATTATCTTCTATCAGCGCTGGCACCCAACAATTATCTTCTATCAGCGCTGGCACCCAACAGTTATCTTCTGACATCAGCGCTGGCACCCAACAGTTATCTTCTGACATCAGCGCTGGCACCCAACAGTTATCTTCTGACATCAGCGCTGGCACCCAACAGTTATCTTCTGACATCAGCGCTGGCACCCAACAGTTATCTTCTGACATCAGCGCTGGCACCCAACAGTTATCTTCTGACATCAGCGCTGGCACCCAACAGTTATCTGCTGCTGCTTCCTTCTCCTCTTCTTCTTGTTTCTCTTTTTTTTCGATGCTTCTTTTTTTTGTCGATGCTCCTTCCTCCTCTTCTTCTTCCTGCTGCTGCTTCCTCCTTCTCCTCTTCTTCTTTCTCCTTCTTCCTGCTCTTCTTCTTTCTTCTTCTTCCTGCTGCTGCTACCTCCTCTTCTTCTTCCTGCTGCTGCTTCCTCCGTCTGCCGATGCTCCCCCTCCTCCTCCTCCTCCTCTTCTACTTCTACTTCTTCTACATCATCTTCTTCCTCCTTCTTCTTGTTCCTGCTGCTGCTTCCACCTCCTCTTCTTCTTCCTGCTGCTGCTTCCTCCTCTTCTTTTTTTTGTCGATGCTGCTTCCTCCTCTTCTTCTTCCTGCTGCTGCTTCCTCCTCCTCTTGTTCTTCCTGCTGCTGCTTCCTCCGTCTGTCGATGCTCCCCTCCTCCTCCTCCTCCTCCTCTTCTACTTCTTCTTCTTCTTCTTCCTGCTGCTGCTTCCTCCTCCTCTTCTTTCTTCTTCTTTTTTTTGTCGATGCTGCTTCCTCCTCTTCTTCTTCCTGCTGCTGCTTCCTCCGTCTGCCGATGCTCCCCATCCTCCTCCTCCTCCTCTTCTACTTCTTCCTGCTCTTCTTCTTTCTTCTTCTTCCTGCTGCTGCTTCCTCCTCCTCTTCTTCTTCCTGCTGCTGCTTCCTCCTCCTCTTCTTCTTCCTGCTGCTGCTTCCTCCTCCTCTTCTTCCTGCTGCTGCTTCCTCCTCCTCTTCTTCTTCCTGCTGCTGCTTCCTCCTCTTCTTCTTCCTGCTGCTGCTTCCTCCTCTTCTTTTTTTTTGTCGATGCTGCTTCCTCCTCTTCTTCTTCCTGCTGCTGCTTCCTCCTCCTCTTCTTCTTCTTACTCCTTCTTCCTGCTGCTGCTTCCTCCTCCTCTTCTTCTTCTTACTCCTTCTTCCTGCTGCTGCTTCCTCCTCCTCCTCTTCTTTTTTTTTTCTTTCCTCTTTTTTTTTTTTTTTTTTTTTTTTTCTCTCTTTTTTTTTTTTTTTTTTTGTCGATGCTGCTTCCTCCTCCTCTTGTTCTTCCTGCTGCTGCTTCCTCCGTCTGTTGATGCTCCTCTTCTTCTTCCTGCTGCTGCTTCCTCCTCCTCTTCTTCTTCCTGCTCCTGCTTCCTCCTCCTCTTCTTCTTCCTGCTGCTGCTTCCTCCTCCTCTTCTTCTTCCTGCTGCTGCTTCCTCCTCTTTTTTTTTCTGCTGCTGCTTCCTCCTCCTCTTCTTCTTCCTGCTGCTGCTTCCTCCTCCTCTTCTTCTTCCTGCTGCTGCTTCCTCCTAACCTAACCTAACCTAACCTAACCTAACCTAACCTAACCTAACCTAACCTAACCTAACCTTCTTCTTCCTGCTGCTGCTTCCTCCTCCTCTTCTTCTTCCTGCTGCTGCTACCTCCTCCTCTTCTTCTTCCTACTGCTGCTACCTCCTCTTCTTCTTCCTGCTGCTGCTACCTCCTCCTCTTCTTTTTCCTGCTGCTGCTTCCTCCTCCTCTTCTTCTTCCTGCTGCTGCTTCCTCCTCCTCTTCTTCTTCCTGCTGCTTCCTCATCCTCTTCTTCTTCCTGCTCCTCTTCTTCTTCCTGCTGCTGCTTCCTCCTCCTCTTCTTCTTCCTGCTGCTTCCTCATCATCTTCTTCTTCCTGCTCCTCTTCTTCTTCCTGCTGCTGCTTCCTCCTCCTCTTCTTCTTTCTTCTTCTTCCTGCTGCTGCTTCCTCCTCCTCTTCTTCTTCCTGCTGCTACTTCCTCCTCCTCTTCTCTCTTCCTGCTGCTGCTTCCTCCTCCTCTTCTTCTTCCTGCTGCTACTTCCTCCTCCTCTTCTCTCTTCCTGCTGCTGCTTCCTCCTTCTCCTCTTCTTCTTTCCCCTTCTTCCTGCTCTTCTTTCTTCTTCTTCCTGCTGCTGCTACCTCCTCTTCTTCTTCCTGCTGCTGCTTCCTCCGTCTGTCGATGCTCCCCCTCCTCCTCCTCCTCCTCTTCTACTTCTTCTTCTTGCAGCTGTTTCCTCCTCTTCTTCTTCTTCCTGCTGCTTCCTCCTCCTCTTCTTCCTGCTGCTGCTTCCTCTTCCTCTTCTTCTTCTTGCTGCTACTTCCTCCTCCTCTTCTCTCTTCCTGCTGCTGCTTCCTCCTTCTCCTCTTCTTCTTTCCCCTTCTTCCTGCTCTTCTTTCTTCTTCTTCCTGCTGCTGCTACCTCCTCTTCTTCTTCCTGCTGCTGCTTCCTCCGTCTGTCGATGCTCCCCCTCCTCCTCCTCCTCCTCTTCTACTTCTTCTTCTTGCAGCTGTTTCCTCCTCTTCTTCTTCTTCCTGCTGCTTCCTCCTCCTCTTCTTCCTGCTGCTGCTTCCTCTTCCTCTTCTTCTTCTTGCTGCTACTTCCTCCTCCTCTTCTCTCTTCCTGCTGCTGCTTCCTCCTCCTCTTCTTCCTGCTGCTGTTTCCTCTTCCTCTTCTTCTTCTTGCTGCTGCTTCCTCCTCTTCTTCTTCCTGCTGCTGCTTCCTCCTCCTCTTCTTCCTGCTGCTGTTTCCTCTTCCTCTTCTTCTTCCTGCTGCTGCTTCCTTCTCCTCTTCTTCCTGCTGCTGCTTCCTCCCCCTCTTCTTCTTCCTGCTGCTGCTTCCTCCTCTTCTTCTTCTTTTTTGCTGCTGCTTCCTCCTCTTCTTCTTTCTTCTTCTTTTTTTGTCAATGCTGCTTCCTCCTCTTCTTCTTCCTGCTGCTGCTACATCTACATGAGTGATGTCTGTTGATGCTCCTCCTTCTTCTTTTTTCCTGCTGCTCCTCCTTCTTTCTCCTTCTTCCTGCTCTTCTTCTTTCTTCTTCTTCCTGCTGCTACCTCCTCTTCTTCTTCCTGCTGCTGCTTCCTCCTCTTCCTCTCCTTCCTGCTGCTGCTTCCTTCTTCTTCTCTTCTTCTTTCTTCTTCCTGCTGCTGCTACCTCTGTCTTTTTCTTCTTTTTTTTTTTGTCGATGCTGCTTCCTCATCTTCTTCTTCTTCCTGCTGCTGCTTCCTCCTCCTCTTCTTCTTCCTGCTGCTGCTGCCTCTCCTCTTCTTATTTCTGCTGCTGCTTCCTCCTCCTCTTCTTCCTGCTGCTGCTTCCTCCTCCTCTTCTTCTTCCTGCTGCTGCTTCCTCCTCCTCTTCTTCTTCCTGCTGCTGCTTCCTCCTCTTCTTTTTTTTTGTCGATGCTGCTTCCTCCTCTTCTTCTTCCTGCTGCTGCTTCCTCCTCCTCTTCTTCTTTCTCTTCTTTTCTTTTTTTTCTTTCTTCTGCTCTTTTTTTTTTCTTTCTTTCTTTTTTCTGTCTTTTTCTTCTTTTTTTTGTCGATGCTGCTTCCTCATCTTCTTCTTCTTCCTGCTGCTGCTTCCTCCTCTTCTTCTTCTTCCTGCTGCTGCTTCCTCCTCCTCTTCTTCTTCTTCCTGCTGCTGCTTCCTCCTCGATGCTCCTCTTCTTCTTCCTGCTGCTGCTTCTTTTTTTTTTTTTTTTTTTTCTTCTTTCTCGTTCTTCCTGCTCTGCTTCTTTCTTATTCTTTTCTTTTCTTTCTTCTCCTCTTCTTCTTTTTACTTCTTCCTGCTCTTCTTCTTTCTTCTTCTTCCTGCTGCTGCTACCTCCTCTTCTTCTTCCTGCTGCTGCTTCCTCCTCCTCTTCTTCTTCCTGCTGCTGCTTCCTCCTCCTCTTCTTCTTCCTGCTGCTGCTTCCTCCTCCTCTTCTTCTTCCTGCTGCTGCTTCCTCCTCCTCTTCTCCTTCTTCCTGCTGCTGCTTCCTCCTCCTCTTCTTCTTCCTGCTGCTGCTTCCTCCTCCTCTTCTTCTTCCTGCTGCTGCTTCCTCCTCCTCTTCTTCTTCCTGCTGCTGCTTCCTCCTCCTCTTCTTCTTCCTGCTGCTGCTTCCTCCTCCTCTTCTTCTTCCTGCTGCTGCTTCCTCCTCCTCTTCTTCTTCCTGCTGCTGCTTCCTCCTCCTCTTCTTCTTCCTGCTGCTGCTTCCTCCTCCTCTTCTTCTTCCTGCTGCTGCTTCCTCCTCCTCTTCTTCTTCCTGCTGCTGCTTCCTCCTCTTCTTCTCCTTGCTGCTGCTGCTTCCTCCTCCTCTTCCTTCTCCTTGCTGCTGCTGCTGCTTCCTCCTCCTCTTCCTTCTTCCTGCTGCTGCTTCCTCCTCCTCTTCCTTCTCCTTGCTGCTGCTGCTGCTTCCTCCTCCTCTTCCTTCTTCCTGCTGCTGCTTCCTCCTCCTCTTCTCCTTGCTGCTGCTGCTTCCTCCTCCTCTTCTTCTTCCTGCTGCTGCTTCCTCCTCCTCTTCTTCTTGCTGCTGCTTCTTCCTCCTCTTCTTCTTCTTCCTGCTGCTGCTTCCTCCTCCTCTTCTTCTTGCTGCTTCTACTTCCTCCTCCTCTTCCTTCCTGCTGCTACTACCTCCTCCTTTTCTTCTTCCTGCTGCTGCTTCCTCCTCCTCTTCTTCTTCCTGCTGCTGCTTCCTCCTCCTCTTCTTCTTCCTGCTGCTGCTTCCTCCTCCTCTTCTTCTTCCTGCTGCTGCTTCCTCCTCCTCTTCTTCTTCCTGCTGCTGCTTCCTCCTCCACTTCTTCTTCCTGCTGCTACTTCCTCCTCCTCTTCTCTCTTCCTGCTGCTACTTCCTCCTCCTCTTCTTCTTCCTGCTGCTGCTTCCTCCTCCTCTTCTTCTTCCTGCTGCTGCTTCCTCATCATTTTCTTCTTCCTGCTCTTCTTCTTCCTGCAGCTGCTTCCTCCTCCTCTTCTCTCTTCCTGCTGCTGCTTCCTCCTTCTCCTCTTCTTCTTTCTTCTTCTTCCTGCTGCTGCTTCCTCCTCCTCTTCTTCTTCCTGCTGCTACTTCCTCCTCCTCTTCTCTCTTCCTGCTGCTGCTTCCTCCTTCTCCTCTTCTTCTTTCCCCTTCTTCTTCGATGCTTCTTCTTCTTATTATTATTATTACTTCTTCTTCTGCTGCCTCCGTCTGTCGATGCTCCTCTTCTTCTTCTTCTTCTTCCTGCTCTTCTTCTTTCTTCTTCTTCCTGCTGCTGCTGCCTCCTCCTCTTCTTCTTCTTCTTCTTGCTGCTGCTGCCTCCTCCTCTTCTTCTTCTTCTTCCTGCTGCTGCTGCCTCCTCTTCTTCTTCCTGCTGCTGCATGCATTCTCCTATTCTTCTTCCTGCTGATGATGCCTCCTCTTCTGCTTCTTCCTGCTGCTGCTACCTCCTCTTCTTCTTCTTCCTGCTGCTGCTGCCTCCTCTTCTTCTTCCTCCTTGCTGCTGCTGCCTCCTCTTCTTCTTCTTCCTGCTGCTGCTGCCTCCTCTTCTTCTTCCTGCTGCTGCTTCCTCCTCCTTTTCTCTCTTCCTGCTGCTGCTTCCTCCTCCTTTTCTCTCTTCCTGCTGCTGCTTCCTCCTTCTCCTCTTCTTCTTTCTCCTTCTTCCTGATCTTCTTCTTTCTTTCTTTGATTTTTTTTCTCCTCCTCTTCTTCTTCCTGCTGCTGCTTCCTCCTCCTCTTCTTCTTCCTGCTGCTGCTTCCTCGTCTTCTTCTTCCTGCTGCTGCTACCTCCTCTTCTTCTTCCTGCTGCTGCTTCCTCCGTCTGTCTCCTTCTTTCTCCTTCTTCCTGCTCTTCTTTTTTCTTCTTCTTCCTGCTCGTCTTCTTTCTTCTTCTTGCTGCTGCTGCTACCTCCTCTTCTTCTTCCTGCTCCTGTTTCCTCTTCCTCTTCTTCTTCTTGCTGCTGCTTCCTCCTCTTCTTCTTCCTGCTGCTGTTTCCTCCTCTTCTTCTTCTTCCTGCTGCTGCTTCCTCGTCTTCTTCTTCTTCCTGCTGCTGCTGCCTCCGTCTGTCGATGCTCCTCTTCTTCTTCCTGCTGCTGCTTCCTTCTCCTCTTCTTCTTGTTTCTCTTTTTTTTCGATGCTTCTTTTTTTTGTCGATGCTGCTTCCTCCTCTTCTTCTTCCTGCTGCTGTTTCCTCCTTCTCCTCTTCTTCTTTCTCCTTCTTCCTGCTCTTCTTCTTTCTTCTTCTTCCTGCTGCTGCTACCTCTTCTTCTTCTTCCTGCTGCTGGTTCCTCCGTCTGTCGATGCTCCCCCTCCTCCTCCTCCTCCTCTTCTACTTCTTCTTCTTCTTCTTCCTGCTGCTGCTTCCTCCGTCTGCCGATGCTCCCCCTCCTCCTCCTCCTCCTCTTCTACTTCTACTTCTTCTACATCATCTTCTTCCTCCTTCTTCTTGTTCCTGCTGCTGTTTCCTCTTCCTCTTCTTCTTCTTGCTGCTGCTTCCTCATCTTCTTCTTCCTGCTGCTGCTTCCTCATCTTCGTCTTCTTCCTGCTGCTGCTTCCTCCTCCTCTTCTTCTTCCTGCTGCTGCTTCCTCCTCCTCTTCTTCTTCCTGCTGCTGCTTCCTCCTCCTCTTCTTCCTGCTGCTGCTTCCTCCTCCTCTTCTTCTTCCTGCTGCTGCTTCCTCCTCCTCTTCTTCTTCCTGCTGCTGCTTCCTCCTCCTCTTCTTCTTCCTGCTGCTGCTTCCTCCTCCTCTTCTTCTTCCTGCTGCTGCTTCCTCCTCCTCTTCTTCTTCCTGCTGCTGCTTCCTCCTCCTCTTCTTCCTGCTGCTGCTTCCTCTTCTTCTTCTTCTTCCTGCTGCTGCTTCCTCCTCTTCTTCTTCCTGCTTGTGCTTCCTCCGTCTGTCGATGTTCCTTTTCTTCTTTCTTCTTCTTCCTGCTGCTGCTTCCTCCTCCTCTTCTTTCTTCTTCTTTTTTTTGTCGATGCTGCTTCCTCCTCTTCTTCTTCCTGCTGCTGCTACCTCCGTCTGTTGATGTTCCTCCTTCTTCTTTCTTCCTGCTGCTCCTCCTTCTTTCTCCTTCTTCCTGCTCTTCTTCTTTCTTCTTCTTCCTGCTGCTGTTTCCTCTTCCTCTTCTTCTTCTTGCTGCTGCTTCCTCCTCATCTTCTTCCTGCTGCTGCTTCCTCCTCTTCTTCTTCTTCCTGCTGCTGCTTCCTCCTCCTCTTGTTCTTCCTGCTACTGCTTCCTCCGTCTGTCGATGGAGACAGACTCTTCTTCTTTCTTCTTCTTCCTGCTGCGTTTTTTTTTTTTTTTCCTCCTCTTCTTCTTCCTGCTGCTGCTACCTCCTCTTCTTCTTCCTGCTGCTGCTTCCTCCTCCTTTTCTTCATCCTGCTGCTGCTTCTTCCTCTTCTTCTTCTTCCTGCTGCTGCTGTCTCCTTCTTTCTCCTTCTTCCTAACCTAACCTAACCTAACCTTCTTCTTCTTCTTCTTCTTCTTCTTCTTCCTGCTGCTGCTTCCTCCTCCTCTTCTTCTTGCTGCTGCTTCCTCATCTTCTTTCTTCTTTTTTTGTCGATGCTCCTCTTCCTGCTGCTGTTTCCTCCTCATCTTCTTCCTGCTGCTGCTTCCTCCGTTTTTCTTTTACTTTCTTTTTTTTTCTTTTTTTTTTTTGTCTATGCTGGTTCTTTTCTTTTCTTTTTTCTCGATGCTGCTTTTTTCTTTTTTCTCTTCTTTCTGCTTCTTTTTCCTCCTCATCTTCTTCCTGCTGCTGCTTCTTTCGTTTTTCTTTTTTTTTTTTTTTTTTTTTTTTTTTTGTCGATGCTGCTTCTTTTCTTTTCTTTTTTGTCGATGCTGCTTTTTTCTTTTTCCTCTTCTTCCTGCTGCTGTTTCCTCCTCATCTTCTTCCTGCTGCTGCTTCCTCCGTCTTTCTTTTTCTTTTTTTTTTTTTTTTTTTTTTTGTCGATGCTGCTTCTTTTTTTTTTTGTCGATGCTGCTTTTTTCTTTTTCCTCTTCTTCCTGCTGCTTCTTCCTCTTCTTCTTCTTCCTGCTGCTGCTGTCTCCTTCTTTCTCCTTCTTCCTAACCTAACCTAACCTAACCTTCTTCTTCTTCTTCTTCTTCTTCTTCTTCCTGCTGCTGCTTCCTCCTCCTCTTCTTCTTGCTGCTGCTTCCTCATCTTCTTTCTTCTTTTTTTGTCGATGCTCCTCTTCCTGCTGCTGTTTCCTCCTCATCTTCTTCCTGCTGCTGCTTCCTCCGTCTTTCTTTTTATTTCTTTTTTTTTCTTTTTTTTTTGTCGATGCTGCTTCTTTTCTTTTCTTTTTTGTCGATGCTGCTTTTTTCTTTTTCCTCTTCTTCCTGCTGCTGTTTCCTCCTCATCTTCTTCCTGCTGCTGCTTCCTCCGTCTTTCTTTTTCTTTTTTTTTTTTTTTTTTTTTTGTCGATGCTGCTTCTTTTTTTTTTTGTCGATGCTGCTTTTTTCTTTTTCCTCTTCTTCCTGATGCTGCTTCCTCCATCTTTTTTTTTTTTTTTTTTTTTTTTTTTTTTTTTTTTTTTTTTTTTTTTTTTTTGCTGCTATCATCACTACTATTCTTGCTGCAGCTGCTTCCCCCGTCTGTTTTTTTTTTTTTTTTTTTTTTTTTTTTTTTTTTTTTTTTTTTTTTTTTTGTCGCTGTTGCTTTTTTTCTTTTTCCTCTTCCTGCTGCTGCTTCCTCCGTCTTTTTTTTTTTTTTTTTTTTTTTTTTTGCTATCATCACTACTATTCTTGCTGCAGCTGCTTCCCCCGTCTGTTTTCTTTTTTTCTTTTTTTCTTTTTGTCGATGCTGCTTTTTTCTTTTTCCTCTTCCTGCTGTTGCTTCCTCCGTCTTTTTTCTTTCTTTTTTCTTTCCTTTTTTTTCTTTTTTCTTTTTTTTGTAGATGCTTCTTCCTGGTGCTGCTTCCTCCGTCTTTTTTTTTTTTTTTTTTTTTTTTTTTTTTAGGTTAGTTAGGGAAGGTTAGTAGGGAAATTAGGGAGGCAGGGAAGGGAAGGGAGGGAGGGGCAAGGGAAGGGAGGGAAGGGAGGGAAGGGATTGAAGGGAAGGGAGGGAAGGGAAGGGAAGGGAAGGGAAGGGAGGGAAGGAAAGGAGAGGGAGGGAGGGAGGGAAGGAAAGGGAGGGCAAGAGAAGGGAAGGGAGGGAGGGAAGGGAAGGGAGGGAGGGGAGGGAAGGGGGGAAGGGAGGGAGGGGAAGGGAAGGGAAGGGAAGGGAAGGGAAGGGTGAGAGGGAAGGGAGGGAGGGAAGGGAAGGGAAGGGAAGGAAGGGAAGGGAAGGGAAGGGAGGGAAGGGAAGGGAAGGGAGGGAAGGGAAGGGAGGGAGGGAAGGGAGGGAGGGAAGGGAAGGGAGGGAAGGGAAGGGAGGGGAAGGGAAGGGAAGGGGAGGGAAGGGAAGGGAAGGGAGGGAGGGAAGGGAGGGAAGGGAAGGGAAGGGAGGGAAGGGAAGGAGGGAAGGGAAGGGAGGGAGGGAGGGAAGAGAAGGGAGGGAAGGGAAGGGAAGGGAGGGAAGGGAAGGGGGAAGGGAAGGGAAGGGAAGGGAGGGAGGGAAGGGAAGGGAGGGAAGGGAAGGGAGGGAAGGGAGGGAGGGAAGGGAGGGAGTTGGGAGGGGAAGGGAAGGGAGGGGAGGGAAGGGAAGGGAGGGAGGGAAGGGAGGGGAAGGGAAGGGAAGGGAGGGAAGGGAAGGGGAGGGAGGGCAGGGAAGGGAGGGAGGGAAGGGAAGGGAAGGGAAGGGAAGGGAAGGGAAGGGTGGGAAGGGGAGGGAAGGAAGGGGAATTATTATCATTAAGGAAGGGAGGAAGGGAAGGGGAGGGAGGAAGGGAAAGGAAGGTTATGTAGTAGTTAGTAGAGAGAGGAAGGGAAGGATAGGTTAGGTAGTAGTTAGGGAGGAAGGGAAGGAAGGAAGGCAGAGAGAGAACATTAATTATTACATATTTTATACATTATCACAAATACACAAACATATTTTATATATTATTATCACACAAATATCACACACTCACACATACATTCATACAAGTCGACTAGGCAATTGAAGCTAAGTTCCTTGCCCAAGGAAACACTGTCACCATCCAGGACTCGAACAGTCGGACACGGGCGGTCGGCACACCCGAAGTCCGATGCTAAAACCACTAGGCCATGACATCTCCACTAGAGTTTTTATTCAGGGGCCTTTAAATATTACACATTTCTCTCCTTTTACAGATTCTATTTTAACATCAATTCTAACACTAGTAGCAGGCACCAGCGCAGGCATCGGTGCTCCTTGG
>NC_091564.1:21551654-21554154 GCF_042767895.1 Penaeus vannamei | reverse complement strand
AACAAAACCTAATCCAAATTATATCCAAATTAACGAGGTGTATAACTTCCGGAATCTTCTCGGGCTAATAATAGAGATCTGGGCAATCAACTAACACGAATGAGAGGAGCAAGGAAGATATTTTTTATCTTCCAAATACCTACGAGGCTATACCGTGCTCACTCAGAAATTCTTATTAAGATTATAAAATTGATAAACAACAGGAAATAATTGGGTAAATTAGATATAAGGAGTCACCTTTCTCGCACCATAACATACTGTTATATACCTTTTCTTCTAATGGTGAATTTTCAAGTAGATTTAAGCGGTAATTATGTAAGACAGGAAGGTCAACTGACCATATAGCAAGTTAATAACAAACTATTTACGTGATATATATTTCGGTAGACGAAATGCTATCTCCCCCACCCTCTCTCCTCCTTTTCCTTTTCTTTCTCTTTCTATTTCCCCTTCTCCTTCTTCTCCTTCTCCTTCTTCTCCTTCTCTTACTCGTACTCTTACTCTTACTCTCTCTCTCTCTCTCTCTTTCATTAATTAATTTTCCCACTTTTGTTCTGACTTCTGTCATGTCGCCGGTGAATATGCATCAACTCCGCAGCAGAAATTTAATATCGATTTTGATTTTCTTCTCGTAGTCAAATACAGTCCCTGTCTCTCCTCCGCGAATGATGTCACAAAGAGATAAGGGCGAATCGTCTTGCTCCCTCGACCCTCTTCACGGGCGTCACAGCGGCGGGATCCTTTCCACAGGGGAGCGATATCCCGTCACCATAGATGTCAAGTCACATGGAAACACAGGAGACTTGGATCCTCTTTTTCAAGAATTGGGCAGGATCATATTCTTCGCGCTTAAAGGCAATCGGGACGGAAGGGAAGACTAATAGATTAATGACCTGTTATTAACAAACAAGTATGTAGTTGAATCTGTTGGTTATTTGCATTTTGAATGATCACATCCTTATTGGCATTAGTGCATTTACTATGACATTCTCCATCTTGCACCGCTGCTGCAGTTACATATATTACTCAATATTGAATTCAATAAGACCACTATATAAGAATTGTGATTAATAGACCCGGGGTACAAATCTGAACCTTGCTTTGTTCTCTCCGAAATTCATTGTTAATCATGCTAGCTTGACGTCGAGGAAAAGCTACAAAATGGACTCTCCTTGTACAAGGAACCGCCAAGAGGTAAGGCCAGGATAAGCACCCCGGTGTGTACTTTGTTCATTAGCAGTGTATTATTCCTCGATATTCCATTAACAAAAAATCAGGAAGATGGATAGTGATGCAATAAAATTATATTTAATCTTTTTGCTGTGTGTTGATGTTATATCCGAAAAAAAATATTGTACACTGCTGTGAACGCTTACTATGGATTTGGTGGTGATATGGGCATTATAAAATAAGTTGTTCTTAGTCTAGACAATGTTTCAAACTGGTGGGAGACGATAAAAAGGTCAAATTAAGGTCGCCAATTAGAACAGGTAGATTTACAACTAAACAAAAATTGCCCAAATATCTATTTATATTGATTTTAATTTTAATTGATTTGTCTGAAGTTTGCGTAACTCGCACCTGCATAATTGTCTGTTAAGGCGCAGTTTCATTTGAGTTAATTAAGGTCTCCGTAACAAAATATTATCATGACTGTATGACATGAATAATGTGAGCTTCGTATTCATTAAAACATTATTCAACCAAATTCAGATTACTTTTTCAAAAATAGCTTTACGAAGCTGGAGGATAGCCACGTGCATTCTGTTGGTATTAGCAATGTGTTACAGTCACGTGTTATATGATCCGGTTAAAAAGAAAAGCTTGTCCCAGTAACAATGTTTTATTGTAAGACAAATCCAAATTTTTGTCCCAGTCAGTGTTTAGTGGAAATATAACAGCCACTGTAGTTACTGGCACTGTGATTAGTAATATAACTATTCGGGAACTAAAGGTTTAGAAGTATACAAGTAGATATTCGACAGGAATGTGAGAATAGCTATAATAAAAATATAATGTCAGTCATTACAAGATCCCGCCATAAGGAAGTAGCATTACACAGAAATAATAGCTCTTTTCAAATATGTAATGTCATTCAGTACAAAATATTATATCCATACTATGAAAGGAACACGTACATTCTACTACAACAGTATGTTCACAATAGATCTAGAAAGTTGAATAAAACCCTGTAAACTGCAAAATCAAATCCACTAAAATGCTGTTACTTTTTGTCAAGTAGAAAAAAACTGACAGTAGACTTTTTATTTTTGTGTGATTTTATTGCTGTCACTTTAATACATTACTATTAACATGACATACCAAAATAAGTTGCTTCCATGCATTATTCATTTTTATGGTGTTGATTGAATACTACTGTAAACATTTTCCATATTACTCTTTTGCTTAGACTTTTTCAATGTAGCGCACCAGTGAAAGGATGCTACAATACAGGCGGATTCAGGAATTCAGAGAGAGCATGACACTGCCATTGCGCAAG
>NC_091564.1:21528148-21533148 GCF_042767895.1 Penaeus vannamei | reverse complement strand
GGGAGGTAATAGATGAGAACTATAAATGTGACCAATCTATTTCAGATATATGAAATGAAAATAATAAGGTCACTTTAAATCCTGTAAACATTAATACCATAGAGTTGGGGCCATATTCTGAATATATCCAAAGCCTGTGTATTGGCAACGACAGTAAATAAAGGGCTAAGCTTGAAAAAAGTAGGCCTACTTAAGTATCCATATAGGACAAAAACCTTGGGTGAGTAATAACGGTTTCTCGACGTTAAGACACGATGCCATATACATATATTTTCTCTAGACCGTGGTAGTGATAGTAGTGATAGTATAAGTACCAGTAGAAGTAGGTAACAAGCATTATAATGATGATAACTTTGATTGTGAAAATGATAATTCTAATGACTGGGAAAATGGTAACAATTTCATAACTCAAAATAATAAAGATTATTATTAGTTTAATGAATTTGAGTTACTTCATCTCCTATTTGTTACATCGTTATCGTAATTATCATTATTGTTATAATTGCCATCACAATTATCATTATCATAGTCATTATCATTATTTTTTTCAAAATTATTTTCTTTTTCATAATAGTTATTATCATAATTTTTCATGATCATTATTACCATTATCATTACCATTATCATTATAATTTCTATTACTGATTTTATTATCATTATTATTACTATTATCATCATTACTATTATCATTCTTGTTATAATTATGTTCATAATTAATTTATTTAATACCGCCACCACAATCATTGGTATTACAAAAGTAATAACAATAACAAACAGCATTACCATTAATTCTATCATTATCATTAGTGTCAATATAGTCATGATAATCATAATGAAAATGAAGATGAAGATAAAGATAAAAATACAGAAAAAAAACAAATTAAAGTAAAGATAAATATAAAAATCGCGATGATGATCCTGATATGACTAATATGTTGACGATTGTTATACACTGACATGGGACAATGTATAACAATCAATACAAGTCATTTTCGCCGTGTTTGAGTAAGCGCTTCGGCAACATGAGATGCAGATGCACGGTGCTGCCCGCAGACGGCAGCCAACTCACAATTCAAGATGGTAAGGAAGAAACAAAACCTACCAGATTTTTAATTCATGTGTATACATATAATGCGGAGCGCGCACGCGCTTTATACACACACACACACACACACACACACACACACACACACACACACACACACACACACACACACACACACACACACACACACACATACACACACGCCCATACACACACACAACCCAACACAACACAGCACAACACAAAAGACAAAAGACAAAACACACACACACACACACACATACACACACACACACACACACACATACACACACATACGCACACACAACCAAATACCCACAAACAAATACACAGACATATATGCATATATTCTCTAAACACAAACTTGCATGACGTAAAAGTGTCAAGTTACTGCCTTGCCCTTTGTTTCACAAGTCTAATACTACAATTTAGATATATACAGACATACATACATACATACATATATATATATATATAAATATATATATATATATACCACTAGAATTATTTTTAGCTGCAACGAAAAGACACAAAACAGAATCGTTTCCCCTTTTTCCTTCGGGTCAATTGTCATTTCTCCGGGTAATAATCGTTGCAGTACAAAAGACACCTGTGAACTAGGCGCGGTACTCACCCACAGTTGATATATACGTATCATAGAATCTCTCGTCGCAAAACCTGTGCACTAGGCACGTCTTGCCTACGTTCACGTCCCCAATGACCAGCACCTTGTACGTGGCTGTAAAGTCGACAGCCATGACTGGGATCGGAGAAGCTACTGCCTCCCAGAGTACAGAAACACCACTGACTCATTCCCACCTATTGATCTTACTTCCCGCTTTCTGACGTCGAGCTTTGGCTGCCGTTTTCTGTTGTTCTGTCGGCGGGACTTTAATAAAATGACATTTGACGTTCGCATTTCACAAAAGCTTATTTGCAAATCAAGACAGGCATTCTGGCAATGAAATACGGATGGTGAACGTTTCATTTTATTTTGTTTTAAATCTATCAATTTTCTATTCATAGATAAGCTTAAATTTGACTTTTTGGAGAAAAAATGAAAACCATTCATGGACTATATCCTAAGGCAAGATTTACAACCAGATACTTGTCCTGTTGTTGAATTCAATTATATATAGCAGTATGATGATATAATAATATAAGAAGTGATATGTATTTTTGTAGATCTAACTAATGAATATCACACAACGTCTATAGACGTTATTTCATTGAGGGCCATCGGGAAGAAAGCTTTGATGTAAATTACTTATACTTAGAATAACCATGTGGTAGTTTCTAAAGAAATCATATTTTGCTAATAAATTTCAGATACTGAAAACTTACAGGTTTTATATATTCAGCCCTTACAGAATGTGGCGGGCTTTTCAAATGACCGTTGTAGGTGCAGCTGTTGACGCGAAAGCCAGGTCAACCAGGAAGAAAAATCTCTTTGGAAAAGATTTTATATATGCATATATATATATATATATATATATATATATATATATGTATGTATATATATATATATATATATATATGTATGTATATATATATATATATATATATGATTGATATATATACATTTAAATAAATAAATATATATATACATATATATATTCACACACACAATATATATATACAGTATAAAAATGCATATATATATATATATATATATATATATATATATATATATATATATATATATATATACATGCACTTATAAACATGCACATATGCATACGCGTATTTACAGACACATATATATATACATACAAATATAAATATATACATATACGTATAAATATGATATATGCATATATATATATATATATATATATATATATATATATATATGTGTGTGTGTGTGTGTGTGTGTGTGTGTATGTGTGTGTGTGTGTGTGTGTGTGTGTGTGTGTGTGTGTGTGTGTGTGTGTGTGTGTGTGTGTGTGTGTGTGTGTGTTTGTGTGTGTGTCTATATATATGCATGTGCATATAAATATATATGCATATATATACATATAGACTGAGAGATAAATAGATTTAGATGTACATATATATATATGTGGGCGTGGGTTTATATGTATATATATGCATATATATATATATATATATATATATATATATATATATATATATATATATATATATATATATATGCGTGTGTGTGTATGTATATATGTATATGTGTATATACGTTGTAGAAAAAATTACAATGCACAAACTAGATTTATTGAAAATGAGACAATAGTTTCGAAATCCTCCCGGATTTCATCTTCAAATCTGAAGAGAGAGAGAGAGAGAGAGAGAGAGAGAGAGAGAGAGAGAGAGAGAGAGAGAGAGAGAGAGAGAGAGAGAGAGAGAGAGAGAGAGGGAGGGAGGGAGGGAGGGAGGGAGGGAGAGAGAGAGGCAACGCGGTGAACAATGGGCAGATGCGGACTTGGGAAAGGAAGCGACGGGAGGTCAAGTTCGGTCGAAGGATTGAGCGGTCTAAGCGAGGGGTGTCAGGCATAAAGGAACAGTCGGAGAAGCGAGCATACCGTTAGCAGGAGAATAACTGCTGTTCAAGTTGAAATTAGGTAGTAGCTTGATTAAGGAGTATTCCATCAGTGGAACACAAACCATCAGATAGATGGGTCAGCTGCGCGAATTGTCTTTCCTTCCGCTGATGTCCACGCCCGCAGGTTGGTGAAATCCTCCTTTATTAAGTCAATAGCAGCAGTTCTTTGCAGAAAATGTGGAAGGCCACCCATATGTTTTTTTAACATCTCTATTCATCAATTAGTATCGTCTTTTGGTGCCGCACCACGCAAGATGACGACGCCTTTTGCAACTGTGCACATGGCTCATGTCGAAAGCCAGTCCTGATTGCGCGGAATATTAATTGTATATTTGATTAGCTCCCCCGCTAAGACCAGCTTCAACTGGTTTGTGATTGACTGTATGAATTTCCTCAAAAGCGAAATCAGGAAAATCTACCTGCCCTGTAAACAAAGTTCTTCAGCCTCATCATCAAAAATATGTTTAATCTGCATGACTTTTATTATTGTATGATTGCCCGTCTCTTAACTTTGGCGAAATGAATGTCACCAATAATCATATTTATATTTGCGATTATAAATCAATTTATGCCCATGTCCATGTGAATCTTTTTGACATAAACAGTGTTTTTATCAGTATGGGTATATTTTTGAAGAAACAAAATCTGTCTCCGAATGACTCTGCTCTCTTTACTGCATTTTCCACTTTGAGATATGTACGAAACTGTTTTTTGTACAAAGGGTAGAAAAAGGCATGGATGACTATTGATAACTTCTGAATGCTAGGGATTAAAGCATTTCGGTTAAATCTTAATCAGAATAACATGTCAATATATTACAATACTGTGTTAATGCGAGGTGCACTCAAGAAGGAATGAGCCTTTTTGGAGGCATTCATCTAGAACATGAAACAACTTTCCCTCAAAGTAGGATCACTCGACTACAATGCATTTGTTGTAGCGCTCCAGCTGCTTCTTGTAGGCCCCTGGAGTCCTCCAAAGGGAAGTTGTCCAGAGCTCTCGTCACAGCCTTCGTCTTCATCCTCAAAATGGCATGCCCTGAGCTCCTCCTTTAGCTCTGGAACCATCACGAAGTCGTCGGGGGGGGGGGGGGGGGGCAGCCGGACTGTAGGGAGGGTGAAGGCTTATCGGTACAGTAGTTTGTCACTTGCGGCAGGGTGCATTGTCCCGGTGCAAGTGCCACTGGCACTTAGTGCACATTCAGATCTTCGTGAATGATCATCTGCACTTTGGCCTCACTCCCTTCAAACTGTGGAATAATCGTTAGAGGAGATGCATTGCCTGATGGCCCTCACCCCGCCAAACCTCTCATTATCCCTCAGTTAACAGTTGCGAGACCTGTTACCCAGTCAGCTGTGTCATGCCGCTGTAGCGGCC
>NC_091564.1:21515648-21520648 GCF_042767895.1 Penaeus vannamei | reverse complement strand
ACCATGTGTTCCAAAGGGAATTTCTACAATCATTTGCAGTTATTACCATTAGTACTTTGCAAAAGGGGGGGACCATGTACCAGCTACACTTCAGAATACCATGTGAACGCAATAGAATGCAGCAAGATTGCCGCAGAGATTAGAAAAAAAAAATATATGTATATATATATATATATATATATATTATATAAATATATATATATATATATATATATATATATATATCGAGGGAAATCCAAAATTTCGGAGCCCATTATTTCAAAACTACACTTTTGTCAATAATTGTCAGCATTTTTAAAATTCATCCATAAATAATTGGGCGATTCTAATGGGGATCATTTAAAAGCTGAATATATTTGCGATGATTTTCTTAAAGAAAATTTTCTTTTTAGTTAATAGTAGTCCATATATCATATCGTGATGTTCATAAGACTAGACATTTAGAAAAAAATAAATTCCCACTAAACTAAAACAAAATTCAAAACTCTGGTCTTTGCAAATTTTAGGTATTGCTATAGACTATAGGTGATAATTTTTTCAACAAATTTGTTCAATGGATAAATGCCATTTTTAAGAGGCTGTAATTGTTCAAAAACTTGTTTTTCGTTAATAACTTCATTATTTATTAGCCGAATAATACGAAACTTGGTGGTGTTTATCACTTTATATTTATATATAACATATTACAAAACCATGAATATCCGACAATAACTGACAAACTTTGTTCTCGGGTGCGACGCCCCCCTTAGGATTTGTGAATGTTATCTTTAAATTTAAAGTTTAATAATTCACTTACAACATATATAAATGGTTGTTGAAATACAAGAGTAACCAATTTGGTCATGCAAGCTGCAATAGAGAAGCATCACAGCAACTCTCTCTTTGAAAGCTCTGTAAGCCTAATCCATTTTACACAACAGGTTTCCGAACCTTGTTCCTATAATTCTAGCTTTGTCCCTACGTACTGATAATGCATATACAAATATCTCACAGTGACTCTCACTTTTACACTCATTCAGAGCCTGACTCTCACCTTCTAATTAAATTATTCTTACCAAAAAGCATGCTCTTCCCTTTGTAAAGACATTTCCAAAGACCTGTGAACCCTTCTATCATATATAGAAATTTACCAAGATTTTATGACTATTTTGCAGGTCATGCACTTCAAACTCTAGAGATATACCCTATGTATGGCAATGTCACAGATATGAACAAACACCCTTTGCGTTCCCAATTCTACTTACAGTAGAAGAGAGAGACAAAGACCATCAAATCCTCTACAAGATGCCAAAGAATTACTAGACATTTATTATGTGCACTTGATGAAAATATATCAAGGAAGAAACTTTATACACTAGAAAAATAGAAAGCAATAAGCCATCACACTATATTTCTCTTTGTTTTAAAAAATATTAATCTTTGTGTTTCAGGAAGGTATTCTGATATATTCATATAAGAATCATCAATCATTTCAGACATTTATGGGCTTTTTTTGTAGTTGAAAGTCCATCATCTTCTGAAAATGGAAGTCCTACTTTGCATTACCTGAAGCATAAGCACTCAAATTTCAATTTAAATACAGCATTTGAAAAATAAAATTATCACCTAGAAAGATAAAATAAAAATTTCATTTTGGCAACAAATTTCTAACCTAGCCAAGCAATAACTTTACTAGACCATCTTCCACCTCATCATATATATACATTACTTGGTTGGCTATCTTGCTTTTTGCTGCCTGGTAAATGTTTCTATTGTGTAGTCTGGACATAAGCAAATGAATACAATGTTAGAAATGCAAACCACAAAAAAATCTTATGACTAAAAATACAGCCACAGTTTAAAAATTCAGTGCATACAACTTTATATTTTTTCATATATATTCCATGTTCAAGATAACAAATATATATATGCTTTATGTTAAAATGAGAGAGAGAGAGAGAGAGAGAGAGAGAGAGAGAGAGAGAGAGAGAGAGAGAGAGAGAGAGAGAGAGAGAGAGAGAGAGAGAGAGAGAGAGAGAGAGAGAGAGAGAGAGTGTGTGTGTGTGTGTGTGTGTGTGTGTGTGTGTGTGTGTGTGTGTGTGTGTGTGTGTGTGTGTGTGTGTGTGTGTGTGTGTGTGCAAGCTTGCCTGTTCTTCCTTTGAATATCTTATTTACAACTTGTACTCGTATAGCATAAATCATCTATGTGTCTACACTACCCATCAGCTGAATAGATTGTCAGAGAGAAACTGACTACTTGGGAACTTAACTCATCTCCCCTATACCCATGTAGAGCGAGACAATTGGGTCAGTGTGTTAGTAAGCGTGATTGATTGATGTGTGACTGACCTGAATTTCTTTCATGTACCTACTGTGTGACCCCCTCCCAAAACCCTCAATGATACCAAAACTATGTACATTGCATGAAAGTAAGAATGAAGAATGATTCTACTAATAGCTTCAGAGATGTAACACTATGCAGCAACACACTGTAGTCAGTTTCTTTCTATCAAGCTATTCAATTGAAATATATAATCCAACATGCAAGTATAAGTAGGCACTCTGAGTGATGGGTAGTGTATATGTGTACATAAGTAGCTAGGGCAGGGAGTTCACCCTGTGTGTGTGTGGAGGGGGGGATACATGTGCATGTATGTTTGTCATCTTTGATCTTTGAATGTCTCCGAACGTGTTCTATTATGTTAACATGCTATCTCAATCTCAAGCCAAGAAAGCAAGCAAAGTAACTGTGTAAAATCTATACTAAGATTAAAAATATATCATTAATTAGGCACATGTCTTTTTATGGCAGCATTTATGTTTTACTGCAGTATCACATGAACACAAAATGGTCTGCTGAAGTTTCACACTCTGTTTTAATTAAAGTCTAAACAAAAATTTGTTAAAAGTTTGATATCCAACTGAGATGCAGTGAATCTCAAGCTTAAAGAAAATCTTCATTGTGAAAAAAAAAAATTATGTGTTTCCTACATATATAATCAACTAAATAAAATGCATAAGCAAAGGTCACAGCTACTTTCTTGACACAGTTTAGTGGATTAATTAAGTCCATTAACCCACTAATGACGGGTGTCCCATATATGAGACACCCGAAAAAATACAAATTTCCAGGCGTCCCACCAGTATGACGCTGTATTGGGGCTCGTGCTCTGACGTGGGCAGAGTCCGGGCCAGTCCCGCACGCCAATTTTGTAGCTGCCCGGAATCTTTTATTTTCGGCTTCAAAATATACCGGCGTTAATGGGTTAAAAGTAAATAGGTAATCAAAATAAACAACTTTTCACAGTAACAATAATACCTTAAAAAAAGGTCTATCAAGAGTAAAAGTTTAGTTGAATTTTCCAATTATTCAAAATACTCTTGCAACTGGAATTAATAAATGCTAAACAAATACATAACATATTATTGTGACCTTGCTGTCAAACAGGTTGTCTTACTATTCACACAAAAAACAGTAAGTACTTTTCAAACCAGGTAAATAAAATACCACTTCAAAGTAAAATGAAAAAAAAATTAATCTACTGACACATCCCTAGATGAGTTTATGATCAGTGCCAATTATAAATTAGTAAGGCATCTAAGCTAAGATTCTGAGTACTATTAGTCTTACACTTCCCTCCTTAAAGCTAATCTGAAACATTTCTTTGGCTGTTTGTCTCAGTTACAATAAGCAAAAGTAACATTTACTTACTTCCAGTGAGCTTATTGTAACTTTTCTCAGGAATTTACAGCAAAGGCTGCAATTATGCACACCTGATTCTATGGCTTCTCCTCTGTACTGTTACTTACTATAAAATAAAAACCACAAGATCTTATTAAAACTCACATTAGGTTCAGATCTAATAATAATCTTTTAGAGATTCTGCAAAGTTTTGTCCTGTCTTATGCGTGAAATATTAAAAAGGTACTGAACCTTAACCACTCAGAAGCTTCTATAAAACTCAAAGGTCTGAACCATGGCAATCGAAAGGAGTCATTAGAGTGCATCAAGAACTTAAATGTATCTCAGATCACTTGAAAATGCAATATCCATTTATCAGTATTCAACTTTTTACCAATTCATAAGAAAATTAACAAAACAGATACAAATTTATCATAGATCAACAAACAAATAAATTATACTATGTAACTCAATAAATAAAAGCATTCCTCCAGTTTCAGCTCACACAGTTGTCTCCTGGTGGATGGTAACTGTTGGTTTGCTAGGTGACAGAGGCACAGCTGCCTCATCATCCAGGCTGCGTGAACTACCCAAATATCCACTACCTGGATAACCATTCCTTAAACTGCCTATGGAGTTACTGCGAACAGAGCTGCTAGGAAGCATGGAAGGAAAGATGGTTACTGTTACAAAAATGATAAGACAAACCCAACAAGAGATCATCTTGACCCAAACAGCAGACCAAGAACGACCAAATGTCATCAGAGTTGCAGATGAAGGCATGTACCATGCTGTTAAACTCATCATTATATATAGATTCGCTAGTCCTAACATGACATGGAAGAGAGAATAGCTATAAGCCAAGCCCTCAGCCTCATTGCGAACCACCTTCTGACCTCCGATGTCTTCTACTTTGTGTCGTTGAACATTCTGCTTAGCCGGGCAGCTGGGAAATTCTATGGCTTGACAGTTCTCTGGGGTTGATGAGCCAATTGCAGAATACATAACAGTTACAAATGTTATCGCCAAACTTACATAAGGCAAGACTTCATCTCCCCAACTCTCTTCATCTTCATTTGGTCCACAATAGTATTCCTGCTCAGGTAAGACTATTCGGGAGTTGATATCATAACCAGGCCCAATCCAGACATTATCAGTAGTTTTCTGGTACTTGCGTGGGGCACTTCCTATGGCTGTCCATGTGAGGTATGTGACATACATCGACACAAGTGAAGAATGTAGAAGTCTCAGACGGACATCTTTTGGTCCTGAAATCAGAATTCAGTAATTCAAATAAAAAATTGCACTTGGTTTCATCTAACCTGGTATGATCTGTTCC
>NC_091564.1:21488148-21505648 GCF_042767895.1 Penaeus vannamei | reverse complement strand
GTTAACATTAATGTAAACATAATTATTCCACACAGTTTAGTGTTTTGAAGTGAGATAAAATATGCCTGTGAAAAGAAGACACAAGTGTTTTTCAACAATGAATTGAAGAATTTGTCAAATCTGAGCTTCTTGTATAGGAAGAGCAGCAGCCTCGTCGACGTTGTACATGATTAGGATAATGGTGTGCAGTGTAAAAATTTACTATTACCTACTAACGGAATATTTTACGCAGTCGAATCTGAAATGTCATAAGGAAGTTCCATAATGCTTGGTAAATTGTAGATTTTTGTTTATCAAGACAGACGTATTCGTTCTTCATGGCATAAGTATTCGCTTTTGATAGAATAAGCATGTTATTCATGACGCAAATTCCCAATATCCATTGTTGTTATTCTTGACGCAAATAATCGTTCTGTTGTTCACTATCATAGCATTGAGTTATTTCGACTTTCCCGCCTCATTCGCACTGCGCCGCCATCTATTGGCAGCGAATCGAACTGAGAGTGCGCCTGCGCAAATCGCTCCTTTCCGAGTGAACCCTGTCTGGGACGTGTGTGTGCTAGAAACTTTTAAAGTATCCGGCTAATCCTTGAAGATGGTAAGCGTTTTATGGCTACAGTTTATATAGTAAAGCACCTATATTATTTGGTGTACTGCTTATATGTTTATAATTCAGGAATAAGCCGACGTTGAGGTTTTATAAGAGAAATAGTGGGATACGGTTGTGATGTGTGGATCCTTCCGGGATGTAAACAAACTCGACGAGTGAGGATGAGTTTTCAGGAACAGTTGAATAAGTGAGTATTTACTTCAAATACGCGGAGGGAAACCAAGAACTGGGAGGCTTTACAAGCTCCTCTGAAGCTATCGCCTGAAACTAAAGTCCAAAACAAGAAATCGGTCATAAATAGATCCACCAAATTTCAGTCTTCCATCGTGGAAATTTTGCAACTGACGACTGTTTATTATTTATAAAGAATATCTTGCATACGCATAATGTACGTCACCTATATCGAGCTTTCGGTAGTGATTATAGAAACCTATGTTTTGTGTTGATGTGAAAAATGTCTATATTTAAGATAAACCCAGCCATAAGGAGCTAACACTATAACGAAAAATCATGCTAATATCAAGACATAATTGCAGTCATGTAGCCCCAATGAACTAGCCACAGCCCCCATTCATGTCGGTTCTCTAGCAAGAGATGTGACAACTCAGGTTAAAGTTAGCCAGAGCGATGCACTAAAATGAACTTAAGAAATGCTTAATCAACATAGGTACAGCCGCTGCGACCTCCTATTTACCTCTAAATGACGAAAGTAGCTGCTGCCTATCACCACCAAAGAGATGAAGTATAAAATAACCTTACACTGCCACTAGATAATTTTACAGAATAGTCTACTTAATGGATTTTGATATAGGTATTGATGTATTCCTCTCTTGAGTCTCCAAATTTATGAAAATTATGCAAAATCTCGAGATGGGCCCAGTTATTGTATCTAATATTTGTTATAACAGATTGTGACAATATGGACCCACTAGGGATGGCACATTTTTAAGCTAAAAATATTGTTTTCCGGGCAGCTTCAAAATTGGCGCTCAGGCAAGTGCGGGAACCTGCCCGCACGCCATGCGCCACGGGTAACAAAATGAGTGCAAGCTCCTAGCTAGCACACATCACACGAGCAGGTCACCTGGGAATGATTAATTTTCTGGGTGCCTTGTATGTGGGACACCTGTCATAAATGGGTTAATGTGCTTGGATTCCTGCCATTGTCTGTATTGTAAACATGTAGGTTTTATTATGCAGAACCCCCACTCCACCCATTAGTAGCAAGCATGATAGCAGGGGAAAGCACCTGGAAAATTGCAGGGTTAAGTATGAATGATCTTCATGGCATTGGTAGTTAATCTTTATGGTATGGACACACTAAGTTAGGGCAATTTGAATATATTTTGGTAATTTTCTGTATTACCTCCGCTGCTCCGATGTCGATGATTTTGGTATCGTTGGATTCCTCTGACTGTCCACATTACTAATCTATAGTTATTATTGCGCGGAAGCCCCCCGTTAGTGACAAACTTGGCCCCGATTGCAGGGGAGTGCATGAAAGGTTCCAGGGAAAATGCGGGGTTTAATAACACTTATAATATAAGGCACAGTGGAAATAACCGTGGTTATTCACATGACTTGCCGTTGGAGGGGGCTGTGCCCGCTGCCACCCCTCAACTCCCTCCGAGGAAACAAAACCTCCACCACGTATTCCCGGCAGGCTAAAGCGTTACACGATTATCGTTGATGTCAGAGAGGCGGATGTAATATCACAATTACCTCGTAACATTCCCACTGAATCAGTATTCGAACCTGATTTCTGGGCTGTTATTTGTAGTATCTTTTATATAATTCATCTTGTATTCGATGCATCTTCCATGAGATCCATAAATTTGTAATTATGAATAATAGAATATGCAGGGAACATCAGATTTTTTTAAAGAGTACTTCAATGGTGTACTGCTGCCTTAAAAAGTTAGATATTCTGAAGATTTACCCTGTGTAGTTTAGTCTGGTTGTTAATGATTAATTTAAAGCAGATCCTATTGTTGGCTTTTACCTTTTCATGTTTTACGGCTGAATAATTGCAATTTAGGCTCGTATACACAAAATAATGTAAAAGATTTGGGTACTTCATACAGAAAAGTCCTTTTCATTTGCACATCTAAGTGCATTATTAAATAGTAGTTGTACAGTGTCAGTTACATAAAAATGAAAAGCTAGGGTCTAGGATAGCTATTTAATGAAAGTTAGTCCTAGGAAGCATTAGATTAATAAATTCCAAAGAATAGTCATATGAAAAATTCCTTCATGAATTGAAAATGGAATTGAAAGGGAAATAAAATGCTATATTTCAATCTACTGGTAACAGGATTTACTTACTCTTAAACTGAGCCATGTACCAGCCACTCTAAAGCAAAAAAAAAAATAGGTACAACCTTCCAGTAATGGAGTTTAAATAAGGCTGGACAGAGCCAAATCAGTAAACCCTAATGTTTACAGTATATACAGTGATGCAGATGGTAAATACCACATGTGAAATTGTTTTCAAGCACTTGTAAACATCCATGATATTTTTTCTTAATATAGGAGCAACCCAAGCTCTGTTTTGTGGGAATATATGTAGGGCTTTAAATCTTTCTTATTAATAACAACTATGTCTCTTGCCATATGAAACAGTATGAAATACAATCAGATATGTGAAGTCTTTGATTCCTTTTCTCTTCTGCTAATTAGGGATAAAAAAAAAAATTCTACAAAAATGGAGAGGTTCATTTGTTGGACTTTTAGTATGGTCTCAAATATTTGTATATGTTAGGTTTCCCAAAGTTAAAAATATTGTCTGCCTGTAACTTTATGGCATTAGGAGACCCATGCTTATCTAACTTTTCAGTCCTGTTCAGCCAGAAAAACCCTGCCTCTGTAAGTCTTGCCAGGACATAAAATTCTCTTCATAATTGGAATCCTATTTTAGGAACCCAATTGTAGATTTGATATGGGTGGGTGTTGTACAATGGTTCACTTGTCGCAAATGGACATTCCATATCTTTGTAGTCACTTTTATAAGGCCAAATATATTGAAATTTGGATTTATTGAAAATGGATTTTTCCATGAGGAATTAGAATATATTTTAGGAAACATTTGAATGCTGAATAATAATTGAACATTTTGTTAGGGGTGGATAACAGGTGTATACAATTATCATGGGTTTTAGAATATTTCAAGTGTTTTATTCTTTGGTATTCACATAAAAATGTGAAAAATGGACATGATACATAATTGTTATTTTTCCCCAGGGTCGAGTACGTACAAAAACTGTCAAGAAGGCCGCACGTGTCATCATTGAGAAGTACTACACTCGCCTCGGCAATGACTTCCACACAAACAAGCGTATCTGTGAGGAGATTGCTATCATACCGTCGAAACCGCTACGCAACAAGATTGCTGGGTCTGTTCTTAAATATGCAGTACAAAAATCTCTTCTATTATTGGTCGAAAATATTTTTAATTTATCAATTTATCTAGATCTATCTGAAGGTAGAGCTAAGGTTCATGTCATAGCACTCCACTATACATGGAAAGAAAGTGGGACAGTGAATCCATTTATTAGTTATTAACCTAATGGTGATGGTAAATGTTGTTTACTTTAGTATTGTATTGTTAAATGTTTTTGTACATGTAGGAGTCAATTAGTAGGTCTTGTGACCTCACATTTCTTTGAAATAGTAGGAAAACTATTTTTTAATAATGCTATCAATATCAATAATGTTATTGGGTCATTGGTACTTGTAGAGCCTGCAATATGTAAAAACATACTAAATTAAACACAGTGGGCATAGCATGTACGCATATGCCATCCCTGGCATCAAGTGGTTCATACAAAGTTGCAATTTAATAAGGATTAATATAGTTATTATTATTTATGATAAAACTGCATTTATTGGGCATGCCCTTTAGGGGGACTGCCTGAGGGGAGGGTTGATTTGGGTAGGGGGGTCCTGATGACTATGCATTTGTTCACCTCAAGATAACCATTTTCCACCAGGGATGGCATGTGTGTATGATACGCCCTCTGTGTTTAATTTAGTAATTTTTACATATAGATGGCTCCAAGTACCAAAACACCAATGAGCTAATTATGAGAATTACCTGTCTCACATGTCAACCCTTTTTGTTAATTTTCAATACTATTTTCAAATTTTTGATATTGCTATTAGTAAATTGACTAATATAGTAATTCTATTGTTTATAATTGATATGTTTATATCGATAGCATTAGTAAAAAAATCTCCCTGATATTCAAAGGAAGGGGAGATCACAAGATCTACTAATTGACTTCTTTGGGGCTAAGTAATGACAGAGCCATACATGTGCAGAAACCTTTAACAAAACAATACTAAAGTGAACGCAACATTTTCCCTTCGGCATTGGGTTAAGTGTTTGAAATCCTGAAATTACTGGATGCATACATGTTGGTAATGAAACTATAGATGGATTGTATTTCATAAAGATTACTATGAAATGAATGCATATGTATTTTATGTACAATAAAAGCAAGTACTGTAAGTGTTAGTCCAGTGTAAAGGTGATTGTGAATAATTAGAAGCATTGGTCATGGTAGTATTTAGAATGTGACCTCACTTGTACAAAGTTTCATTTACACTTTCTCTAGGTTTTAAATACTTTTCAAATAGTGTGCAGAGTAAGTTGAAGCTGATCCAGTTATATAGCAAGCTATAATAACTTGCTTTTGATCATTTTTTGTAATGTTTAACCTTATGGTGTCTTACAGGTTTGTGACTCATTTGATGAAACGCATCCAGCGTGGACCAGTTCGTGGCATCTCCATTAAGCTACAGGAAGAAGAGAGAGAAAGACGTGACAACTATGTGCCAGAGGTCTCAGCCCTTGAGGAGGACATTATTGAAGTTGATGCCGATACCAAGGAGTTGCTTAAGACCATGGTATGTTCATTTAATTGGATACGTTCTACTTTCTTACTTGGGTAAAGTTTTCTTTGTTTGAAATTAGTTTTTTAAATAAAAGTGTAACCTCTTTTTTTTTTTTCTTTCTTTTCTTTACAGGACTTTGACAAGCTTGCTGGCCTTCAGGTGACACAGCCTGTTCCTTCTTCTATTGGCGGAAGGCGATAAACTTAGCTAATAAAGAAAGAGGAAATTTTTGTTTTCATTTTCCCCATATAAATTTTGAATACTGAGATTGTATAGCCACACTTAATTTGAATGACAAAGAAACTTGAATCTCTTGCAAAATTGTTGGCAATATTAATGGCCCATCTAAATCCTTGGAATAATGCTCTTGGGTACAAGCAAGTAGTATGTATGTTGACAGGGTGACAGCAAAATGCATGTGTTTATATATTGCTAGACTGCTTAGTAGTATGTCTATTAGTCTTAATACCTTTATTACAATTCTGCCTCAAAATGACCATATTTATTACCATATTTACCATTTCTGTTCCCCTTTTAATTCAGGCTCACCATGGCCAATAATAAAGGTTCTTTACCCTTAATTGGGGTATTAAGGCTTGTCCCTTCATCAACTAGCCTATATGAATTTGGTTTTGATGGTTTTCAGACCCCTGCCCCTCTTTTGACGAAGGCTCTGACCACTGATACTAATACCCCCTCTTCGACACTTACGAACTATTAACCATTCCAAAAACCTACCCAGGTTATTACTTAAAGCCTTCCTCTTCCCCCAACATTCTCCTCTTCATCTCCTGCTGCAGTCCTCTTCAATGTCTACCCCCTCTTCCCTTATTACTACTGTTCATCCCTCCCAGCAGAACTGCTCCACTCCACACCAGCCCATCTTCCTCTCACCCTCATGCTTCTACTGCCTCTACCTATGCAAACCTGAGTACTCTGTGGCCCAGCCAAAGTATTGATTCTTTGTGATGCCCCCCACAGCCCCTTATTCTGAGTATACCCTTCTCTTTCAACAGTGCCTCCAAAAACCTTTCACAGTTGCTCAGATCATTCACACCTTGTCAGTTACGTTTGAATCCCAAGCTGGTGCACTATCTACCCTAACTGACCTTGCTGGCAAACCCATTCCTGCCAGACCTCTCCCTCTCTTAAATCATTAATGCCAGTATATTATGAAGCAGAAAGTATAAGATTCCAGGCAGTTACTAAATCAGCGGGTGGGGCTGCCCTGGACTCACCTCCCACTGCTGCGTCAGACTGCAAGCCCCGATACAGCATCACACTGGTGGGACACCTGGCAATGTTCAGTTTTTTTGGGTGTCTCATGTGGGACACCTGTCATTAGTGGGTAAATATTTGTACTGGAATGGTTTCTATTCCTCCAAATGCTTGTCCCATCTACAAGGACTGGTCAGATTGTGAAATTGACCTCCTTACCTGCCTTGCTGAATATGATGCAGTGGCAGTACAGTGTTAATAGTATTCCTCCCAGAGGCCAGTGTAAGTCCGTCAATATTTACAAGATTATCTTCTTCAGAAATGACCCCCATATTTGTACTGGAATGGTTTCTATTCCTCCAAATGCTTGTCCCATCTACAAGGACTGGTCAGATTGTGAAATTGACCTCCTTACCTGCCTTGCTGAATATGATGCAGTGGCAGTACAGTGTTAATAGTATTCCTCCCAGAGGCCTGTGTAAGTCCGTCAATATTTACAAGATTAACTATTTCAGAAATGACCCCCATGAGGTTCATATTGATGGATTGTCCTACCATGTCTGACCAAATTGACCCCTTTCTCATCAGTGTCAGAAATATTGGAGTTTTGGCCATCCAGCCAAACAAAGATTCCTACACATTCCTCCTCTTCTGCTCCTCAGATATCTATCTCCTCTTCTCCTCCTCAAAACCTCTTCACCCAACTCCTCTTTCAGAACCCTTGAAGACCTCCAAAACTTCATAAAGATGACCCAAGGGAACACTCCACTCCCTCTGTTCCTACTACATTTAAAGTATTTGCAGACCTCCATTCCTCCATCCCCCTTCCTCCTACACCCTCCCAACATACCCCACCCTCTCTACTGCTCCCACTAGAATACTTGCATGTATCACCATTTCCCACAGAGGCCCCCGTAAGTTCTTCACCAATATTTCCATATTCCTTTCCGTAAACATTATCTCCAAAATCCCCGTCTTGCTGTAGGGAAACTAAGGAGATGGAGACAGGCCCAAGGTAGGGGATCACCCCTACCTTGGACCTTAGCCCTTGCCTCAACTAATTTTGCATGGTCTTCCCTTCATCCCCTTATTCTGTCCACACCCAAAAGTGTGCGAGATGTGCTGAAAGGCTGGCTTTGTGCCAGTCTTGAATGGTCTTCATACTCGATTTGCTCTTCCCTTTTTACCCTTTTCACTATCACACTAACCTACAGCACTCTACCATCTTTGACATATAATGTATTTCTTCCTAATTATTAACAATTTTTTTACTTTTTTACTACAGCACGTATAGCACTGTATGACTTTTCCTTACCAGGGGGCTTTGCCCCAAGCCTCAATATCCGACCTTAGATGTTGATGCTAAAAATTTTCAATAAATAAATAAATTTATTTTGGAGAGTCCCTCTCTATCAATCACTCTCCCATCAATGTCAGTTGTTGGTGTCTAGGCCACCTTGCCAAACACTGCTGCTCCCCAGCCTGATATCCTGTGTGTGTTCAGTGTGGTCATGATTGATCAATCTGTTCTACACAAGCATGTATGCTAATTGTGGTAGATCCCTACTGCCTTTGTTCTTCCTACAAAACCAGGTGTAAAGACAATTTATACAATTTAATGACTGGAACTGCAAAATGAGAAGGTAAAGTGCATGTAAATCCAAAAGTCTCCTATTTACCTAGTTTGTAACTAGATTAAATACTACAACAATGAAATTCCCACTTATTTGTTAGGTTTGGTCTTCACTCCTTGCTTTTTATTGGCCACATCTACGGCTGCTATTGAGCCTAGCCCGTTGGCCTAACACAACTGAAGAGAAAAAAACCTAGTTACTTTAATGATCCATGTCTCCAGCTGAGGACTACTGCTTTGGATACTGTAGAGAAATTTCTAACACGGTTCATTATCCTGTCATGACCTCTGCCTTCTTCAGTAAGTTTCATAAACAACTTTATGCTTCAACCATAATTTAACCCTTAGAATATATGTTCCCATCCCTAACCCTTGACCACTTATTGAGGTGCTTACCTTTGTTGGGCCCCCAATCCCTTTCCTGTTGTTGTCATGGGGGGGCTTAGGAGATGGAGACTTGAGACCCAATGCAGGGATCTCCCCTGCCTAGGGCCTCAGTCCCTCGACTCAACTAATTTGAGTCGACCAGCTCTTTCATTTCCATCCCTTCTTCAACCCCTTCTACTGTCTACTTCCAAAGGTGTAAGAGCCATACTGAAAGGATGAAAGGCTGACTTTGTGCCAGTCCTGAAGTTTCTGAGGGAACCATAGGCATGGTATTCCCGTTTTGTTTGGCGCTTACCCCTCAAGGGGACCCTGAGACTGTTTATTTCCCCAACATAGCCAAGGCTTCCCATGGCCAGCTCCCCTACCCCAGGCTCTCCTTTGACCACGACTCTGAACATTACAACTACTACCCAGACTTCAATGCCTACTAGTGCATTATCCACCTAAGTTGAGACTCCTACTCTCCCAACTTCCAACTTCACCAATCATCTCATCTACCCTTATCACTACGTTATTCTCCATCTACATAATAATACCCCCCTCAACAATACTCCCTCTTCCACACGTCCCTGCCCTTCTACCACCCACAGATCTACCAATATCTTAAATACTCTATTTAGCCCAGCCAAATGGGACCGATTTTTCGTGATCCCCCTACAACTCCTTACTCAGGCAACACACTTCTCTTTCCAGAACGTCTCCAAGAGCAAGTGGGCAGAATCCCCTTCCGTACCTGACCCGATCATTCCCATCTCGTAACAGTTGCATCTGAAACTGATGATAGAGCATTATCAAATCTAACCGATTTCTCTGCCTCAAAGACCGTGATGTGATATCAGTACAGTACTATTCTATTTCTCCAAGAGGTCATTGAAAGAAACCCACCAACATTGCCCAAATTACTTTCTGTTCACATGATCTTCCATTTGACCATGCCAACCTCCTCCCCATATGTCAAAACTGTTGGCGATTTAGACATCCCGCCAAACAATGCTGTTCCACAGACTGATGCACCATATGTGCCGAACCTGGTCATAACCAATCAAACTGCCATGCACAAACATGCACATGTACTAACTGTGGCGGCCCCCATAATGTATTTTATAGAGGCTGTCCCACTTACAAGTTTGAGTCGCAGGTAGCAACTCTCAGATACAAAATTGGTCTCACTCTACGTGAAGCCAGACAGGAAGCACACCAACAAGGTTTCTCTCATACTCCCTACTCTAGTAATGTTACTTGCTCTGCCCCTCCTCCACCCTAAGACGTTTCTAGACCCCTTTACCTACTTACTTCCCCACGTCCACTTCTACATTCTACATCCCCCAGTCAAATTCTTTTGCCACTCCAAATCCAGACACTCCAATCTCAACTACAGCCCCAACACTCCCCTCTCCCTCCCTGCACTACCTATAGCAGACAGACTAAACATTCCCCCCCTTCGTCCCGTACCACATACTCGCCTCCACCTACCTTTGCCTTTATTCCTCAGACACCAGTCTCCTCTTCCCCCCTCATAAGAAAACCTTTGTCTCACAAAACTCCCCAACCAACTGCACTGGAGAAACTATAGAAGATATTCAAAGCTATATGCTTGAGACAAAATTCCACAACTCATGCTCCCTCCACGCTCAAAGTGACTGCCGATATCCATCCCCTTCCTGCTCATATTCCACCAACACCCCTTCCCCCTACTCCCTCTCAACACAACCTAACCCCCTCAATTCTGCCTACTACTGGTATCCATCCTTCTGATACTACTGATATTCATCCTCCTCCTCATCATATTACCCGTACACCACTGCCTCCTACTCCCTCCCAACACAACCCACCCCCTCAACTCCAACTACACGTATATTCTCCCTCCCTCCATCCCCTCTTATCATTTCCACTCCCTCTTGGATACACACATGAAACCCTTATGTAACTCCCTTACTTCCACCCATCATAGCCCATTCACATAGCAACTCCTTTACCCATCTTTTACCTTTCAAGATTATTCTAGATAGTTGGTGCATAGCCACTATCACCTTTCACCCCCTCCTTTAACATACACAACCCACCCCCTCAACTCCAACTACACGTATATTCTCCCTCCCTCCATCCCCTCTTATCATTTCCACTCCCTCTTGGATACACACATGAAACCCTTATGTAACTCCCTTACTTCCACCCATCATAGCCCATTCACATAGCAACTCCTTTACCCATCTTTTACCTTTCAAGATTATTCTAGATAGTTGGTGCATAGCCACTATCACCTTTCACCCCCTCCTTTAACATACTTTCCTATGGTGCTATATGACCTTAGATGTCTAGCACATTTATTTTGCTTTAGCCATTAACCATTAACCATTACCTTTGTGGGATTCTTTCCTCCAAGTTTATGCCAAACCCGGACCACCAACATGCCATTCTCCATACTTGCTTAAAAGACTTTTGCTTAAGAAAATAGAACCCATAAACTACAACTGAGTGGTTATTTCCCATATCAGATACCAGGAACTTACTACTTTCCTTCCTTTCCTTTTTCTCTTTAATCTTCTCTCTTCTCTTTCGTCACTAATTTTCAGTTTTTTCCCCCTCCATTATTTTTTCTCCCCTTTTCTTTCTCTCTCCTTCCTTCTCTTCTCTTCTTTTTTTTTTTCTCTCTCCTCCCCTCCTGTCTTTCCTTTCCACTCTTTTAATATAAAGCCCCATGTCAAGTCAAGAGTAAACTTAAAATAAACTTTCTTATTCTTTTCTCCCTCTATTTCTCTTTACCAGGCCATCCTAGATAATAAAAAACATCTCTAACCAACTTCTAGAGACTGTCACCCCCTTCAAGTCCTTCACTGAAAAAAACATGGAGGCAGGCATGGAATAACAAAAAAGAAACAATTTATGCACATGTATATATTGCAAATAAAATATACAATTTTGGAAACGATATGACTACAAACACATTTAAAATATATTTTTATATTTAGTTACATAATTTAACAACCATGAAGTTGAGGTATCTAAAGCTATCAAGAAAGGTACCACACAAACTTGGAGGAATACATGAATATATAATGTACGCAAAGCCATTAACTGCTCTTGACTTTATTAAAAACTGATACTATCAAGATGTTTCCTCAGATCAAAAAAAGGAAGTAAACACTCAGACATTTTGCCTATCTCCTACTGGTTACATCAAACCTTATCACAGCTTTCCAACTACCATATTTACGTCTTTCTTTTAAATCTAAACTTAGCATTAAAGTGAGAAATACTGTCTAGTCAGTCATGGAACTTCCATTGATTATTTTCACTGATCACCAAGAAGGGATATGATCAACCATAAGAAATCATAAAAAAAAAATCAATGATTCAATCAACATATCATTCTCCTCATTTTTCTTGAAAGTTATGTATATGTTTTGCCATTCACCTTAATTTTCACCCATACCCTTCTGTTCATTTGGTGTTAGACATGTCGGTTTGGATAGTTATTTAAAACAAACTTTGCAGTTTTTAAAAATATTTAAAAATAGAAGCTTCCATTTCAAAGGAAATTTGCATTTATTAACTTCCTATATAAATTACAGGAACATACCACTGAAAATAAAAGAAAAAAATATTTGCATTCACATATTTCTTTTTACTAAATATTTTAGATCCAAACATTTTTTTTAACAAAATAAGAAAGTAAAACTGGAAGTTAGAAACACACCTAGGTATCCTATTTAATGATGTTAAGCTTCCAAATTAACTATGGAAAAATAAATTGTACATATACGAGCATTACTAAACTCTTTACACTGGCAATGGCACAGTTTTTGTTGGTGTCACTGAAGCTTGTGGCGGCGGTGATGCAGGTGCTGGCATTGTGAAAGGACTCCTACACTTCACACTGGAGCAGCAGGCTGGGGTAAAGAAGTAGTGGTAGCAGCAGAAGCAGTTGGAGAAGCTGGAGCTGTATTTGTTGTTCCTTGGGGCACAGGTACCTGGGTTCCTGTGATGCCACTGCCACGTGACCTAGAAAATAGATCATGATTTCTTTATCCTTTAGTTTCCAACCACTATTTTCCCTCCCCTTTCTATTCTGATTTTAAAAAATCAGAGACATCACTGCCACCTATTTTAAGAAATTGTGAATTTTAATTTCACTCATCTGCACTTATTGATGCTTTATCATGTTATGGTTCTGGTAGCTTCTGAGATGTATCAATCATAGGCTTTCTATAATGCTTATATCATTTGTACAGAGACACATATATTCATACCCTAGTTTCTGCTAAAGCCAAGGAATATATACAACAGGTAGCATCATGTCAACTTAGACTATTGAACCCAGAAAAAAAATTGACTTTTTCTGTAGTTTTCTGACAACTGTTTATGCTATGAAACATTTTGTTACCATAAACAAAAGTTGAATTTTTGTTTTACTTCTGGTAATTCTAACAAAACTGAGTAAATTATACAAATCATTATTCATCCAGCTATATCTAATATCTCAACGTGCATCTTCACTGGCTAAACACAATGATGTCATTAGTTCCACTGCCTTTTCACCCATCATTTTGTGTGCTATTTTATATTAATTGGTTTTTTAATATATTTTCTTCGAAAATGGTTCAGTAGTAAGAAAAAAGAAAGAAAGAAAGAAAGAAAAGGAAAAAAGCCTGTTAATATTTGCAATAAATGAAGGCAAAGAGGCAGGGCTTAGCTTGGTTGCCACCTAAGATTTTCATTGAAAATCTTAGGTTTCTTAGTAACATAGTAACAGTAGTTCCTAATGTAAATTAGGGGGTCAAACTGAGTTAGCTAGCTTATTGTATAGGTATAAGAATTAGGAAACTACCACACAATTTTTACAGCCCAGCTCCAGTTATTTCTTGGGTGGCACACGAGAACTGCCAACACGTAGAGGAGGTATGCACCTAATATGTGCCCGGTACACCTGTGTGGATTTTTGCTTTTTGTAATCTTGAATATGGCATTTCATAATAACATTGTGCATAGATATGAGTTTGTGATTGTTCAAAGAACACTTTTTTACTAATATCAGAAAAAAATAATATCAGCGATTTATAATGAAATACTTTTACCAATGAAATATACTTTCCACAGAGATTCCCTGTAATATGTTGTAGCTTACCAAGAGATCTGTATGTATACCAAGTAGGAAGCACTAATGTTTGAAAATAGCTGCATAAATAATAATTAAAATGTTTCAGCTGACTTCACCCTAACCGTTGGCACTTTCCGATGTTAGCAAATTTGATTTGGTTTGAAATGAGTCATTTCTGCTATAAAGAGCACTTCAATATGAAATGCTCATAAAAGTTGGATCTTCAAACTTCGGAGATATAAATGATGCTAATTATTTCATCTTGAAGATGATAGTACACAGTAATACCGCTCTGAAATAAAAACTATATGTAATTTTGAACATGTTCTTATATGCAGTCTTCCTCTAGAGTTGAAACATAAATATGCAAATATCCAACCACATCTTGGTGTCTGATGATTTTTTATGCACTTCTTAGTACAGATAATAGGTGCAAATGACTAAACACCAACTCTCCACTCGTTTCCTGGTAAAAGCTATTACTTTTGAAAATTATTTAAAAAAATGATTTGATAGGGATAACTAATGTATATTTCATTCCTTTGCATAAGAAGTCATTGTAGGCTTACTAAATGAGGATGATTAAAATGGTTAACCTTATGTACATGTGCTTACATACATATGATCCTCCTCAAAAATTATAACCACAGTGACCAATCCCCTTCCTCCCTCTTATGTGGAGCATGGGAAAAATTCTTCAGTAATTCTCGAATTCCATTTACTTCATACATATGATTTTATAATACTTAAAATTGAACTGCCATATTGTATTCATGCTAGGACTATATAATTAGAATGATTTTGTACTGACATTGCCATCCACAGTTCTTCATTTCTTCAAAATAGGATTTTCAAAAAGACGAAGAAAGAAAGAAAGAAAGGTATTATCTGGTTTAGATTAGGTGTGTTTGTTTTAATGCATTTATTAAACTTTGAAAATAATAACTCCAACTGACTTGGTAATCATCACATCACAAAGTACACTAAATACGCTTTGTTTTATACATATATAACTGGTATGATTGAAAGGAAAGTGGTAGCTTTTGAGGGGGACTCGTAACGATTTGTAATTGTTGGGCTACGTGTTAAGGAAAACGGTGAGTGCTTGATGAGGGATGCGGCATAGAAAATAGGAACACTGAGAGACCAGCGAGTGGCAATGGGCGGCAGAGCAGTCCAGTGTTGGATAGAAGGTGGTCTCCTGGTTTGGGAGCTCCCGTTGATCGGTTGCAGGGTTTCATGAGTTTATATAACAGAACGTTAGGATAATGAGAGAGTGAGTGTTATTTTCTTGTTCGTGGTAACAGTGCGCAATTGTGGTTTCTTGGTTTGTTTACAGGGTGTACTTAGGATTTGGTCTATTGTTTTGGTGTCAGGTGCAGCGAGTGGTGATCAAAGTACAAGATAAGAAAATTTTATTTGTATGTCATTGTATTAAATGACAATAACATTATTAGACTTTGCCAAAAATAACATGTAACGAACATTGGCAAGCATCCTAATTCCCAACTGTTTCTCTCCAAAATCTATTACAAAAGCTTCTGTACATTTTCGTGCGATTCAAACAGGCTTTGTTGCTTTTGCTAGAGCTTCAGAGAGCTAAGGCCATGTACATAGCTGATTTTTGAATTTTGGAATAAATCTAAAAATATGGATTACATAATAATGAAAAATGACCAAAAAGTTGTCCCTATGTCAACCTTTCCCCCCTAAAACAAGGAAATTAAAAAATACTCTTATTTCCTCAGCCTTCGCATAGGACAGATCAAGCACAAGAATATTTTCTTTGGTAAGTCAGAGATAAACTACAACCACTGGGATGTACCAGAAACAGTAAAAAAAAAAAAAGTAATAATAAATAAATAAAGAAAAAATAATAATAATAATAAAAAAAGACTTCTTGGGGACTCCCACCCCCCGAGGTTAAAATAATATATGAGATGAAGCGTTATTATATACTCTATATTATGCAAAAACAATCCATGAGTTATCTCCAACCAATATTTTTTTGTGATGAAATGAGTACAGCAAAGTAGGCATTTTCAGGGATGGTCCCCTAAATGGATTAGGATGTACACATCAATTATGGTTAAACTGTGAAAAGAACCAATGTTCCTTTGGGTATTCAAACCCTCTACGTATTTGTTTAAAGCAGCAGCTCCTTTTCAATTTCTTTTTATTTTAGCAATGATATTTACTCCACAAACCTTACTTCAGCTTAATTTTTACTATGACATTTGTTGTAATGTATGAATTACAGAATGACAACATTTTTGAAGAGATATATTAGTCACACATGTATTTGTTTTAACTCAAGAGTTATGTATATTCTTGTTCCATGGTCCTATTCTAGAAAACAAATGGGAATTATGGTAACACTGCATGTTGTTCACACTGACTTAAACCTACACAGTATACCTGGGGCCGGCTTTACTAACGTCTTACGATATCGTAAATGGTCTGTTTATATCGTAAAACAAGTTACTCCCTCATTTCTCGCAACGAGCGTATTTTCAAAACACTCCTGAGGTCATAAACACATCTCCGTACATGAAACATTTAAGGGAGCCCGCAACCTCTCGTGACGCTTATCATAGCGACCCTCCTCAGCTCATATCAGCTTCATAAATACCTTTAGGAGTGTGTAAATGTCACTTTGCCATGTGGAAATCAATTAATGTGCAAGAGCAACCATTGAGGATGCATAATAACGGAAAAAAATAATATGACTAATGTAAATAAGGATTGGCGTTTGCCAGTGCATAGAGGTGTGGAAACACTTGATGTAAACCACTCAGCAACTTTAATTTATCATGAATTAAAGGATCTCTAACACATCTTCAAGTAAAAAATCTGAATGAAAATGCATAATTCCATCATTATGACTATTTTCCTCTATAGCAACAAAACATAATAAATATTTAATAACAAATATTACCAATATACAAACAAACCTCTTAATAGCCTAAAGTAAAATTACATTTAGCATTGGATCCATTTCTTTATGAATAATGATTAAGATAAATGTTTTACTGGATTGTAACAAATTTCTATCATAATATCTTATGAAAATATAACGAAATGCTTGATTTTTTTTTGTGAGACATAGATATGAATATATATGTGTGTGTGATCTCTTTCCCTCTACATATATGTGTCTATATATATATATATATATATATATATATATATATATATATATATATATATATATATATATATATGTAAATATATATATATATATATATATATATATATTATATATTATATATATATATATATATATATATATATATATATTATATATTATATATATATATATATATATATATATATATATATATATATATATATATATATATATATATATATATATATATATATATATATATATATATATATATATATATATATATATATATATACTATATTCATACATGCATATATACATACAATTTTATATTAAATGTATATGTATGTATGTATGTGTATATACATACATATATATATATATATATATATATATATATATATATATATATATATATATATATATATATATATATTTTTTTTTTTTTGTGTTTTGTTGTTTTTTGGTGTGTTTTTGGTTTTTTTATTTTTTATTTATTTTTTATTTTTTATTTATTTTTTATTGTGT
>NC_091564.1:21462419-21487648 GCF_042767895.1 Penaeus vannamei | reverse complement strand
AGCATTACTCCATGAGGATATTGCTCTTCAAGAAAGTGTGCGAATTTCCAACTGGACAAGCACAACTGATGCCGAGTCAGTAGCAATATACCATGCCGTCAAAAAAGGTACTGAACAGCAGCGACACCTAGCCGTCTTCTCTGACAGCCAGGGTGCACTATATAGACTTACAGCATTTAATCCAGAAAACATGGGAACTATCAATACCATTCACCAAATCGCTAGCCTATCCGAGCAGGGTATACAAGTATCACTATATTGGATACCTTCTCATATAGGGATATCAACCTGTGACAACATAGATAAGTTAGCAAAACAAGCGCTTTCCCATGAAGAACCATATTATGTAATAGCGCTATCTATCAGTCAAATGAAAAAACGTGTTATCAGCTGTCTTCGAGATTATGAGGGCCAGGTATGGACCACTGAAAAATTGAAGAAAAGTGGACATGGTACCATCTGGCATTATGAAAGTATTGTCAGGTCATGTGATGCTGACAAACCATATAAATACTACGATGGACTGTCTCGGAGACAGCAGGTCACGCTAACCAGGCTACGCATAGGGTATCAATACACTATACATTATGTACAGGATGCAGTTTTGGAGGCAAAGCCAGTCACATATCACCAATGCAAAATGTGCAAGGCGCCCAAGTCGCATAATCTTACACATTACTTACTTTGTTGCTCAAAAACTGCATCCTATCGATCAAATAGCACTGTCCAGAGACCAGCACTTATTGATTATATTAATTTTATCATAGACACTGGTCTTGTCTTCAATATGATTAGGGATATAAAAGGTTTTTTACCAACTAGATGATATGTGAATAATGTATGCATAATGACACAGCCCTTCAGGCATGTAGAACTAATGTTTGACTAATAGCCCTTTACATAAATATAAGCATAGCCAGTTGGATAGATGCGGTAGCATCTTACCCTGGCTTTTTACAGGGCATGTACGCTGTTCTGTAAATAAATATTATCAAATCAAATCAAATCAAATCTCTCTCTCTCTCTCACCATCTCTCTCTATCTATCTATCTATCTATCTATCTATCTATCTGTCTCTCACCATCTCTCTCTATCTATCTCTCACCATCTCTCTCTCTCTCTCTCACCATCTCTCTCTCTCTCTCACCATCTCTCTCTCTCTCTCACCATCTCTCTCTCTCTCTCTCTCACCATCTCTCTCTCTCTCTCTCTCTCTCTCTCTCTCTCTCTCTCTCTCTCTCTCTCTCTCTCTCTCTCTCTCTCTCTCTCTCTCTCTCATGTCTCTCTCTCTCTCTCTCTCTCTCTCTCTCTCTCTCCCCATCTCTCTCTCTCTCACCATCTCTCTTTCTCTCACCATCTCTCTCTCACCATCTCTCTCTTTCTCTCACCATCTCTCTCTCTCTCTCTCTCTCTCTCTCTCTCTCTCTCTCTCTCTCTCTCTCTCTCTCTCTCTCTCTCTCTCTCTCTCTCTCTCTCTCTCTCTCTCTCTCTCTCTCTCTCTTTCTTTCTCTCTCTCTCTCTTACATTCTTGTGTCATCTTTTACCTGAGCATGCACTTTTATTTTTTTTTTTTTTTTATTCCAACAGTGTGTAATCTTTGGTTAGTTTATGCCTCCACACACTCAAGCATGTGCATTTTTGTGTGTTTGTACACCAAGTATGTAAGGGAAACATTGCTGTAATACAAACACAACACTTATGTCAATAACATAATATCATCATGCCTTCTATTACCATGTGACATATTACTTATGACACTTGCATTTTGAAACTTTGGTAGTGCCCAATAGCTGTTGCACACAGTTTGAGGTACGCAGACTATCACAGCCAGCTTGAAGACCCCCATTCCTCACCTTACCTTGCCCAAGTGTCTCACCTTCTGTGGGAGGTGACTGTACAAAATTGTTTGTACAAGTGTATTTAATGTGTTTGATGTATGTGTGTTGTTGCACTATGGTTCATATCTTTGTTCCATAATAATTTTGCAGATTTTGTATTTTATAAAGAAATTGACATAACTTTGGTAAATGCCATTTTTGCACTTTAGTAAATAATTATTGTGTTACATTACATAGACTGAGTATTATTATTTATTTCAGAAGGTTGCTAAAAGATGGAGGGGAATGAGACAAAGGTACATTTTTTCCCCATTATTAATGGGCTGCAGAAGATGGCACTATATGAAACAAAAGCGGTAAGATTTTGGATTAAGTGATGGATCAACTTCATACCTTTAGTAATTCAATTCTTCTAGTCTTTAGTTTTAAAGAAATGATTATTTTTTGCTAAAAATGATTTGTTGTGTAAAATAGTTGTCTTAATTAAGTCAGTTTTTTAAATTATCTGTTAGTGTTGTTCATTGAGAAAAAAAGTTATTCACAAATTTAATTGAAGTTTAACTTTTAAATATTCTGTTATTTATATAACTTCATATTATCTTAATAGTCTTATCTTTTTACAGAGGTTATACCTGATTGGCTCAAACATTACACAGACAAAGTTCCGTGTTCTGAAGATTGATCGCACAGAGTCTAACTCACTGAACATAACAGATGACAAGGTAACAATCTAAAGTGATTGCGTAGAAATGCGACTGATTGATAAAGAAATATAGAGTAGAGTATAGATATGGAAACACATGCACATGCCAGGTTACTGTCAGAAGGTTTTCGTCTTAATCTTGGTCAACCCCATATTGATGAAGCATGAAAAAATCCTCTGATAAAGAAATTCTGTTGAAATCATTTGAGAAAAAAAAGAGACAGATTTCTGGTGTAACCATAAAAGAAAATCACAATTTATGAATCGAAGCACAAAATCTTATCAGCTGTATTGTTGATTTTCTTCTTATAACTGATATTACCATATTGTTGCAGTTGCTATTTTCATGATCTTTTTGGTAATCTCCCCTTTGCCATTTTAGGTTGAGTACAGTCACCGTCAGATAAAAGAACTTCTGTCGATGATCAACGAGGGGAACCGAGCACAGTCAGGCCAAAGGCTAGTGAATGGTCTGGCCAAAACTGTTTCAGCTTTTGGTATTGTGGGCTTTGTTAGGTTCCTTGAAGGTTATTATATCATACTGGTAACAAAAAGACGGAAAGTTGCAGTTATTGGCTTGCATACCATTTACAAGGTAAGTGCTAGGTCAGGAAATTGGGTTGTATTAAAGATAAACTTCAAAGTATATATCCTCATGCCTAGAAAAGATTTTAATCATCATTTTCTTACTATTAATGGTTTACTACTAATTGAAGGTACTAAAAGGTTGCTTTTATCACCTTCCTACTTGCCTCTCCCTTTTAACATTATATGAAGATTCTATTGAATGTCTGCAGTAATTTTCTTGTGCTTTCCCAGGTTGTTGATACAGCCATGATCTACATTCCCAATGAGTCTACAAAGAAGAACCGTGATGATGAGCCAAAATATGTACGACTCTTCCAAAACATTGATCTGTCATCCAATTTTTACTTTAGGTATATGTTCCTTTGACATATTTCTCTCATTATTTTCCCTCTACTCTGACAATTGAAGAGGAGGACTTAGATACTGCTCATTATTTTCCCTCTACTCTGACAATTGAAGAGGAGGACCTTAGATACTGCTCTGTATGTATCTTTTTCACATAATAAGAATATGTCATTTTTCTTATAAACTTTTTTAGAGAATCATTAACACTTAACATTGTTCTAAATTCAATATATTTGTAATGAAATGTGAATGGTTCTTTGATAATTGAACCCATTGGATCTAATTGCTTTACAGAAATTACATGGCCTAAAATACAAGCATTAGGCTTATGTGGGTGGCTGCTCTGACAGGTGCACACAAACATTTGTGTGAAGTGATAAGACTCTATGCCTCCCCTTTGCAATGTTATTTTCACTTTTTATGCAGAAGCATAAGAAGTCTCCATATCATTTCTCTAGGTAGTCCATAACTTATTGCAAGAATGATAACAATAAGTAACATGTTTTCGTGGCTTTTTTTTTTTTTTTTTTTTTTTAATATTCAATATTCAATATACTGAAGTACTAGGAATAAGATGCTGAGCATAGAAATGGCTTCCTCCCTGGAGCAGATGCTCTTCCAGTCATGGCTCACAGACACTACATTCCACACTTGTTTATTGATGGAAAAAATGAAAAAGCCCCCTCCCAAATGCCAAATGAGTCTTATCACCCTCTAAGAGGCTTGTGCACTTGTGGTGAGTCTTTCCCATCACCCCAGCCTCCAGCCAAAATGCTCACGACAGCAAGTTCTTGTCACCGTAGCCCACAGCCAGATTCCCATGACAGCATGTTCACGTCACTTGCCCCTCAAGCCAAATTTTTTCTTGACATGATGGTCATGTAAACTGACCATAGGGGTTAATTTATGCACTTTTTTTCATATTATACTATTTCTATTCATAATTCATTTAACAATGCTTCCTTCCTCCTGATTATCCCGCATGTGTTCCCACCCTTCCTCAAGCCCTATTTCCATTCGTCTCTGTCCTCATCACCCTTTTACCCATCCCTCTCCTCTTTCCACTCTCTTTTTACCCTTCCACTTTTCCCTTCTCCATATTCACCTCTCAGTCCATCTCTTCTACTATAGCTAATACTAAGTACTAATATTAAAGCTAATAAACATTTTATGAGTGAGTTTTACATTTTTCCAGAAAGTAGTTTTGTTTGTTAGCAGAAGTTGCATAATTCCTTTTGATCCATCTAGTTACAGTTATGACCTGACACACAGTCTCCAATACAACATGGCCCCCCCAAAGGATATTCCTGTGGAACTTCTCACCAACTTCAAAGTCCCAACACCATGCGGTAAGCAAGGTTACAGTAGGTACATGTGTATATATGACCCTTTTTTTGTGTGTGTGTGTGTGTGTGTGTGTGTGTGTGTGTGTGTGTGTGTGTGTGTGTGTGTGTGTGTGTGTGTGTGTGTGTGTGTGTGTGTGTGTGTGTGTGTAAGCATCCACGTATGTGTGTTTTTGTGTCCATACTGGCACATGTGGGTGTTCATGCTATGAATATATTCTATATTCATATATCTATTCTATGTATTATGCATACACAGGTGCACACACAAGTGCCCAGACACACATTTGCACACATGCACACACACACACACGCACGCACGCACGCACGCACGCACGCACGCACACACCCACACACACACACACACACACACACACACACACACACACACACACACACACACACACACACACACACACACACACACACACACACACACACACACACACACACACACACACACACACACACACACACACACACACACACACACACACACACACACACACACACACACACACACACACACACACACACACACACACACACACACACACACACACACACACACACATATGCAGAATACTTATCATAATTTGCTAGTTTACAAACCTCAGTATAACTTCACAGACAGAATACTAATCTTAATTTGTTAGTTTACAAACCAAATGTTCACTGCAGTTGGAGAGGTTGAGAAGGCGGAGGATTTCCTTAATATGTCCTTGAACCCAAAGGACCAAAAAGAAGAGGACACTAAAGAACCAGAGTAAGTGGATGTTTTACCATCCTTACTACTATGTAGAGACACTGTAGAAACCTGCTACACATTTTTGTTTGTACATTTGTAATTGTTTATATATATATATATATTTTGTTTTTTTTTCTGTGACTTATACTGTGTCTCTGTATTTGTGTAAATATATATATTTGTTTCTTTCTTTCTCTCCTTTTCTTGTCTTCATTTTGTTATAGAAAAGTTGTGGCAATGAAAGATGGGACAAAGATGTGGTATTTCACTTTGGTATATAAATCTGAAAGGTTTGCTCTGCTGTGCAATAGAGCAAGTAGGGTTGAAATTTGAGTAGTATAAAGAAGGATATATGGGATAATCAGAAGTAATAGAGGGTACAAATAAGTAAGATTCAGAATACCAAATATAATTGATTTTTTTAAAGTTTGCTTATTGATGCTTGCTATGGATGAACATTAGGTTCTGATTTAAAATATAATGTTTTGTTTTTCAGAGAAAAGACATGTGCTGACAATAACCAGACAACAAATCCACATAGAAAAGACAGTGAAGCTAACTCGTCACCAAAAGACGAAAAAGAGAAAAAGAAAAGGTTTATGATATATGGTATAAGAAACACACCAAACAAGAAGTACGTTTGGAACTCCTACCTCCTGAAGCCAGTGGAAAAGTGCCTTCACCCTGCTTGGATCCTGCCTATCACCCATGGCTTCGTTGCTCAGGTGAGTATCATCCATCAGTCATGTTTAATTTGTTTCTAATATTTGCCATCATACATGTTTACTTGTTCTATTACAATTTACAAGAAATTTGTAATATTACTGCATCCTTACATTGTGATTCAGTTGAAATTATACCCCTCTACATATATATAGTAAAAATATATATGAATGCCAGTTGTAATTTTTTTCCCATTAATATTACAAATATAACAAAAAGAAGTAGTATAGCTGATGTAGCTGTATGTGGGTAAGTAAAACCAGTAGATAAATAATGTGTTTTGTAAGTTAGTGGCTATGCTTATCCTTTTCAGAGTAACATCTCCGTGTATGGACGCTCATTCTTCCTCACCCTCATAGCTCGCAGGTCATGCCGTTATGCAGGGACAAGATTCCTCAAACGTGGGGCCAACTTTGAGGTATAACTCTGTGTATAATATGTTTCTTCATCTTATAAATCTCAAATTTTTTCTTTCTCCAATTTTTTTGTTACTCATTAAGTTATCGTGTGGTGTGGTCTAAATTTCCAAAATGAATTTTGCTCATACAAGACCATCTTAAGAATATGTAATATATCGATGTCATGCAGAGTATATGCATTACATTTGATCATATTATTGCTTTAAGCTAATGTACATTATGTAAATATATCAGGGTGACGTGGCTAATGAGGTAGAGACAGAGCAGCTGGTCTGGGATGCTCATGTTACATCCCTGCAAGTGGGCAGGTTCACATCCTTTGTTCAGGTGAGAGGACATCATCATGCAGGAGGGGAGAAATTATAAAGCTTGTTATTTTTTTTACCTACTATTTTTATTGGTATTTCTTTTTTACATACAAGGATATCCAATTTCCTTATTAAGAATCTGATATTGGTATATGTGTCTGTAATATTGCATAACCATAAAACATTGACATGACCCACATTACATGCCAGATTCGAGGCTCCATTCCATCGCATTGGTCGCAGGATGTCAGTAAGATGGTCCCAAAACCACCGATCACCTTTGACGTAATGGATCCATATGCTGAAACTGCAGGTATGTTTGATCAGAATCAGAATTTTCATAAAATTGCAATGATGTTATATGAGAAATGGATGTGGTAAATTTTATAATGTTTCATATTTTTACTTAACTGTTAATAGGGAAACACTTCAATGAATTGCTGCGACGTTTTGGCTCTCCAATTGTCATTCTGAATCTGGTAAAGAGACGTGAGCGGCGGCCTCATGAGTCGATTCTCAACACAGAATACTGTAGACTGATTGACCAGCTCAACATCACCCTTCCTCCTCAGTTCAGACTACAGTATGTTGCAGTAGATATGGCAAGGATCAATAAACAGTAAGTATTCCTATGTCTGAAATGTATTTTTCATGGCACAACAATAATCTTTCATATATACCACTCATGCTCACACACAAATATACACTTCACATATAAATTTACATTTGTATACAGGGATTAATTTAAATTTGAGTGTATTATATCTTTGAGAGAGAAAGTATTTTTCCCCACAAACTCATAAAGTAACTCTGCCCACAGGAAAGATGAGAATGTGATGAGCCGCTTATCAGACATTGCCTACCGTGCAGTTAAGAAGACAGGGATCTTCCAGAGCTCAGCCCCATACTACAGCCACCACCTAAATCCAAATGCTCATTATCGTCACATGGAGAGGACAAGCACGCAGGGTGATCATAACTTTGGGTCCAGAAAGTAAGAAGCATTAGTCTTATGAGTTGTTTTTGTGGTGTTGGTGTCATTTCCTCCCTCATTAGGGATCAGATGTGATGTATTTATTTCATCATTTTATCTAAGGTTTTATATTATCTAACACCCAGATCTATATGACCTCACATCAGTATGGCCTCAAAATGGTGTATTTCTTGATCTAGTCCTTTGATGTCTAGCACATTTATTTTCTTGTGTCATTGTTACTTACTTGATCTAGTCTGCATTGCCTTGACTCAAATGCTTGGTGTGCAATATTTCATCAGTACTTGTACCAGTTTCCCAGAAGACTTATAAAAAATGGACTTATGAGTTGATGATGTCCCCATTCCACCACCATCTCCAGCAGTAGAGAAAAGATTACGAAATTTTGTACCAACATTTGGAAGTACATTAATGAGTATGAAATGACTGCATTTAAAGAACACTTCTCTTTTCATAAATTACTGTAATATTCATAAACATGATGATATGATTTCTGATGGATATATTCTTTTGCATTTACTTATGTTTTAAATTTGTGCCTGATAAAGAAAATGATGTCTCAGTTTGCAAATATCAATTTTTCAGTGTTTCAATGTATTTATGAATAGATGTAATGGTCATAGTAAAATCTTACTTTGATCTATTTATACCTTTCATAGGAACTTTACTCCAAATGAACCCTTTGTTCGAAAACAAACTGGAGTTGTAAGAGTGAACTGTGTAGACTGCCTTGATCGCACCAACACAGCACAGTTTTGTCTTGGAAAGTGTGCCTTGGGCTTCCAGGTAATTTACTGTATATGCTGCATGTTTAATGTAAATATATGTATATACATGTACAGTGTATATGTATATGAGTATAGTCAGGTAATACTATAATTCTTGGCAGAATTTTATTTATTTTTTTTTTTTACTTTTATTCCAACATTTATTATAATTCTCTTGTTTCATTACTCTTCTTATTTTGATTTATTATTACTACATTATTATTTCTTAAGTTTTGTTTTTCTTTACTTGATTATGATATTCTTGTTTTTTCTTCATCTAATCACTTACTAAATGAGATGTGCAGAAGTTTTACAGTACTTCACAATGATAATAAGAAGTCAGAACATCTTAAAACTGGCTTCTCTGTTATAAATTCAGTATTTGATATTGATGATATTACTGATAGCTGTTATTACAGTAGTGAATTTTTTATTTTACAGAACTAATATTACTAGAGCTGGAGGTTAACTGTAACCTATTAGATGCTACTGATCACTAGGACACATTACTTATTACTGGAAGAACTGTTTAGAAATATGGCTTGTATTGTATTATAGGGAGAAGACTAATACAAGTAAAGACTAACTAAAGACATTTTTTGGTAGTCATTTATCAGTCTTTTATCCTTCCTTCACTCCTTTTTTTCCTTTTTTAGTTTTTGTTAAATCACTTTACCTGCTATATTACCTCCATTTTCAGTTGTGATTTGCTTTTCAATTAATAATCATGATAATAAAGATGATAGAAGAAATCTAAATGTACAACTTTCAGCTGTATGCACTTGGTGTCTTGGATCGGCCTGCTCTGGAATTTGATAGTGACTGTGTGCGAATGTTAGAGGAAATGTATGAAGATCATGGAGACACATTGGCTCTTCAGTATGGAGGGTCACAGCTGGTACACAGAATCAAGACCTATCGCCGCACAGCTCCCTGGACCAGTCAGGGCAACGACATCATGCAGACACTCTCCAGATACTATAGCAACACATTCTCAGGTAAGATTTATTCTCTTTTGGATATTTATATGGGCTGTCTGCTTTTCATGAAGTTTAAAACTGCAATTAAGCAAAATGCAATAAGTTTAACTCATGGGACCATCAGACATAAGTAAATTGGTTTAAAAGACTGAGACATTTTTCGATTCCTGTTAACTTACAGATACAGAAAAGCAAAATGCAATAAACTTATTCCTGGGTGTTTATATCCCAAGTGAAGCTTCTGTTCCAATTTGGGAACTACCATCAGACTATCTCCTGCATCATTCTCTCTCCCGCGGTGTTCGTCCCTGCCACAAGTGAGCCACATCATAGCAATTATCCCCATCACACATCCAAAGCTCATTTTGGATCTATCAATGTCTTTCACTTTTATCACTGAGAAGTTCTAATAGAAATAGCCCATGTTTCATAATTGGGATTTATAGACCTTGGTTCTGTGAGTTACTATTTTTTAGCTTTGTTCTTCAGCTTCTCATAATAAACAAGAATAAAACTGTTATCATAATCCAATATTCAGGTTACAGCTTGATTTTATATTATCCTTAAATTTTGGTGTATAGGTTAACAGTATAAGTAGCAGTTTGGCCTCAAGGAGATAGTCAGTTGTGTGTCTGTTTGTATGCAGGGGTAGGTGTGTAGGTTGTAGTTATCTCTATGTGAAGGTGTATCAAGTAAGGAGTAAGATGGTAGTATGACCTGACCATTCATGAAAGGTCAGGTCATAACACCTTACTCTGTCTTTTCAGTACTTCATACGAGCATACATAATGCAACATATAACATAAAGGGAGTGCAGTATATACAGTATATAATGTAGTAAACCTGCTATAGTAGGTCTGGATGTGCAGGTGCATACACAATTTACTTTTCAAGCATCCCCTCTGTTGTAAGTAAATGTTAATAAAAGCTGACCATTTACACTTAACTATATTGCATATGAAGTTAGCATGGAGTATAATAGTATAATTATAATAGTATAAAGGAAGAATACAAGATAATTGTATAAAGTATAAAGGAGAGAAATATTAAATGTTTTATATGGACACCCAAACTTGTATGATAATGATGTACACATTTAAAGGATGTATATGCTGGAAATATAATATAGAGAGCACAGACACAGTAGGTCAATGTTTACCTCCCTTTCTCTTCCCTTCTCTCAGCCGCAGCACAACACAGTGGTGGGATTCAGCAATGTTGTCAGATCTCCCAATGCCTCTTGAGGAAACCAGGAAGTCTGTCTCTCTCCTTATGCCAGTGCGAAGCCAGGAGCCCAAGGTATGGCATCAAGGCATCAGAGATTTATGAGATGTTTGATTATTGATTCATTATAAATGATTTACTATTATTAAACTTTCATGAATGTTGTTATAGTACTGTATTAATTTCATGCTTTACCTCTCAGATTGACTTGTACACAGACCACCATCGACCCTCAGAGTTCTGTGTCCTGTCTGAGCTGTTCAGCTACCAGATGAGCCATTCTGTCAGGTTTGTTGTTATTTCTTGTTATGGGCTAACCCACCTTTGTTGTTGGCTTTTGCTTGACAAGGCAAGACATCTTCATAGTCTGAGTCATATCTCATTCTCAGTTTTATAATTCTGCAATTCTCTTGCTTAACATTTCAGAGATTACATGCCAAACTTCACAACTGATGAGAGCCCCTTTAGTGTCCGGAGACGTCCAGGTAAGAGGCAAGAGGAGTTATCTCGTAATCAGAGTAGTGGGTCACCATCACAGAAGAATCCCACTATGACTGGTCAGGCTTCAACATCCTCAACAGCATCAAGTGGAACTAGGTAGGAATGAGAACAGAACACAAGTATATCTGTTTGCATGTCTTAAGTGTAAGAAGTTACCAAAGTAGTTATGGTTCTTTAAGATTTGTGAAGGTAAAAAGGATTGTTTACAACAAAATTATTTCCTTTTTTTATGATTACTTTTATATTTCAGGTTTTTACAAATGGCACTGTTATTACATTTTATTTATTTGAATCTGTTTTTTATATACAAAGTGTTTATAGACAGGGATAGTTAAACAATCAGTAATAGGGGACAATTGTTGAATAAGTTATGAATTGAAATTTATGATTTAACCCAATATCTATGGGTAAAAAGTATGGCAAGTGGACATGATCGCAGCACTGTTGGCACACAGAGACAGTTTCCCATTTGTGCCTGGTTCGTTATGTAGTTTGCAAGCAATATTCAGCTCCTAAAAGCTTTCATTTTTATATAATTTTTATTAATTTAAAATTTTGAAGGATACTAGGCAGAGCTACCGTTCAAAGTCACTGTGGAGCAACACTGGGTAATATTAAGGTTACAGACCTTGACTTTGCCGATGATGTTGCCATTCTATCTGAGTCTTTGGAAACCCTAGTGGCAGCTCTCGATGCATTTAGTAATGAAGCGAAGCCCTTGGGTCTAGAGGTCTCCTGGACCAAGACCAAGATCCAGGACTTTGGGGACTTGCTAGAAGAACCTGTTCGGTCAGTACGTGCTTGCGGCGAGGACATTGAAGTCACAGAAAGCTTTACATACCTTGGTAGTGCAGTTCATAACTCTGGGCTGTCAGACCAGGAAGTCAGCAGACGGATTGGCCTGGCAGCAGGGTACCTGTGCAGAAGGACCAAGCTACAGGTTTTCAGGGCCCTGATAATGCCAGTTTGGTTCTAGGATACTATGTCGCTGGGACACTATGTCGCGGACCTAATGTAGCCACATCGCGCTGTGACACGGCGTCCGTTTCGCAAGCGGATAAAATGTCGCGGGGAAGCCACGTTGCCATTTATGTCAGTACATCGCTGTTCATTATTGACAGATAAGATTTAGGAAGGTGTTGAAAGTGCAGCAAAAATAATTTAGTATATAGAATACATAATAACACTGGTATGATACATGATCATATATCTTTCTTTTTCTTTAGGTATTAATGATATATTTTTTGATGAGCATACCTTTATTGTTCAGTGGGGATCACCATTACTTTGGCTATTTGATCTAGATATTGCAAATCTACAAGCGTATAAGTTTCTAATTTTGTAATTAGGGATTTAATCTTCTTATTTACGAGCTGGTACTTCTTCTGACTCGAGGGATGCTTCCTGCCAGCTGCATGGTGCTCGCGATTCAGAGCCAATTTGTGCTGCTCCTTTTGATATTTTGCAGCGAGCAGCGGCAGCTGAGGGTGGTCCGGTAACATCCTGGCAAACCCATTGTGCCATCCTTCCAATGCATTGTTTGTTCGGGGCAGATCATCCTTCACTCGTTGATACATGTTCCATGTCTGATATGGAAATTTCCCAGGAATTTCCATGTCACCATGAATCAGCTGGCCGACATAGGTTTCCTGGAAATATTTTGCCAAGTCCAGAAGCCCATCATCCTTGGAAATTTCGTCTGCAAGGAGTATCCTCGTGTAGTGGTGGACGTCAGCCAGCGGAACAAATGCCAGAGCCAGGAACCTCCTGACCCGGATGGCGAAGGCAGCATCTTCTCTATACCGCGCTGCGAGGCCAAGATTCTGGATGCGTCTCCAGACAGACTGGCCCAGGTGGAAATAACATCCAGCAACCTCTGCACTCGGAAAATTCCTCTGGAAGGCGTTCATTGCTGCCTTCTCAAAATCTGTCATTATTGTCACTGGATTGCATGATAAGCCAGGGGGTATTAGCTGCAACACCTCGTACAACATTTTATTATATATCTCTTCATTCTTTCCAGGCAACAATGCATAGACGCAAGGATATGTTATACCACCAAAGTATGCATGGAGTGTGTACTGCTGCTTGTATCCGACAGGGGCCACTTTAAACGTTCCATCACCAAACCAATGACGAGACTCGGCAAGAAATTTCAAATCAGAGTCTGCTGCGAAGATCATCATCCCATCATCTTCATAACGAAGAAAGGCCTCTCCGCTTAACGTTGTCCGAAATGGCTGAAGATCAGACACACCTGCCTTTTGCCGCACTCGCCTCAGCGTCCTCTTGATGGCGTCTACCGTTGGTATTAGATGAGCCCAGCCGACTTCAACTCTAGCGTAAAATGTGTTGACAATATGTGAGATGGGCTCTGCTGTTGCGGCAGCACGTTCCTTCATTGCTGCTAGTATCTCCTCCACCTCGGCCTTCCCAGGGACAGCAGGATGTCTGTGGATGGGGTTTTGCCACTTCACTATTTCCCCATTGATGGTGTGAACCCTGGCACCACAGGTTCTGTCTTCGCATCTCCACAGAACTTTGTCCTGGTGGTCCTTTTCCTTCGTAAAGAGATGCTGGCCAACTCTGAGTTTCACAGTCGCCCGGTATGACGATATAATGCGACAGGCCTCGGGGACATTGACAAAAGAAGGTGGGGGAGGGTAATCTTCATTCAATCCCTCGTACGATGAAACATCGAGCTCGGGGTAGGGCGGTAATGGAAGCTCGGTTGAATTCTCCATGCTGAATGATGTCTCCTCCTTGAAAATTCATTATTATAGCAAGATCACAAGACAGAAGGCACACGGCTGAAAGGAATGTTGAAACATAAGGTCATCTGTCCGCAATGTTGAAGCAGTAGCGGAAGTTAGAGTAATAAGGTCAACGGACACCTCGCGCAAGACAGTCACTGCGATATACAAGGTAAGGTCAGCCGACGACCAGGTTATGTGAGGACGACGCCTCGCGCGACACAGTCACCGCGACATAGTGTCCGCCAGACACGGAGTCACCCCCGTCATACAGCTTCGCGACTTTCCTTCCAGGTCATAGTGTCCGCGCGACATAGAAACCGTGCACCGCCAGTTTTGCTCTATGGTAGTGAAACCTGGACATTATCCTGTGCCCTGGAGTCTCGTCTTGATGCCTTTTGTAATAGGTCTTTGCGCTGGATCATGGGGTACTGTTGGCAGGACTATGTGTCCAACCAACGGCTGCACGATGAGACTGGTACAGGACCTGTTACCTGCCCAATCCGGGATCACCAACTCAGGCTATATGGCCACCTGGCTCGCTTTCCACAGGCTGATCCTGCTCATCAGGTTGTCTCTTTAAGAGACAACCCTGGGTAGAGGAGGCCTGTGGGATGACCTAGGAGGTCATGGCTTGGGCAGATCGATCAAACCTGTCGGGAAGAGCTCGAGATGGGCCGATGAGGGATCCCAAAAGGTGGAAGCAAAATGTGGACGCGGCTATGCGCCCCCGTCGGCGTTAGCTCCTGATAATGATGATGATAACCATGGGAGATATCACATGTAGACGAAGGGTTTATGAAACATAAGGAGTCGTTTAATATATTGCTTTAAGATTTAATAAATATTTTTGAAAAAAGGACATTGAAGTGCTAATTGATTAGTATTACCAAGTGAAATTCATGCATTCCTATGCATATCTGCATAGAGTAACTAGTTCTTGTAGGATTTTGTAGGATTTATTTTTTTATGTATATATAACATGCATATTTTTAATCATAAATATTCATTTTTATTCATAAATATCTTTTGCAGCTCAACAGAAAGTGAAGCCAGTGATGAAGATGAGTTGTCTGTGGCAAGTGCTTCAAGTGACGTTGAAGAAGATAACACTCCCAACCTTTCTCTGGTCTCCTTCTTCCCACCTATGACAGAGACTTATGGAGAATACTTGCATGAACCATCACGAGCTGACAATACTATCTACAAAAGGTTTGTTGGATACGCAAAAATATATATATATGTATATGTATACATGTAGTGGCAGTTTGAAAATAAGTAGATGGAGGAGGTAATATAATGTAGATGAGATACTTTCATACTACAAAAGAATAATATATTATACTTGGTGGAAATATGATTTTCTTTGCTAATGAAAATAATACTGATAATGATCTGGCCAGTACTTTTTAAGTAGGAAAGCCATATAGAGGATTTTAAAAACAGGAAATGGTTTGTTAATAATGAATGGTTTAAACAAATGAACGAGACAGACAGACAGACAGACAGCCAGAAAGAGAGAGAAGGATAGGAAAGTGAAAATGCAAGGGCCGCAGAATGTGAGACTTAGCATTTAAGCAAAGACTTTTACAGTTTTATCCTTGTGTAATGGCCAGGTCTTGATTTTTAAACTTATTTTCATTAATTCATTTCCTTGTTTTTTTCCTTTGTTTCTCTTTTTTAATAGGACTGAAAAAGTATAAAAAAACGGCATTTTTTGGCAAAAAACTGAAATCTTTGGGAGATACTGCAGCTCCTGGTCTATGGAGATATGATATGGATAATTTTCTTCCGTAAAATAGTGGCTAGTGTTCATTCATGGTACTTTATTTGATTTTGATTTCTTTAGTGTTATAACTTTTTAAAGTTTAGGATTTTTGCAGATTAAAGAAAAATAATATATTTCTTACATACCTGAGAGAAAGATAGGAAAAAAGTCATACCACACATCTGTTTCACAAAGACTATGTCTTAATATATCTACTGACACAAAAAAAATTGTGAAATGAGATTTGCAAAGAGAAGTTTCTATAATCCATTATCCATCGTGAGGTTTTACTATATTTTAAAGATAACACATATTTACAGCAGTTTGGTGCAAAGTATATATATGTTAATTGAGTTGGCAATTGAGCTGTAACAATGCATTGGTCACCAGTCAGACTCATTCATTCTCGTTTCAACATAACTTTTACAATATGTAAATTTAGCATAATGCTCTAACTATTTTTTAAATGAAAACATGCAGTTTTTAAATTATTGGGATGGGGTAAAACACTTCCCTCAAATTAGGGTGAGCTTTGAAAATATATGGGAGCTTTATCACAGCTAGAATGTATAGGGATGGTAGAGCAGTAGGTATCTGGCATCCCTGCTGAACTGCTACAGGCTGGTGGTGAACCCATGGTTTATGGAGTGTATGCTTTCCTGACTACCATCTAGCAGTCATCACTCTCTGGAAAGGGAAAGGGGATTGCTGGGACTGCAGTAATTACCAGGGCATTTCATTACTCAGCATACAGGTAAGGGGTCCACTCTCTTATGAAACATATTGAAGATCAACAGGGGGCAGGAAACACATATCTCTGTTATGTCCTTTATTGCTGGCTACTGATATATCAAATGTGCAATTACAAAGCATCGCAGAAGAGTACTGGCTTTATATGTACTAGATATCACCATGTGCTCTCCAGCCAGACTGCCCGTCTTGCCCGCATGTTGCCTGGAGTCCTCTGGTGATATTGTTCCTTTGTCGTACTTTTACGTCACATCGTACCACTCTTACATGTTACATTTCAAAGACCACCCACTGAGGCACTAGACTAGAAACTTCTTGCAAGGCCACAATAGACTTTTTTCTTATTCCTCAAGTATTCTTGGAGCACCCTCACGAGTTAAGTTCTGGGCCTCTCATAGCCTACATCGACCTCCTCCTTAGATTTAGCAGAATCCCAACAAAGTCTTTTGGTTTAAGAACAAGCCTTCATATAGAAACTGAAAGTGCTGTAAAGTGTGATGGGGGTTTGTCCAGCTTCTTTCCTGTAAATTCAGGAGGAACTCAAGACTGTGTTCTTGCACCAAGTCTATCAACACTTGTGGATTAGATATCATCCCAAGTCATTGTGAAGCAACACTGTGGTCAGTGTCAAGTTCACTGACCTCTAACTTTTAACAATATTGCCATCTTATCTGAGTCTTTGGAGGCCTTTGTGGTAGCTCTTGATGCATTTAACTGAGGTGAAGTCCATGGATTTAGAGGTCTCTTGGTCTGAGATCAAAAAGTCTTTGGGGGCCTGCAAGGAGAACTTGATCATTCTGTACATGTTTGCAGTGAGGACACAGAAGTAACACAGAGGTTAGAATATCTTGGTAGTATAGTCCATGATTCTGGGCTGTCAGACCAGGAAGTCAGTAGATGGATTGGCCTGGAAGCTGGGCTTGCTCAAGAAGAGTATTTGGAGGTCCTGTGCAGAAGGACTAAGATATGCGTCTTCACAGCGTGATACTGCCAGCTTTCCTGTATAGGACCTGTTATTAGCACAACTCCTTGAGGTTGATCCCACCCAAAAGTTTGTCTCAACTAGAGATAATCCTGGATGGTCAAGGCCTGTGGGAAACCTAGGAATGATTGACTAAGAAAGTATAAGCAAAAACAAGATAGGTGGAACTCCTAGAAAAAATTATATTTGCAAAAAAGAAATATAAATCAGATTTCCTAAGGAAATAAAAAAAAAAATAAATGTGGGGTCATTAACCACAGGGAAACTTTATTAAGGTTTAAAGTAAGTTACAATATATGTGAAACACACAGAAATGTTGGTCTGATAGAGGTCACCATAGGCATATTTTCATAGAATCACTTAAGGGAGGGGGAGTTGAAACCCTTCCCGCTCCTACCAATGCATTTGAACTCATAGCTTATAGGTTTCATAAATCAACTCATATTTTTTTTCTAATGCATTAAATTTTGGGAAAAATGCATAAATCACATATTGCTGAAAATTCCCATTTTTAGCCTTTTTTTAGGGGAGACAGTCCCCTTAAGAAAAAGATAAGGAAAGAGCAAGATGATTTGCATTAGAGCTTTCCATGTCTTGAAATTTATAAAGAAACCATCATCTATTCTGAAATATTTTTATTCCATATTTCAGGTATGAGCAGATCTACAAAGCCACGAATGGTCCTTTATCAAAATCTGCCAAAATTAGTGGCAGTGTAGGAGGTAAGAGTGTTTAATTTTATGTTTGCATGTGTGTGTGAGTACACAAGTGCATCTGCATCTGCACCACAATCAATGTCAGTGTGTGCCTATTTGGACTTTGTAAAAATTGATGCAATTATTAAGGATAAAAGATTTTTTCTCAGTTTCTTGGAAAAGGAAAGGAGAAAATGGTAGGTTTCCAGCCAGAAGAATTAGCTTTTATTGAATCTATTATGAAAATAGAAACTTTTGTTTTACATTAACAATTAAGTACCATTTTCTTTACAGCTCCTCTGGTTCTAATTCAGAGGTCTAGTTTCTGCCTGGATTCTTCCATTGAGACTGACCCACCTACAGTTCCCAGACGATCAAAAGAAATCTACGGCAATTTTGTCGCCATGGCACGCAGAGGACCTCAACCTCCAGCAAATAGAGACCTCTTAATGTATAGAAAGTTTGCTAGCTTCTCATAATTAGTGTTGTTAGCCATCCATTGTGATCATCCATGCATTTGGTTCTGGACATTATCATATGTGGCACAATTACATATTTATCTTTATTTTAATACATTTAATATAGATGAAATAACATTGCAGCATGTTGCAAATTTTAGATGACCTTTTCAACTACTTTTTGATTTCAAGTTACATTATCACATGGCTATATTTTGAACCAATTTATCATAGCTCCTCTAGAATTACTTAGGATTTCATACCAAAGATTTGAAATATTGTAACAATATTAATGTAAAAATTTCCATTAGCTGTGTAACAGAGACTTGTATACCAGTTGTTAAATAAATGCTTATAAATTTGCATATTTCACTTTTACCATTATTTTGCAGATAAACTAAAAACAATAAAATAGGTTATATCCACCTTTTTTTTGGTTTATCCCTTATTTTGTATTCAGAATGTTTTATATTCATTGCATCTGCCACTTTGTTAGACTAGGTTCAAACTTTCACTCCAACCAATTATATTTGTTTTAAAGTGATATAGTAGGGATATTCTTCCATATTCAAAACAGAAAAGTAAAGAACTTTCTGTAAGACAAAAAGCATAATACACCATAGACTTCTTGAAGTCAGAATATTTATTAAACTATTTTTGGGATTTTACCATGAAACAGTGTGGTGAAAAAATAGTTTAGGTCTCAAAGGAAATCAAAATATGTGTGATAAATCCAGAAATAAATAGAGGAATTTGATTTTGAAAAAAAAAACATACTTTCTTGAATTAAAGTTTTGCAGAATGCAAAACTGTCCCATTCCCGCATTCCATTCTTTTTCTCAGCTTTCTCCCATTTCTATATGGAGTCACCATTATGGATGAGCCACCTCCACTGATTTCTATCTTGTGCTTCCTCTTCTGTGATTTCTTTCAATTGCAGGTCATCCTTTACACAGTTTCACCATCTCTTTCTTGGTCTTCCCCTCTTTCTTCGACCCTGAACTTCCATCTCCAATGTATGTCTTCCAACATAGTCTTTGTCCCTTCTCAGCAGGTGTCCATACCACCTCAGTCTCCCTTCCTGCATTTTCTTTGATATTTCTAGCACATTTGTCAACACTCTAATCCTACCCTCTCTTTTACCCTACACATCCACTTCAACATTCTCATTTCTGCTACATCCATCCTTTTCTCCTCAGTCTTTTTCATACATACTGTTTCTGTTCCATACAACATAGCTGGTCTAACAACTGTCCTATGAAACTTTCCATTCAGTCTTAGAGGTACTTTTTTGTCACAGAGGACCCCAGAGGTAGACCTCCAGTTGTTCTACCCTGCCTGCTTCACTTGTTCCCACTAGCATCTACTATGGACTCCAATTAGTTGAACTTCTGTACTCTCTTTAGCTCTTCTCCATCCATCCTTATGCTTCCCCCATCAATGCTGGTGCATATATATTCAGTTTTGGACCTGCTAATTGTCATTCCTCTTCAAGGTCTATGAATACCATATGTAGATATCTTTGCTCTTCTCTGAATTTTTCCATCACTAGCCTAAGACAAAATATTCCATCAGATGTTCCCCTTCCTTTCTTAAATCCTAGCTGTTCTTTCCCTATATCTATTTCCTCTCTTAGTCTGCCATCTATAATTCTTTCCAAGATTTTCAATGTGTGGGACATGAGTGTAATGCCTCAATAATTTGAAAAGAGGTATCAATATACTTGCCTGCCACTCGTCCGGTAGATTTTCTTGCTCTGAAATCTTCACCTGTAGATCGTATAGGATATATACTCCTTCTTCTCCCATGGCTTTCCAAACTTCCACTGGGATTACGTCAGGCCCTGTTGCCTTCCCATTCTTCATCTCCCTTAGGGGGACCGTCTTTTTTTTCGATTTTTCTTGCCGATTTTGATAAACACCCTTTTATTTAGACCCTTTCCCATCATTACCTGTGGTCAATTTTTTTTTTTTTCTTTCTTTCTTTTTTTTCTTTCTTTTTTTTGAAATCGCCCAAACAGTTTTTGAATTATAAAAAAAAGAAAATTTTCAAAAAATAAAAATAAAAAATCTGAAAATGCAGTGAGGGGGGCCAACTCTCACGTCTTCAAAAACGATAAAACATTCAATTTTATTTGATTTTTGCACAGAACTACCCTATAGCTACAACTTATTCATTTTTTTTTCAAATTTCGACTTCCTTTTTTCAGTGAATTGTTGAAGGAGGCGACTTCACGAAAATAAAAAAGTAAAAACTTTCTTACATTTGAGACTTTTACAAGAAGCACAGGCAAACATTGGAAAAAAAAATGGAACAAGTTGTAGATATTTTATTTTTCTACAAAATAAGATATAATACGTTAATTTTAGACATAAATTGCACCTTTGAGGATCCCCCCCCTAAAGGTGGTGAACTGAGATATCGGCATTTTTCGTTTTCATCTATCCATGACTATCTTGGTATCAACAAAACAAGGTAAAAGATTAGTCTTCCTACACCAAAATCCTCTATTATCTTCCGGACATTGCCAGCACATTTCTCAAAATCTTACGTATAGTGTAGTGGTACCCCATGACCTTTTGTTTATTTATATTGTTACTTCCGTTTGTTTTTTTGTTTGCTTGTTGTTTTTTATTTGTTTGTTTTCTGATATTTCTAAAAGTTATGAACACATTTTGATGAGATTTTAACCAATGATGTGTTTTAACCTAACAGACGCTTATTGCACTTTGGTGGTGATGCGGACCATGGTTTGGATCCAGGATTATTTTCTAACTCGAAAAGTTATGAACAGATTTTAATAACTTTTTTACCTGAGGTTTGCCTTAGCCTAATTAATATTCCATAAAATTTTGGTGGGAGGGGGGAGGTTTGCATTTTCGAAATGTTTTGCTCATAGATCAAACTATGTATGATGAAAACATAAAGTAAAATACTCCATATGAACGGCATATCATGTTTATGTAAATGAAAAAAAATCTTCATTATCGTTTTTGGACGCCTACCAGATTTTTAAATTATTCCGAAAAAAAAGAAGGTTGGTCTCATCTTATGTGAAATTTAATAAGCTTTCAGAAAATAATCTAATTTTTTATCTTTAATCACTGCGTCACAATTGCCGATTTTCTAAGGTAACATGAAAAAATAATATTTCGGTTGTCGAAAATGGCTGTTACCACCTAAAAAATAAAGGCCGGGTCTTGAAATTTTCAGGGAAGAACCGGGGGCCGAGGAACTCCTTGAATATGCAAGATGGGCAAAAATTGCAGAAAAAAGACCGTGCGGTCCCCTTAAAGGTTTGATAACTGCCTTTCTTTGAGCCAACGTACATTCTTTTGGAAAGCAATGGTAGTTCCTTTTGAACTTGAATATTAATATTCAAATGTTGATTTAGTGATGCGGGTACACAAACACTTATTAAAGCTTAAGCACGGCTCTTACACCTTAGGAAGTAGATAGTAGAAGGGGTTGGAGAAGGGACGGAAACAAAAAGCTGGAGGGGGAAAAAAACCATGCAAAATTAGTTGAGTCGGGAGCTGAGGCCCTAGGCAGGGGATAACCCTGTGTTGGGTCTGTCTTCGTTTCCTAAGCCCCCACGACAACAATGGGCGAGGGATTGGGGGGTCAATTTCGGCAAGATGGGCGAAAATCGCCGAAAAAACATGGTCTCCTTAATTAACCCATCCACGACGGGGCAGTCTGAGCGCGATAATCCCCCGTGCTGGCCTATATCAATATTGGCCCGCGGGAAGTCCGGGGACCCGCTCGTATGCCGCCCGCCTCGGGCGAGAAAATCAGAGCGCAAGCTCCGATCTCACGCCATTTTTATAGCCATGGGAGTTTATCGAAATTTACCCTACTGAGAAACGAAAACGATGTTTTAGCATGCTCAGAAAGCTAAAATAGAGTCTCAACACCTGTTCCTTTCTTTACTTTTTTTTAGTTTAGAGTCCAATCTTTCTAATAATACCATGTTTGTTTCTTGCAATAACATATTTGCAAAGATATGGAAAGTGAAAGTCAGAGATTTTTCATAAAGCAACTTTATTATAAAACAATTTATCCAGGCCTCAAAGCACATATACGTACAGAGAAAGACACTACAATCAATACAATACCGATTTCGCGCCAGTCCATGGGAGTTTATCGAAGTTTACCCTTCCGTTCGTCACACGATAATGCCATATATGTTTCTTTCAGTAACATATTAGCCAAGATATGGAAAAGAAAAATCAGAGAACACGATGTGTTAGTGCTCATAAAACTAAAATGGAGGGAGAGAGGGAAGGGGGGGAGGGAGAGAGAGAGAGAGAGAGAGTGAGAGAGAGAGAGAGAGAGAGAGAGAGAGAGAGAGTGTGAGAGAGAGAGAGAGAGAGAGAGAGAGAGAGAAAGAAAAAGAGAAAGAGAAAAAAAAAGAAAGACAAAGAGAGAGAGACAGAGAGAGAGAGAGAGAGGGAGAGAGAGAGAGAGAGAGAGAGAGAGAGAGAGAGAGAGAGAGAGAGAGAGAGAGAGAGAATGATAGAGAGAGAGACTTTTTTGACTTTGACAAGTTTATTGAGACAAAAGGTTACATCTCAAAAGGATGTGGTAACGTAGGTTATCCTCACCCTTATCTTGATAAGTCCCTGTGTGGGCTCACAGTTCTCATACAAAAATTAGGTGTATTACCAGATAATAACATAAAATACAAGAACAAAAATATTGAGAGTCATGGTCTATTAAAGAGAAAGTTCGTGCACACACTCACTGATGAGCTGTGAGGTACCGTAGGCGACCCGTGTGTGCAGCTGTTATTTGCAAAGGACAGGCACTCAGGTCATCCCTGGTCAGGTCACCTGTTCTTTGTTGTACATATTTTGTGAAATCCGCTGTATGAAGTCTAGACAATAATGCTATAAGACTCCACTATGCATTACCTTGCCTTTCCATTCTTCCAGCATATCATTAAGCTTTGCCAAGTTTTGTTCAATTTCCCATCGATCCAAGAGTTTTTCTTTTTCGTGATCGTTGTACTCCACACTTGCTGTTATTTTTCTTTCCTTCCCTTTAAAACCAGAAATACATGTTTGTTTCGTTTCTGTGTCTTTAGTCGGAGTTTCTTTCGATGCCTCATCCCTCTCTTTCTGTTTTTTCGTTTCTTCGCTGGGAACCTGGGCCAGTTTCCTTTTGATAGCTTCCATTCTCTGCATCAGCGTCTGGAACATCCTGGTAATTACGGATATTTCCTTAGAAAAATCCGCACCATTACTCCGCGGCACTTCCTTCACTTCCTGCACCTGTCTGTCCTGCCCGTCATCACAAGCCATTGGCGACGGCACCACCCGCGGTGGGCCCTGCACCCAGGCATTAGGGACAACAGCTGTCTCCTCCCTCGGCACCTCTGGCCGCGTGGTGACCGGCCTTTTTCCATTTTCTCCTTCCTTGGGGACCGCCGAAGCAATCTTGATTTGTGGTCTCACCCTGCATGCAGGTGACCCGGCATTGTGGCGGCCTCTGCAGTTGCAGCAGCAAGGCGTAACCCTTTCCCCCTTTTCAATCTTGGCCCAGCAGACTCTTGAGTCATGTGTCCTGCCACAGAACCTGCATCGAGCATCCTGTTGACAGGCTCACGACTTGTGGCCCCACCTGCAGCACTTGAGGCACATGACTGGCGGCTCTACATACGGTGCCACCCTCCTGTAACCCGCTCCAGAGATGAATACCTTTTCTGGCACTTCCCCCTTCACAAGGGCAACGAGCTGACTCCGCTCCTCGCCCCTGGACGTGTGCCGCCTTACCCACACAAATCTATCGTTGTCCAGTAGGAAGTCCGGGTCAAATATCGTGGGATATCGGAAAATTATCACCTTGGTGAACTTTTCCCCAGACTTTGGGATAGTCATCACTGTCCCCTAGTATCGCTGAGTCGTCAGCATCTGCACCGCCTGGCCTGCCCGCACCCTGAGATACGGCCTTCCTTTTCCTTCCTTCATCACTGGCTCGAAATCAGCGTAGTCCCGGCCCAGTTGCATGGCCCACCTTAATTTTTCTAAGAAACTCAAGGCACAGTCCTGTGGAAATAGCAGTCTTTTCCTGCCGTTCACACCGGCAACATTCTGGGCTGCTGTGTAGTTTCCGTCGTACTTCTTCCTCTTCTCCCGCTCGCATCCATTCTCGTCACTCATGTCTACACTTCCATCACTTCTTACCCTCTTATGGGTTCCACTTCCACTAGCAACACTAGTCATGCTGATACCTTGGTAGGAGGTGACCCGCTCCCTGTCCAAGGTTAGATGGGGGCGGGTAAACACAAGATTCGGGGACCTCACTATGGACATGTACTGTAAACGCGTCCTAGTCCTA
>NC_091564.1:21437419-21457419 GCF_042767895.1 Penaeus vannamei | reverse complement strand
TTAGAGATCATTTAAATCTTGGTTACAATTATGCATTTGAACCTTCAGGTTTTCATAACATCCTAAGCTTTCTATTTGTTATCCATTTATATAATTCCCAAAATACTAGTTCTGCTGATATTAACTCAGATGCAGGCTCTGTTTTATGAAGGTTTACTAGAGTTCACATTTCCACTGATCTTTCATATATTTATAAAAGTTCCTTAACTTCAACTAGTTTTCCCATATTCAACTATATAAAGTTTTAGAGAAAAACAAATACAATAATATTTTTATTATCAGCACAAATCATTTCTCATCATAATTTTTGATTAATTCATTGCATTAAAATCGAAAAACTTAGAGAAACTGGGGGTATGAAACCTTGCTCATCAGCTCCTATGCCATTTTCCACTTAGCTTCCAGGGTTATATATTCGTGCTGATGCTACGATTCTTACAGGGCATGTATATGTATGTTAAGTAACACAACCTTCGTTTGATGATCTGTTTCCTTTATTTTTCTGAAAATACAATAGCTAACAATATAATAGTTATGTAATAACATTTACATAACACATGCCTCAGTACATTTCTATGTTCCTCAGAAGAAAAAGCTACAGCACGGTTGTGTTGTGGGTAAGCAACCTCAGCAGAGGGAACCTTTTCTATTTTCATCATTTTATATATAATACAAGTTCTATAATTACACTTCCTGTATAGTCTCATTTGCAATTAAAATAAAAAATTGTATTATCTTCCATAAGGGGGAAGGAAGTGTTATTTATTAACATACACTAAATGATATATGCTATTAACCCACCCGCGCCGGGGTACATTTTGTAGCCAAAATTAAAAAAATCCGGGAAGCTACAAAATCGGCGGGCGGAGCTTCCCCGGAGTCTGTCCGCCCGCCCGGCCACCCGCCGCTTTTGCCGCGGAGCACGGCTCCGAGACAGCATCGCACTGGCGGGCAGCCCGAAACTGTTTATTTTTTCCGTGTCTCATATATGTGACACCCGGGACGGATGGGTTAACACTAAGTTCCTATGTATAAATTGACTAACAATTATTATGTTTGTGATACCCGTGCAACGATGTGCAATCTGTTTTCTATGACCAGTCAAATGTATGCCCTAGTGGCAATGTATGTAACCCCTCAAGGCTTAGCAACAATAAAGAGTAGACATAGAAGAGACTCCTTCTACAAACCCTATAATAAACAGGTTTATCCAAGACTTCATGATCCCTACTTTGGCGAACGAGGATGGGAGATAACGAAGCGCATATCTTATGATTTCAGATGAGATATGAACTGATGTTATACTGTTTGGGAGATAGATGAGAACATCCCCAACATCTTATATCGAGTTTATGACATTTAAGACATCTTACAATCATACAGACATGCCAAAGTGCCCTTTGTGGATCACAAATTACTTTAAAAAAAGATAACATACCCATTCAGTCTGTCAAATCAGAGATTGGAGAATGCATGTAGAGTTGGATAAAATACAACCTTCACTTGTGCAAGTTTTTGGTGTGACAATCTCACTGATTTTCCTGGAAAAGAAAAATATTTTTGTAGCATTTACTGAACATCCATCTTGCTGCACTCCCATTTCCTTCCTAAAGAATAACTACACCATGGTTGGGTTTCAGGTAATAAACCTCAGCAGAGGGAACCTTGAGAACATGATATCAACCTTCCTGACGTTAATTTATGTAATGGTTATAAAAGATGCCACAAATTTGGATGAACCTACAATACAGATGGTAGATTTCAGTTAGTGCTCTTGAAAACTTTTTAAAATATCAACTTTTCAACTGCCATCACATAACGGTTATGAATGCACAATGGACAATTTATTTTTCACAATTCATATGCTAGACAACCCACAACTTTACACTGTCATGAAAAAGAATTAACAGCAAATTAAAGAATTACAGCTAGGTTTTAAGTCCTGAAGTGGGAACCTTTTGCAGACTTCATGAACTACTAATTACATATGAGGATAATGAATGAAGCTTCTTAAAGTCTTTCCTGAATAACCTCATTAAAACTTCAGCTCTATATGTTACTATAAATAATTTTACAAATGAATTCAAATGGCTCTCATTAAATGGGAAAAATGAGATGCTCAATTCTTTAAGGGTTTAATTTTCAAAATTCAGATAAACACACCCATTTTGGAGAGAGAAAAGAAAAGAAAAGAAAAGAAAAGAAAAGAAAAGAAAAGAAAAAAAAAAAACATTCACCAGTATAGGTAATAAAGTCTAGATGGTGAGCAAGTATACTATTATGATCAATACGGAACATAAGATGGGCATTACAAAGAATCATTTCCTTTATCTACCAAAACAAGATCAGTGATGTTGCATATGCATAAAATGTAAAAATTCTATTTACTAGTATTTTTGATGTTTTGTAATTTCCCCTATTTTCCTGGGAAAAAAAAAAAAAAAAAATGCTACATTTAGGTACATTTACTTTACATCTACCTCAATCCATTTCCATTTTCTTCAGAAGAAAAAGCTACAGCATGATTGTGTTGTGGGTAAGCAACCTCAGCAGAGGGAACCTTCTCCATATTCATCACTGAATTCCATATAGAATATGGGAACAGTATTCACCACAATTTTACTTACCGACAATTTAAGCAGATGCATGTAGAACAAGAAATTCATTTCATCTGTTCGTTCCATTATTTTTCTGAAAATACAAAAGCTATTTAGCACGTTTACACAACATAAAGTCTCACTACATTTCCATATTCCTCAGAAGAAAAAGCTACAGCATGATTGTGTTGTGTGTAAGCAACCTCAGCAGAGGAAACCTTTCCTATTTTCATAATTTTACACATAATAGAGAAACAATAAGTATGATTTCACTTACTGACAATTTCAACTTAAGCACGTAGACTAACCAACTTCAATAATCTGCAACACATTGATTTCACTAATTTTTTTAATCACCTCCCTTGCACATTATTTCATTCACAAGTTTATGATGCTTATCATTAAGAAATGTTTGCTCTTTTCAGCTGTTCATCACTCAAAATAACCAAAATTCATATAGACGTGATCATCTGGCTTTTGTGGATCAATAAATTTATATATTCATATCAAATCGAAATAGACAACACTGATGCATGCATCAAATGCAACATCTTTACTTATGCAAAACTCTGACACCAGCTTTGATTTTATTTCTCTGGTGTAAATGCATCCATTAGTACATTTAATTCATATCCAAATTATATCATCTCAGTGCACTTTCTTCAGAAGACAGACTACAGCACATTTTTTTCAGGTTAAAAAAACAACAACTCAGTAAGGGAACCTATAAAAAGAATATGGGAACCACACTCGTCAGATTTCACAAACTACTGATCAAGCCGGGCGCAAACTGGGGAAACTGTCAATGCTCGCCAACAATCCCTTCTTACATCCACTTGCCAAACATTTTTACCCGTCAGCACTGGGTTAATTCCTCACAGAAATATTACAGCACAGTTGGGTTTTAGGTAAAAAAATTCTATATAAAGAATTATATATAGAAAATGGGAATCATACTTCTCAGATTTCACTTACTGGTAATTTAGGTATATGCACGGAGAGTAACCAATAAGATGTTTGTTTCATCTGTTCTTTCCCTTATTTTTCTGAAAATACAAAAGCTATTTAGTACATTTGCACAAAATTACATTTCTCGCTACATTTCCATATTGCTCAGAAGAAAAAGCTACAGCATGGTTGTGTTGTGGGTAAGCAACCTCAGCAGAGGGAACCTTTTCTATTTTCATCATTTTACACAAAATATAGAAACAAGTAGTATGATTTCACTTACTGATATTTTAGGCAAATGCACGTAGAGTAAACAAGAATTTCATTTCACAATCTCTCTCCTTATTTTTCTGAAAATACAAAAGCTACTTGGTACACTTACATAACATATGTCTTCATAAATTTCCATATTGCTCAGAAGAAAAAGCTACAGCATGGTTGTGTTGTGGGTAAGCAACCTCAGCAGAGGGAACCTTTTCGATTTTCATCATGTTTTGTTTATAGAAACAACAAATATCACAATTTCACTTACTGATAAGTTCTAATTAAGCACGTAGACTACCAAACTCCAATTATCTGTAATACAATGATTTCATGAAGATTTATTTTCATACCTCTTGCACACTATCTCAGTCACAATGCAAATTAACCCCTAGCTGACAGGTGGCATGTACGTACATGCCATGGCTGTTGTGGACCAAAATACAGGTGGCATGTACGTACATGCCATGGCTGTTGTGGACCAAAATACAGGTGGCATGTACGTACATGCCATGGCTGTTGTGGACCAAAAGACAGGTGGCATGTACGTACATGCCATGGCTGTTGTGGACCAAAAGACAGGTGGCATGTACATACATGCCATGGCTGTTGTGGACCAAAAGACGGGTGGCATCGTGTCATGCCCATTCCCACGCCACTGGCTCGTCAGATGGAGTTTGTTTTCCTATGATAGTAACGGCTTCATTTATATGGTAAAGATTTTGGGCATTGGCACCGATAATGAAAGTAAACCTTCAAAATTTAAATATTTTTATAAATTATAGCAAAATAAAAGCTTTTAGGTGCTAAATGTCGCTCGCAAACAACTGATCAAGCCAGGCGCAAACTGGGGAAACTGTCGATGCTCCCCAACAATCCCCTTCTTACATCCACTTGCCAAACATTTTTACCCGTCAGCACTGGGTTAATTCCTCACAGAAATATTACAGCACAGTTGGGTTTTAGGTAAAAAAAATTCTATATAAAGAATTATATATAGAAAATGGGAATCATACTTCTCAGATTTCACTTACTGGTAATTTAGGTATATGCACGTAGAGTAACCAATAAGATATTTGTTTCATCTGTTCTTTCCCTTATTTTTCTGAAAATACAAAAGCTATTTAGTACATTTGCACAAAATTACATTTCTCACTACATTTCCATATTGCTCAGAAGAAAAAGCTACAGCATGGTTGTGTTGTGGGTAAGCAACCTCAGCAGAGGGAACCTTTTCTATTTTCATCATTTTACACAAAATATAGAAACAAGTAGTTTGATTTCACTTACTGATATTTTAGGCGAATGCACGTAGAGTAAACAAGAATTTCATTCCACAATCTCTCTTCTTATTTTTCTGAAAATACAAAAGCTACTTGGTACACTTACATAACACATGTCTTCATAAATTTCCATATTGCTTAGAAGAAAAAGCTACAGCATGGTTGTGTTGTGGGTAAGCAACCTCAGCAGAGGGAACCTTTTCTATTTTCATCATTTTACACAAAATATAGAAAAAAAAGTATGATTTCACTTACTGATATTTTAGGCAAATGCACGTAGAGTAAACAAGAATTTCATTCCACAATCTCTCGTTTTTCTGAAATTACAAAAGCTACTTGGTACATTTACATAACAAATGTCTTCATACACTTCCATATTGCTCAGAAGAAAAAGCTACAGCATGGTTGTGTTGTGGGTAAGCAACCTCAGCAGAGGGAACGTTTTCTATTTTCATTATATTACACAAAATTTAGAAACAAGTATGATTTCTGCTGCTGATAATTTCAAATTGAAACATAGATTAATCTACACCAAAAATCTAATACACTGACTTGATTAATTCTTATAATTACATCCTTTGGACAGTATCTCATTGACAATGTAAATTAATCTTTCAATGACCTTATGACAGTTACAATTTTAATATATAAACAAGCTCCTATGGCTTTTGTGGATCACTATCAATTATTCATCAAGAAAAACTAACAAATTAAAAGGTAAACATACCCATTTAATGTCAAATCAGAATGGACCAACACATGATGCATGCATAACATGCATCTTTACTTATGATCTGTTTGATGTTCAAATTTCATTTATCTTTCTGGAAAAAAGAAAACAAAACACTTAGTACATATAATTAATACCCATCTAAGCTGCACTTCTATTTTTTTCAGAAGGAAAAAATACAAAATAAAAAATAATAAAAAAATAAATAAATAAAAAATACAGAACAGTAGCATTTCTGGTAAAAAAAAAACTCACTAGAGGGAACCTTTATATTTTCATCATTTCATTCTATATAAAAAGTGTCAACATTCAAAAGATCTCACTTACAAATGATTTTAGTAAATGGATGTAGAACTCCCAAATCTGGATGAATCTGCAATACAAAAATCTATTGTTACTACACTCCTAGCACAGTAATCATAGCACATTAACATTCATATATTGAAACTAAAGAGTATCTTGTGTAAGATAAATATTTGCATTTTATTTTTTCACTTTTCAGTTTCACTAAATACAAATTAACTATTAGGTTTCCATCCTTCCCTTTTAATTTGATCAGGACATATTTTGTATGATAGATATAACAGCTTATACTAAAATAGATAAATAATAATGGAAAGTTGACCCCTAGATGGTGAATTACAAGTATTGCTATTAAAAACTTTTGAAAATATCTATTTCTCCTTAACCCATTCACGACGGGTACATTATGTAGCCAAAATAAAAATATTCCGGGAGGCTACAAAATCGGCAGGCGGAGCTGCTGCGTCAGAGTACAGCCCCGATACAGTGTCACACTGGCAGGACACCCGGTATTGTTTATTTTTTTCGGGTCTCATATATGGGACACCCGTCGCGATTGGGTTAATCTGCCAACCTATAAAATATAGGTGTAGGCCGTGCACAAATGTTTACTTCATTCAAATGCTCAACAACTCAATTCCCTTTGTTATGAAACCAATTAACGCTTGTAATTATAACTTGTCTGCTCAATAAATCTACATGTAAATCAAATGGGAGAATTACAGTAAGGTTCTAGTGAGAAACACCTGGAGTGGGAACCTTCTAAGGACTCATCTTTCTACAAACAAAGACCAAAGGATCCTTATACTTACTGATAACTTGGTCATGTGCATGCAGTCTCCATAACATTAACCTGAACATAATATTTTCATCAAATTTCAAAATCTCCCATCTCCATTCAGCTCTCGATTCACATCAAGATTCAGTAGTTTGAGCCTAATTATCATCATGAGTGTTTGCCTTTTACTTTCTTTGATTAACTTCACTTACATGAAACCAAATGAAGTAACAGTGCAATCTTCCAGTCTTGCTTGAATAAATTACAATAAAAATGAAAAAATTGAGAAATGCTCACTCTTAACCCCTACAATTCAAATGACAGGAATGTCGCGTCATAAAAATTTAGCTTGAGGGGCAGCTGATGTGAACATGCTGTAACGGGAAAATCTGGACGCATATATAGCATTTAAAAAGGGGCTTTTGCATAATGCCTTCAACATACGAGTGTGTAATGTAGTGGCCAAGACATGACCAGAAGTGTCAGTACCTGGGAAAATGCTGTTTCCACGCACAAGCATCCTATTCCTAGCCTCTGACTAGCAGTGCAGGTTGTATTACTGAAAAATGAATATTACAAAAAATAAAAAAATAAAATGTTGCTTAGTTAATACTCTTGGACTGAGCTCTGGAGATGATATGGCGTCTGTGCAAGGAAAATATAGTCTATTACCATCTGGATTCAGTAAATCCAATGATAAATATGGACACTGGCAAGGCTAAAAACACTTAGGAGGCATAGAGTCTTGCCACTGCATACAAGTGTTCCTTTGCACTCTGCCACTCACGTAATCCTAATATGATTCTTGAAACATCCAGATCCAAGGGGCTAATTTAAACTTTGAATTTCAGGAAACGCATATGAAAACCTCCCCCCCCCCCCAAATTTGGCAAGAATATTCAACAAAAGTAAAAAAATAAAATGAAATAAAATAAATAAAAACAAAATAAAGAAAATTAAATCAGGCATTACAAAGACAACCATTTCCTCAATCTATTAAATCAGGAGGATGCATACTCTTGAATAGAAACTTAAAAAAAGTTCGAACTAGTTTGCAAGTTATTCAGCCTTTTTCCTTTTTATTCTGAAAATATAGCTATTCAATGCATTTACTAAAAAACCTTGATAATTTCCAAGTTCTCCTGAAGAAATGCCTACATTGTTGTGATGTGAATAAGCATGCATGTAGATTGTAACCACCCACTATAAATCGGCAATACAGAATTTTCCACTTTTTATATAGTATATCATTAGCTGACTAAAGATAAATATATTGAACCTACACTACTATTGCATTAATTGAAATTTTCTGCCACATCAGCATCTAAGGTCTACGACAAAATAAGTTATATCTCAAAGGGTGTACAGCATTGTAAGTTCGTATGGTAGTGAAAAGGGTAAAGAGGGAAGAGCAAATGGAGTAGGTTTATGAAGGCTGTTCAAGACAAAGCCAGTTTCATCCTTTCATTTACTGTTCTCATTTCAAGATGTGGATAGACAGGGATTATGAAAAGGTAAAGAATAGGAGAAAGAGAAAAAAAAAAAATGCAAAATTAGTTGAGGCAAAGGTCCAAGTTGATCCCTTACACTGGGCTTTAGTCTCTGTCTCCGAAGCCCTCCCATTCCCTCCCTATGACAACGAGCAAGGGATTAGGGGTGTATTAAACCTACATTAGTAAAAAGAAAAAAAAAATAATAATAATAATAATAATTTACCATCTGGTAAAAAATGTACTGTACCATTTTCCTCGTTTTGAAAGGGGGAAAGAGGGCCAAGATCCCCTACATTGCAATCATACTGTAGCGCTGTGCTGACACTATCACAGTTAACAAGGCAGAAGAGCAGGTTGCTTTCAGTCTGACCAGTCCTTGTCAGACAGGACAATCAATGAGGGATGCAAACCGTCCCAGTAAAAGTATTACGGGAGGAGTGAGGCTGGGCAGGACTAGGTTTGCCATCAAGGCCAGTCAGGGTTGATAATGTTTGGGACTCCCATGTAACCAACAAGGCATGAGCAATTGGAAACTTGGCAATTTGTTTCTGGAGACTTTGTTGGAAGAGTATGAAGCTGTAGGGGGAATCAATACAGTATCACTTTCAATGTGACTGGGCTAAAACGATTCACAAAAGATTTGTAGAGGTGGAAGCTGTCACTGGAGCCATGTTCAAAAGGAAGGCCAGGGTTCAAGGAAACCAGAGAATTCTAATTTAGATACTTTGATTTTTTTTTTCCTTTTTTTGGGGGGTGAGGGGATTAGTTGTTCAAATGGTTAATGGTTACAAAGCAAAAATGTCCCAGACATAAAGGTCATATTGCAATATAGAAAGGTGTAACATTAAATAAGGGTAAATAAAGAGAACTAAAATTCAAATGTGCTACACATCAGAAAAAACAGCAGTTCAGGAAGGTAGGGAATAACAAGGTTGATTAGATAAAAATTGTCAAAGGAAGAAGTGTGGGATTCTGCAAGGATGTCCATAGGCGCAAGGTATGAATTAGCAAAAGAAAAAAGGGGTTTAACCCATCCATCCCGGGTGTCACATATATGAGACACAAGGAAAAAATAAAGAGTTTCGGGCTGCCCGCCAGTGCGATGCTGTCTCGGAGCCGTGCTCCGCGGCAAAAGCGGCGGGCGGCCGGGCGGGCGGACAGACTCCGGGGAAGCTCCGCCCGCCGATTTTGTAGCTTCCCGGATTTTTTTAATTTGGGCTACAAAATGTACCCCGGCGTGGGTGGGTTAAGGGAGCCATCACACTGAATTTGACGAATATTTTCAAAAATACCCGAAAATTTTAAAAACTCTCCTGTAGTCTAGTAGGCTTTGGCAATCCCATGACCAAACACTTCTGCCAAATAGGTAAAAATAAAAGGAGTCAACTAATCCCCGACAACTAAAGGTGTTATTACTGTAATTAATAAACATATGATGAGAAATACTTCTCAAATCATAGCTGCAGCACTTGTTTATTTGTATGAAATGCCTCATGAGGCACTTTAAAGGCACTATGAAGCATGTGATGACATGTGGTACTTCTACAATCATCTGCAGTTATTACCATTAGTACCTTGCAAAAGGGGGGACCAGGTACCAGCTACACTTAAGAATACCATGTGAATGCAATAGAATGCATCAAGATTGACACGGATCAGATTATTAAAAAGAGGAAGAACTATCCTTAGCTTTAAAAGCCTGATATCTCAAAACTACATCTATGTCAACATTTTTGTTTCTCCCCAACTACTAGGGCAATTCTAATGGGGTTTGGTTCATTTGAAAACTGAATAAATGTGATTTTTGTAACGATGCCGATTTTCATTTCAAGGATACGAGTCCATATATCATATTAACAATGAACTCTTGAGATGTGAAAGATGTGAAATAAATGAGAGGCAAGAATTACCAAAGCTGTTGGATTCTTCCTACAAGGTTAATAATTTTTATCCTCATTTGATAGGCCCGTGGAACAAGTATTGCTATTCAGTCATTTGCATTCATTATCACTGGACACCTAAGCATGGTTTGATATCAAAGTAATTTAATGGCACCAATAACCTTCAGTAACGTATGCACATTAATTTTTTCTATACAAAATGCATGAAAAGAATACGATAGCTGTTTGAACTCTACACAAAGACAAGTGCATACAGCCAAGTTCAAAATTCCATATAGTATTTATTTCAGAATATCTTTGTGTTTATCATCTTAAACATAAAATACTTGAGATCAATAGCTGAAAAAATAAATATGCTGTACATCAAAGGTTGTATAAGTATTATGGCAAAAAGGATAAAAGAGTTGAAGATTACGATAAAATGTGTTAAAAATCAAAGATTTGAGCATTCTAGGATAGTACGACAGTGAAAAAACAATTGATATCTCATTTATATTTCCAGAGTTCAAAAAAATAGCTAAGGGGTGCCCTCATACTGTTATATGTCAAAGGTTGTGCATCATTTTACTTTGGTTGTGAAAAGAGTGAAGAGGAAAGAGAAATGGAGTATGAAAGCCATTCAGGACTGAAATTTCATTCTTGCAGTACAACTCAAGGAAAGGGGGAGAAGACAAGGCGAGGGCTAAGGTCCAAGGTAGGGGTGACCTACCACATTAGGCCTCTTGTCTGTTTCTTAACCCAGTGCCGACGGGTTAAATGTTTGGCAAGTGTACATAAGAACAGGATTGTTGGCGCGCATCAACAGTTTCCCGTTTGCGCCCAGCTTGATTGGTAGTTTGCGAGCGACATTTAGCACCTTAAAGCTTTTATTTTGAAGGTTTACCTTCATTATGAGATACCATTGCCTAATATCTTTACCATATAAATGGAACAGCTACTATCGGAGAAAAACTCCCGTCCGATGAGCCAGTGGCGCAGGAATGGGCGTGATACTATGCCATCCGTGTTTCGGTCCACAACAGCCATGGCATGTAAGTACATGCCACCCATCGGCAACGTGTTAAAAAACCTGTTCTTCCTTACATGCTACCAGGGATGGGGTGTACAAAGATGCCATGCCAACTATGTATAATTAACTTTACACAGATGGGCTCCACAAGTACTCTTGTCACCACTACAAGAACAGCCTGTCTCAACTGTTTACCCTCTTCCTTGATTTTCAATGATTTTCTGGTGTTTAATTTTACTGTTAGTAAAGTAAGAAAAAAATAATAAAATAAATAAACAATATATAAAGTTAGTCATGAGAATGTTTACATTAAAAATGACAGTATCAATATTGATAAGTAAACAAATATTCACACAAACTCAAGCAAAGGTTAAATCAGTTGAGGTAAGGTCTATTAAATGACTCCTTTGTAGCCAAGCACTCTGGCAGAGCCATCTAAATGTAGAGAAGTTTCGCAAAATCTTGTAGGGATTACTGCATTTTTCCCGCAGGCATTGGGTTAATATTTCCGCCCTTGACAATTTAGCTTCACTAACGGAATGCTTATATAATCCTGTGTACCAGTTCTTGGTGATAGTATGGAAGAACAATTATCAAAAGTGTATCCAATAAATAAACAATCTGTTGATATTCCTGCCCTCATTATAGTAATGAAATAAAAAATATATATATACATATATATTTTTTTTTTTTTAACAATATTAATTACCATGAAAATCCTTTTATCTATTCTTATTTGTTAAAATTTCTGTGGTCTGATTAGGGATTTGTTAAATTACCCAAGCCACCAGTAAACAAACGAGATCATGTAGGGCTAGTAAATGACTGATGACAGTTCTTGTGGATCTGTAGTAAAAATAGCAGTGGACAGTCCAGTGTATATCAGTCAGCAGATACCAGTTGAACATATAATTCTAGATAATAGTAATTGTACTCAAATTTTAATGCATAATCTTCTAATACATGAATAACAGTTGAGCATGCTCATGCAACAAATGCAATATAAGCTTGATTTGAGCCAATGTACTGCTAGTTTTACAACTTGGGAACCAGATCACTTGCTGGTTGTCACTTTTTTGCCAGGGATAAATACTATTTGGGTAACTAGCTAGATCTACAATCTAAGGCGATCTTTGTAGTTAGTTTATAATGCAGTTAAAACATCTTTCAATACTAAAAGGCTAGCCAAGATGCACCAAGCTTAAGGGAGTATAATTGCAATGTAACCATAATGGGAGGCAAGGCAGCCTGTGATCACTCACTGTTTTACCTACATCAATTCTACAAGCAAACCACATTTACTCAATTACCCACACAAAAGTAGAAAAATACTTTGCATTCTTCACACAAATCTTTGACAAAAGACTGACATAAGGTTATCCTTTGTCACATACCTTGTCAGTCCACCACCAGACTTCACAGTCCCATGATTTGGGCTTGATTGAACTATCTTGCAAGTTCACAAATTCATCAAGTACTCTGCATCTGTCAACATTATGACATGCCACATTACATATGTATTAGCATTACTAGTTTTACAATCATTTATAAATCAGTAATATATGATAACCAGTTTCATATTTCTAGAAGCTTACTTACATATGCAGACCAACTAACCACACGATACATCCATACCCTCCTGTACCATGTCCATTGGTCGCTGTAACAAATGCTCTTGCATCAATGTAGATAACTAACGATGAACGCTTCCACTGAAGTAAATCAATTTCCTTATTAGAAGCAGCAGTTTCCTCTGCCTTCAAAGATAATGAACAACTTTTAAATAAGTGACTTTAAAAGAAAGTTTCTACAAGAATTTAGAAAGAAAAATGGCAAACCAATTATGGAAATTAATTTTAGTTAAAAGTTATATACTGAACTTTTACTAATAAGGTTACCTTTAGTCTATTACATGAATAGACTATATTTACTTTAAACAGGAAATGAATACTATGGCTAACTGAAAACAACCTAGCCTGACATGACATTTAATAAGGCAGGCAACTGATTTTTCAAACAATGATATAAGTACACAAAATTTATTGAGAAGCTACATTATTGTAACCAAGGAAAATAAAACCCTTTATGATGGCCTCCTTTATTAAACCAGTCTTGTATCTCTTCAGAGTATAAAGACATTTAATACATGGTCCTTTTTTTTTTTATTCTCCAAGAAAAAAATTTAACCCTTGAGCTTCTTCTTGGGGCGGATATCAGCATTGTGTCCACACTTCTTCTTGCGGCAATTGGAGGCCCTATAAAGTAAAAAATGAACTGAGATGCATGTATCTATAAAATATACTTTCCAACAGTGGTAACAATAATACTAATGAATAAAATTCTAAAACCAACATACCTAGGGTGAAGACGAGCATAGCACTTGCGGCAAATCATTTTGTTGCAGTTGTACTTCTCAGCTAAAAGCTTGAGAGAAGGCTCAATTACACCACCACGCAGACGCAGAACCAAGTGGAGAGTAGATTCTGGAAGTGAACAAGCATGTTAAAATCAACCATTTCATAGATCTTAAGAATAATTTCCCATTCATAGTACCAACATCTAATTCACATTTTTTTAGAATAAATTCTTTAAAGGGGAGTATACATCTTACCTTTCTGAATATTGTAGTCAGAGAGAGTGCGACCATCCTCAAGCTGCTTGCCAGCGAAGATCAGACGCTGCTGATCCGGAGGGATGCCTGTAAAGTTTTCAATACACTCAATTAAGAATGCAACATCAGAAGAACTTGTTTTATACTAAATATTTAGTCAAATTTGTAGTTTTTATAACCTTTGTAGAGAATTTCCATAGTAGCACTAGCATTGACCTAGTGATACCTCAAACAAATCTCATTTATTCTGGCAAGGTCTTATGAAGTCAATACAAAATATATTTTGTATTGATGCGAATCCTTGCTCAATTTCAAGGAAATATCTTCAGTGTCACAGACTCAAATATTCAAGACCCCCATAAAACAAATACTAGTCAATTATGTCCCAACACACCAGGATATCAGAACAAGTAATTATAATTCATCTTTCATAACATTAATAAACATTCTCATGAGGTCTTGATCATACCTAGATTATACATTTTATTATTACTAGAACGGTTTACTGTAACTGACCTATCTTTATCTTTATAATAGGGCATGAACAACTATGAAATTAAAATGGGACCAAGAGGCTATTAAAACTGTCATATTCAGTATAAATTTGAACAACCTTGTTTGCCCAGTAATATCCTCACAGACCTGTCACTGTATATAGTGAACCAAAGCATTATTATACGAAGGGTGGAATGTGTTTTTTGCTACCCATTCTACCGCCGATACACTTAAATGAGATCCACATATAAAGAATAAACTAAAGCATAAACACCAGTCTGACATGATCAAAGTATTACAAGAATAAGTATCTGTTCCACATTAACTAATGCCAATTTTTATAAGAAAGTAGTGGAACAGTTACTTCAAGAAAGGATGAACTCCGAGCCATACAACCACTAATCCCTGAATGCCCTAGTTTCAAGCAAAATAAAAATTTCTGCTTCAAGATTTAATATCTAAGATTTCCACTTACCCTCCTTGTCTTGGATCTTGGCCTTCACATTCTCGATAGTATCCGAGGGCTCAACCTCAAGGGTGATGGTCTTGCCCGTGAGGGTCTTCACGAAGATCTGCATCTGTTAGTAGTAGAACTATATTACAATCGGCATTTTTAAACAGTACCAAGTTACATAAATCAACAAACAGTACCAAGTTACATAAATCAACAAGTCATATGCAACAGGATGTAGCAAATACAAAACAAGCTAGGAAGTCCCCCCCCCCAACCCATACAACATACTATCTATCATCCTAAAAGAAACTAATCACATTTTAACTTGAACTCTCTCATTAACCCGTTTACCCATGGTAAAAATTTCACTAATAGGCAATTAACAGGTTATTGGTACTCAATGACAGTTTCTATTTGCACCAGCTCATTTGGTAGTTTGCAGGCAACATTTTAACACCTTAAATGCTTTTACTTTGATTAATGAGTAAAGTTAACATTTTCACAGCGACATTGGGTTGTTAAACAAATGATGTAATTATTCCGGTAATTTTCTATATTACCTCCACTGCTCCGATATCGACGATTTTGGTATCGTTGGATTCCTCTCACTATACAATGCAAATATGTAGATTTTACTACACGGAACCCCCAATTTTGACTTTCGTCATGAAAAGATGATGATGGACTTTGGCAAATTTGGGCCCTCACCTCTGTTCATTTACGTATGGCACCTTTGGGAAGCATTTGAACAAATATTGCCATAGAAAAGTGTCTTGGTTTGTATCAGTCTATCGATTTATATAGGTTATATCTCCCAACTTAGGCACTACCTTATACTGCATATTGTCCAATAAGTTGTCTCATGTTAATAAGGGTTAACTATAACAAAAAAAAAAAGCCGAGATTCACACGGGAGCTGAGGGAATACTGACCAAATTCTCCACTGCTCATGCGTAGGGTCTCTCGTACCTGTAATGTTCCTGTTATTTCACCTGTGACATCACAGCCAGTGTCACGATTTCAATGGTCAATTGTTTGAAGGTTAATTTAATAGCCAATAGAGAAAATTCACACTGCAGGGGGCATAGTCCCCTGCTGTGTAATTTTCGTACCTACGGCCGACATGCAGGACCACCTGATGCCGAATCTGTCCGACACACTCTCCTGCCATTCTTTATTTTCCTGGGTAGGGGTTAGGGGGCAGCACATCCCCATAGGGAGTTATTAACAATGTAGGGATTTAATCGGTACCATGATTACAGCAGAAAACAAGATTTCCAGAGTGCACATGCATGATACTAAGAGTGGCACAACTCTAGTATGGAATAGACAATCTAGTCATCTCCAATGGAAACGAACACCAAAATCAACCAAACCAAAAAATAAAAATTGAATGAATCTAGTTTCGAACCGAAAAGTGTAACATCTTTCCAAATTTATCAAGCTACTAAGCAATTTTGGGAAATTACAACTTTTAACCACTATTACAGTATCTGAATCCATTTCTTGCGGTTAGGCATATGGCTCACGTTCATATTTGCACAAACATTAGCGGCAAACTTGGGCCCTATTTCGGGGGAGAATGTCAGAGGGGCGGACGTAATATAGAAAAATACCCTAATATTATAACCCACAGTGAAAATATCCATGGTCATTCCCATGACTTTTCATTGCAGGGGGCTGTGCCCCCTGCGACCCCCCCACCAGGGGTGCCCAACCCCCACCGAGGAAACAAAATATCCACCACATATTTGCGGCAGGATAAAGCGCACACGAACTAGATGTGGAGCCGATAACTTACCCTACCATAACCTGGTACCTAGTAGGAGCACCCTCCACATTCGGTCATCACAGCGGCGATGGCGAAGTACTGAACGCGGCAGTTATTTCGGTTAGGAATTTGAAAATCGTGGTTCCAGGGGACAGGAAACTCGACCTTGAGGCCATCGGTGTAACATCAAGAGAGGCACAAAACCCGCCGACGAGGGCGCTCTTCTGTTCATGGTATACCCCGTTCATCGTGATTATACTACAATCGTCTCTGTATACAGTGATAACTATGTCAAGGTTAGTATGCTGATTAAGTGGGAATGTTACGAGGTAACTAATACGTCCGCCGCTCCGAGATCGACGATAATTTTGTAAAGCTCTTGCCTGCCGGGAATACGTGGTGGAGGTTTTGTTTCCTCGGGGTCAAGTTTAGTGACCTGCTCCCCTCGTCGCTCACCCCTCGCAGACCACAAAAGCCATGTGTTCCTATTTCACAAGTACTTCAACCTGCCCTGTGCCCAACATTGACGAAGTGACCATAGAACACGCTAATCTGACCCTTATTACTCTCATGTTCTCTTCAAGTATAAATATGTCATGTTTATACTCAAAATGTTTCTTATAAATGCTTATTCTGAATCACGATGTATGTAACCGATTTTACCATTGATATTCAAATGTTCTATGTTTCATGTATAGTCAGCCAGTCTGTCCCATAATCACAATGTTTGGATTGTAAAAACATACCGATATCATGTCAACCATACCATTGTTCATCTCCACGAAACGGTCATGTGACCTAATATCTTTAAATCTATGTTCATCCATATTCTTTCATGTTTTTCCATTGTATATTGTCTCAAAACGAACTTCGTTCATGGCAATTCCTGTGCCATCTACCTCAGACCGCTCGCCCTCACGGGCTTGGGAGGACGTGCCCTTCCCTGGGCCTCTGCCTTGCCCTCTGTACCAGTTACCCAGAATAAAGACAAGAAAACTGCGACAAGTTTAACTTCAGACCAACATCTTCAGAGTACGTCAGTATCTAACTTACTACTGCCTTACCGCTCAGCCACGACCTACCAAACAAGTAATAATAGTGGGGAGTGGGACGCCTCCTTCCTCCCACTACATACATTACACCAAGTTTGTCGCTAACGGGGGTTTCCGCGCAATAAAAACTATATATTTGCAATGTGGATGGTGAGAGGAATCCAACAATACTAAAATCGTCAATATCAGAGGCGAAGGTAATATAGAAAATTACCTTTCTGGTAATAGGTCTGACCCAAACCTAATTGAGAGTGGGGGAATTTGTTATCAATAGCAACACCCATTTACAGTACTAAAACCAAGGATTCATGCAAATCCAAACCTAACCTTTACTACCTTCTATTCATTCCCCAGGCATGAGGGTAAGCACCCTGTACCTGCTACCCCTTATATTATCACTAATAACAACAGGCAGGGTGATGGTGTTCTGGATTTGTATGATTAACAGTGGCATAGTCGCATGTCACAACATCTTGTTGCGCACATGCACAGGACAAACGGAGGGGCCTTTCAGCCATCCCAGTAGTCACGTCCATCCATCAGTGATAAAAGCCGCTGGTCAAGTACTCCATCTGGGCAAGAGAAGTTCTGAACACAGCATGGTATTTCGACAATTAAGATGTTCCCAAGTCAATCCGACCAAATTTCATGTTTGAGCCGTAACTTCACTGATTCTGATAGGAAGACGAAAACAACAAAGCTTCATATTTGAAAACAACAAAGCTTCATATTTGCCAATCATCAGTTTCTATGCTCACTAGTAACTAACCAACCTCGCCATATCGACTGTAGGTTTACAATAGATTCATTCTGCTGCCGGAAGCAATGTTTTCCATCTCAGCCTGTCTCACTACCGCAAGAAAAGGATAAACTTCTCACAAACGGAAAGCATAACAAAATTAGTCAATAACCGTGATGCTCTAATTCCGCATGAAAGATACTCGAGAAATCACCCCGGTCACTATAATAAACGGCTCAACTAACGAAAACGCGAGATGGATCGACGTTCATAAAACTTATCACATTTCTTCCTTAACCTTTCGTTTAATGTAATCTCTCTCATTTTGTTCCTGGCAATCCAGAGACTCCACAACATCCGCTTAATTCGTCTTGTTTTGATTTGGTTCCTCGCAATGCCGACACTCCACACCATCCGTCACTTTTTCTATCCACAAACATCGATATTACCACAAATTGCATTGTACTCAAACTCACTTTCTTGTTCTGTTAGCTATTAAAAATTCTTTTAATCACCACTAGGATAAAATTTCCCTCGTCTGTTGTCGCGTAAAAGCAATATTTTCGCAATCACATGACATGTTTTCTACTCTTACCTTCGCTGTTTTGGGAAGAAGGACGAAAGGAATTGTGGGTAATATGTTACTTACTGCGGGAATACACCTTTGTAATTTATTTGCTTTTGTAAGAAAAAATATTAGAATATGCAGGTCGTACCGCATCATAATAAATATTTGTTTTTCACGTATCATTTTTCGTTTTGAATATAATAAAACTTCGGAATTATCAAAAGATGTTTCTTTGACGTCATCAGCCACTATATTCGACAGTGAAGCGAGCGAGCGAGAGCGAGAGAGAGAAAGATATATATATATATAAATATAAATATATATATATATATATATATATATATATATATAAATATAAATATATATATATATATATATATATATATATATATAGAGAGAGAGAGAGAGAGAGAGAGAGAGAGAGAGAGAGAGAGAGAGAGAGAGAGAGAGAGGGAGAGAGAGAGAGAGAGAGAGAGAGAGAGAGAGAGATAAATATAAATTCATATACATATACATATACATATATATATATAGAGAGAGAGAAAGAGAGAGGGAGAGGGAGAGAGAAGAAAGAAGAAAGAAGAGAGAAGAGGGAAGAGGGAAGAGGAAAGAGGGAAGAGAGAAGAGGGAAGAGAGAAGAGAGAAGAGGGAAGAGGGAAGAGGGAAGAGAGAAAAGGGGAGAGAGAAGAGAGAAGAGGGGAGAGAGGAGAAGAGACAGAGAGAGAGAGAGAGAGGGAGAGAGAGAGAGGGAGAGAGAGAGAGAGAGAGAGAGAGAGAGAGAGAGAGAGAGAGAGAGAGAGAGAGAGAGAGAGAGAGAGAGAGAGGAGAGCGAGACAAAAATAGATAAATAGATAGAGAGAGAGAGAGAGGAGAAAGAGAGAAAGAGACAAAAATAGATAGATAGATAGAGAGAGAGGAGAAAGAGAGAGAGAGACAAAAATAGATAGATAGATAGAGAGAGAGAAGAGAAAGAGAGAAAGAGACAAAATTAGATAGATAGATAGAGA
>NC_091564.1:21424919-21432419 GCF_042767895.1 Penaeus vannamei | reverse complement strand
TATACGAAAAGTTTAACAATAATCCGTATGTCAGTCGATGATTCAATAGGCTACCGTCGACATGGGCACGTAGCCGCATCCACTCTTCGTTTCCAACCTCAAAGCGAGCCTCCAGGTGGGTCCTCGGCCCATTACTAACTCCCAACGACAGATCTGATCAATCTGCCTGGGCCACGATTTCTTAGGTCGTCTCACGGGGCTTCTCTACCCAGGTTTATCTCCTGAGAAGACAACCTGGTGGACAAGGTCATTCTCGTGGAAGAGAGCAAGGTGCCCGTAAAACCTGTGTTGGCGGTTCCAGATTGTGCAAGTAACAGGTCCTATCCTGGTTTCAAGGTGTAACTGTTGGTTGGACATATACCCTTGCTACCTGTACCCTATGATCCGACGTAAGGACCAGTTGCAAAAGGCATCACGACAGGACTGCAAGGCACGGGGTAGAGTCCTGGATTCACCTCCGTATAGAACTGGCAGTATCAGGGCCTTGAAGACTCGTAGCTTGGTCCTTCTGCACAGGTACTAGCATCCCCAAGAATTCTTGGCGAGTGAGTTCATGGCACCTACTGCCAGGCCAATCTGTCCACCAACTTCCTGGCATGACAGCCCAGACTCATGGGGCTACACACCAAGTTACGTAAAGCTCTGGGACTTCAATATCACAAGGATATTGAAGTTGGTCTCAAGCGTGTACCGACTGAACAGATTTTCTTTAGCAAGCCTCCGAAATCCTGGATCTTGGTCTTAGTCAGAGACCTTAAGACTCAAGAACCTCATCTTGTTGCTAAATGCATTAACAACCACTACTAAGGTTCCCCGTGAAAGGTAACATCACCAGCTAAGCCAAGGTCAGTGTTCCTCCATAATGCCTTAACTGTACCCATTCACCAGTCTATGCAAGTATTAAAAAGTGTTGATGCAAAAGCACAGTCCTACTCGCTCCTGCATTCAAAGGGAAGAAGCTAGAAAGACCCTTGCCATACATTTCAGCACTCTCAGTACCGTTATACAGACTGGTCATTAACAAAATACCCAGTGCGATCTAAGGCTTGGTAGGAAGGGCAATGAGTATTTACTAAGGGCCTTGGACCGCTTCAACAAGTTCCCTTGTCCCTTGTCGTGTCCAAGTAATGCTCTGACCAGATGATACCACACGATATTTATTTTGGCTATACAAATGTTTCCCATAATAAATCAACTTCTTGTTAAGATGAAATTATCTGTCGTTCGGTATCGGATTTGTCCAGCAAGAGTCTGCTTGAAATGTTTTATGTTTTATAACAGATTAACTACTTGTGTTACTTGGTTGTAACAAATATTTTGTTGTCATTGTAATATCTATATTCTATAAACTTTTAATGACTCCTCCTTCAATTGTTATTTAAATATGATTCAGTGGTGTTTGACGTCCCAACTCACACAAGCCTGATATGAAGGCTTTGGTAAATATGTTTAAATATAAGCTGCAAAGTAATGCTTAACCTATTGTTTGTGCCCATAAATAGAACTGAAGTATTAAAACTTCTCACTGTGATTGTCACTATCTATGCCCAGTAATTGTAAATTGCCGACTGGTTCTTTTTGCTACCGGCGTCTTGCAAGAAAACAGTAGTGTGTGAGATGTAACCAAGCAATATTGTGCAACAGCCAGTTAGCATCTTCCAGAACATACAAACATTCCAAAGCTACATCTACAGATTCCCAAGTCTGTATACCCTCCTTTTTTTATTAATCGGCTGATTGCACATCCAACGATAATTGGTCGAGACATGAGAAATACGAAAGGGAAGTGTATCGTATTTAACATTAAATTATAAGAAACGACATTAGGAATTCATTGTATAGATAAAGGAAAACCTCGTAAATGATTTTCATGAATAGTGATAATGTAAGTGAAATATAAAAATCGCAATTAATAAACGTGTCACGGTATAAACGTCTCAGATTAATAAACGTGTTATGGAGGAATAACTGATTGTGTAGTACACTAACACTAAATTTTGTAAGTGTGTAACCACTTCGTCTGTAACCATACAAAATGGTATATCTTTTTCTTGATCCAAATAATTGATGTAATTGAAGGCGACGCGTTGTCACGCGTCAAAGCAAGTCACCGACGAACATTTTTTATCCAAATTAAAGTTAAAGATAATCTTTTTTTCCTTGCGAATGAAAAATATTATATGGGGCGCGTCGATAAAAATGCTTACAATTAATTAAATACAGAACTCTTTTCATTCACATATCATCATATATTACATTTCGCTTTGGCAAAGAACATACGACAAAAGTCTTGAGTTGTTTATAGAATAAGGAAATATGTAACATGACGTGGTTTACATCGCATTTTCATCATATTTTTTCTGCAACGTGATGTAACATTCGTTTAAATCAGTAGCATAGGAACACTCGTCTTATAGTAATGCTGAAACCCACATACCCATAAAAGGACGAAAATACCGTACGTAGGAAACCCAAGCTATTAATTAAAAACACGTATTGTTTGCTTTCATCCCTCGGCGGCTGCGGTGACGGTGTGTTGCTTATGTCGGCCGCAAATACACAACATTGGGCTGAGGAGGCGATTCAGGCGAAGACCCCCACGGGCTGAATGTCACATATGTGTCACGGATAGCGGCGGTGTTTTCTCTCTGTCAAATTTGGGATTTACGCCACAGTGAAGCAATCCCCGAGAGGAATTCGTCTGCTGTAAAGATAGATCGACATTGGAGAAGGTCAAGGCGAGAGAGCCGAGATAAGTGCTTGTGAAAGAGGAGGAGCTGGAATAGCGAAGGAAAGGGGGAGATTTAACAGAAAATAAAGGAAGGGAAAGAAGAAGATAAGATAGGAAAATAAGAGAAAGAGCGTCAGACAAAATAAACATCGTGATTAAAGACCCGAGTTTCTTACGCCACTGCCCGCAATCTGAGTTTTCTTCACTGGTTGGACTTGAAGAGAGTGTAATGCCTATCTTGGTTCTGGCTACAAGGTAAGGGTTTCTCGGATTATTCCATGTCTCTTTGTGATTGTGACTAATATTGTTTTCTCTATTTGATATTGATTCAAGGGGATCTTTTATTTTAGATGGGTAGAATGCCAGTTGGTTTTTACTTTGTAATAATAGTTTGGCATGTTTTCATAACAGATGTTTTAGATTGTGGCTCCAAATTATTCAATTTACCCTTTGAACCTTTGATAATCTCAAAGCAAGTATTCTGAAGCTTTCATACCAAACTTGTGAAGAGGGAGATTGAATCCATTTTGGTATCTGTAGTGTGAAAGGAGTTACTTTTATTTGTTAGCAAAGAAAAGTAGCAGTTGGGCTTGAGGTGTTGTTTCTCATTAGATATTCATAAATTATTCAGGTGTATTCTCTTTTTCATCATTTTACTGATCTGTCTCTAAAGTCCCAATAAATATCCTGTAATGTATTATAGAATGTTCAACTTGTTATATATGTGTGTTTGGTGCTTTATAATGTCCAAAAGGATTTTAGATTGAATTTAGTGTATTAACAATACACATTGATATTTACTAACTCATCCTCAGGTACTTGTAATCACTTGCTCATATACTTTCTTCCTTAATTTTCTCTCTGGTCTTTTGATGCACATTCACAGATTTTCTCATGCATCAGATTTAGGCCTAATCTGCATAGTGTATGATTATAAGTAGTCTATTTTGTGTCAACCCATATGTATTCAGGATAGTTACTATCCCATTGTTAAACCACAAAACCTCAAAAAGGTGAATAAGAATTACTATGCTTAGATAATGCTATAAAGAGTGTTAATCATGTTATTTTAACCCAAGGCCGCTGGGAAAATGTTGCGTTCACTTTAGTAATATTTTGTTAAATGTCTGCATAGATGCCTCTGCTAGTGGTTACCCACAGAGTCAATTAGTACACCATGTGACCCCACCTGATTTCATCTTTCCTTTAATTTTTGGGAAAAGTGTTTTTATTACTAATGCTATCAATATTTATGCTGTTATTTTCAATATAAGCATCATCAGTACTATAGTGTTATTGACAGTACTATCAGCAATATCAAATACCAGAATATATTATCGAAAAGCAAGGAAAAGGGTAAACAGGTGAGATAGGTAGTTCTCGTAATTGGCTCATTGGTTACTTAGTACTTATGCAGCCATCTATATGTAAAACAATTACTAATTTAAACACAGTGGGCATGGTACTTATGCACATGACATCCCCGATGGCATATGTTTAATAGTATATTGAAATGATGTTTTTTATAATACACTTGCTATGGTATTAGTTGTTATTATTTAGTTATTTGTTTGTTTATTTATTTATTTATTTATTTATTTATTTGTTATTTATTTATTTATTTATTTATTTATTTATTTTTTATTTTATTATTATTATTATTATTTTTATTTATTTATTTATTTTTATTTTTTATTTTTTTTTTTGTCATAGTTACTTAGTAACCAGGAACAGGTTTTTGAACCTCTAATGGATGCAGAACAAACTGGGACAACTTAAGAAGTAAATAGTAGGAAATCTGCCCATTACTTTTTAGATATTCACTCTGTTTTTATTATAAATGCCCCAAATGCATTATGGAGATCACTGCTGTTTATGATTTTAGTGTACATCCTATCTCCAATTTAAAAAAAATTCTTGATTTATTTATTTTTGCTAATAGGAATAATCTAATGATGAAGGTGATATTGCCAAAGATTATCATTTTAACTGTTTTTGTCATAGTTCATTATGATATTTATTGTTATTATGTCATTGTTATTATTTGTTTGCATTGTATTGTAATGATTTTAACTATTATTAATGTTGTTATAATAATAATATTATTATTATTATTGTTATTTTTATTATATTTATAATTATCATTATTATTATTATTAGTATTATTATTATTATTATTATTATTATTATTATTATTATTATTATTATTGTTATAGATTTTTTATTACTGCTAATATTGTGAATAGTACTGCTTTTATTATTGTTATTGTTATTGTTGTAATTATGAATAATATTGGTATTATTATTATTATTATTATTGTTTTTATTTCGTTTGTTTCTATTATCATCATTTTCATTATCTTACTATTGTTAATGTTTCTGTTGTTAATTTTCCTATTGCTATTAGTTTATTAGGTTAATTTGTACTGTATGGATGCATTAAGTTATGGCAAATTGAATATGATATTCTTGCTGAGGACTATACAAGAAGTAATTTGCTGGCATCAACGGAAGCGCCACACTCAGTGCTCCCGAGCTTCTGCTTTATATTGCCGTGCATACCAAGGTGAAGACAATATTTCCCAGAGGGTGTTGGGGGGTAGAGCCCACCATCAACCCTTCCCTTGAGCAGTCACCCAGTCATGGTAACTTAGATTGATGAATAAATTTAGTGACGTGTGGAGTTTGGGAATTACTGTTTTGAACATATGGATTATTATTATTAATATTATTATTATTTATTTATTTATTTTTCATAAATTATTGTTATGAATAATAGGTTTATCCTTACGGTGTGGAAGCACTAAGTTAGGACAAATTGAATATGATATTCTTATAGATTACAAAAAGTCCTTAGTACAAGAAATAATTTGCAGACATGAATAGTAACTCTGCAAATAAAGGAAAAGTGCTGCTCTCAACCTAAGTCCACACGTAGCTCTATCAGCTCTATCTTGCTGTGCATACTGAGGTGAAGACAATGTTTCCCGGTGGGTGAGCCCCCAATCAACCCTCCCCTCGGGTAGTGCCTGAAGGTTACTGCCAGTCATAGCAACTTAAATTGATGAATAAATATTTTGATGTGGAGTTGGGGACTTAGTCACTGGCATGTGTGCCCATACTGTAAAGAATTACCTATTATTATTATTGTTATTATTATTATTATTATTATTGTATTACTATTACTATTGTTATCATTATCGTCAATATTATTATTAGCAATGTCATTTTTATTATAGCTGTTTGATTATTATAGTTATTGTTATTATTATTGTTATTATTATTATTATTATTGTAGTCATTGTTGTTGTTAATATAATTGTTAATGTTATTGTTGTTATTATTATTGTTGTTGTTGTCATTATTATTATTAATATTGTTCTTGTGATGATGATTGTTATTGTTATTATTATCGATATTATTATTATTATTATTGTTATTACTATTATTGTTGTTATTATTATCACATCATCATCATCATCATCATCATCATCATCATCATCATCATCATCATCATCATCATCCTTATTATTATTATTATTATTATCATTATTATTATGATCATTATTATTATTATCATTGTCATTATTGTTATTGTTATTGATATTGTCATCATTGTTGTTATTATTATTATCATTATTATCATTGATATTATTAATACTGTTGTTATTATTTTTCATATTGTTGTTAATACTATTAATGTAATTATTGTTATGTTTTTTGTTATTATTATTATGATGAGGATAATTATTATTATGATGATGATGATGATGATGATGATCATCATCATCATCATCATCATCATCATCACCATCATCATCACCATCATCATCATCAGCATCATTATCAATATTATTATTATTATTGTTATTATTGTTGTTATTATTATCATTATTATTATGATCATTATCATTATTATCATTGTCATTATTGTTATTGTTATTGATATTGTCATCATTATTGTTGTTATTATTATTATTATTATTATTGTTATTATTATTGTTATCATTATTATCATTATTATCATTATTAATATTGATATTATTGATACTGTTATTATTATTTTTATTGTTGTTAATACTATTAATGTAATTATTATTATGTTTTTTGTTTTTATTATTATGATGAGGATTATTATGATGATGATGACCACCACCCCCACCACCACCACCACCACCACCAGCACCACACCACCACCACCACACCACCACCACCACCACACCACCACCACCACGACCACCACCACCACCACCACCACCACCACCACACCACCACCACCACCACACCACCACCACCACCACCACCACCACCACCACCATCACCAGCACCACCACCACCAACACCACCACCACCACCACCACACCACCACCACCGCCACCACACCACCACCGCCACCACCACCACACCACCACCACCACCGCCACCACACCACCACCACCACCACCGCCACCACACCACCACCACCACACCACCACCACCACCACCGCCACCACACCACCACCACCACCACCGCCACCACACCACCACCACCACCACCACACCACCACCACCACCACCACCAACATCACCACCACCACCATCACCACCACCACCAACATCACCACCACAACCACGACCACCACCACGACCACCACCACCACCACCACCACCACCAGCACCACACCATCACCACCACACCACCACCACCACCACACCACCACCACCAGCACCACCACACCATCACCACCACCGCCACCACACCATCACCACCACAACCACCACCACCACCA
>NC_091564.1:21404919-21407419 GCF_042767895.1 Penaeus vannamei | reverse complement strand
AAGTGATGATTAACTTCCACTCATGCCTTTTGCAGGGTGTAGGTGTTGTGGTATCTGGGACATGCATGAAAGGTGTTATTCGGGTTAATGACACACTCCTCCTTGGGCCCAACGGCTTAGGGGATTTTATTCCCATGCCAATAAAGTCCATTCACCGTAAGCGCATGCCAGTGCGTGAGGTGCGAGGGGGACAAACTGCATCATTTGCACTTAAGAAGATCAAGATTGGTGAGGTTCGGAAAGGACAAGTGTTGGTTGATCCATCTCTGAATCCTACTTCCTGCTGGGAGTTTAAGGTAAGAATTCATGTGATGGCATTCCTTCTTCATTGCTTATGTTCCATGCTTCATATCTCTCCACACCTAATGTATGAGACTATATGGATGCAAATAATCTTCTTGCCAGTCTAAGGAAAATAGATACAGTGGTAATGCCTTTTCATTTACTAAATCAGGTCCTATAGATATAAGGTATTGCCTTTACCTTTGGTATTATTTTTCTGCCTTACATTTCAATAATAGAAATTTTACAATTTTCCAGGGGGAAATTTTGGTGCTTCACCATCCAACAACAATCAGCACCAAATATCAAGCAATGGTTCACGTTGGCTCTGTCAGGCAGACTGCCTCAATCATTGCCATGGACAAGGAATGTTTAAGAACTGGAGATAAAGCTGTTGTTCACTTTAGATTTATTAAACATCCAGAATACCTGAAGAATAATCTAAAAATGGTACGTAACTAGATGCTTTGAGTGTAAAACACTTTCTTTCTGAATATCTGAAATCTCAGTTTGTCATAATCTACAAGTGTGTAGTGTGTATAGCTCAGATTTTTAGTTTTTAGCTTGTATTATTTCTTGAATACATGGGTAATGATTTTTCAACCATATGCATTGTGGTCTTAGTATATTGTAATATTTCTATTAGATTTTATATGCATGTGCTCCTGAGTTGTAGTCATCCCAAACAGACTGAATATTATTTTTACAGCAGTCCAAAAATTATGGAAATATTTACATAACAAATGTATATCTACAAACTACAAGAAGAATATGATGGTAATACAATATACCATTAGGTTAGAAAAGGCCCTATCATTACCTGAGAATCACATTGCTTTACTTTTTATGGAAAATGTAAATATCATTCTAGGAATTTCTTTTTGGTAACACTCACTTTTTATGAAATTCTTCATTATAGTTGCACTTTAGATTGATTTAAAATTATTATTATTTTTTTTTTTAATCGGACATGTTTACTTGCATATGCAAATGCTTGTAGACAAACACACACTTCTGAAAACATGAATCAAAACTGTGACCGTGAAAATTCTTGTCAGGTGTTCCGTGAAGGTCGTACGAAAGCTGTGGGGAGAGTGCTGGAGGTCATACCAAAGATGGCATCTCTACAGAACCAAAAGAACAATCACAAGATCATGAAAATGGTTAAACAGGTAAGGGGATTCATAAAGCTGATTTTGATCCATATCTTGACTTAACCTATCTGAATCTAACAACTAAATTTAACTGTTTGATGTTGGAATGACATCTACGTACATGCCATATCCGTTGTGGCGCCACAAGTATTTAGTCGGTTACTAGCCCTACCTATCTCACCTGTTTACCCTCATCATTGATTTTTATAAAGATTCTTTTAACAATAACAGTATAGATATTGATAGCATTAATAAAATCAAGGACCAGGAAATCAGATGAGGTCATATAGGGCCTGTCAGTTAACCCATTGGATCCAGTTCCGTCACGGAAATCACATGGCAGGAAATACAGGCAGTGGGTTAAGTAAGTGGCCGCATGCGAACACTCATGTGCGGTGACAAGACTCTTATGTTTCCCCTTTTGTGGCGAGTCTTTTCCATCATCTTAGAATTCACTTATTGTGGCAAGTTCGCCTGACCTGGCACGCAGCTATTTTGTCCCATGATGGCATGTTCACGCCACCTGACCCTCGACCCAAATTTTTCCACACAGATCAAAGGGGTTAACTCATTGGTGGCAGAACATTTGTAGAGACATCAGTGTGCTATCAAATTTTACAAAATAAAACTAAAGTGACCAGTACATTTATCAAATACTAATGGGGTAACCTAACAATCTGAACTAGACCTAACCTATTTTCAAAAGGTGAATGAAGAGGAAATGTGTGTTTTTTTTTTTGTGTTTTTTTTTAGACAGGTAGGGATTATTTTAGCAATCTTCTGCTAGTAAGAGCAGTACGTTTTTTATCATGTTTCAATCTAACTTTCTAGACATTTTTACTTTTGTGTTGATTAATTCTTTTTATAAACAGTGTGATAGGGAGATGTGTCTCTTAAAAGATATATGTAAACAGCTAATGGTGGATATTTTTATATTTTGGAAAATTATGTTTTTTGTTAATAAAATGTAAAATAGATGCTGAAGCAATTTCCTGCCTTAAAATGTGCACAAGGAAGAAAAAGCAGGTAAAAGAATGTTCAAGTTTGTTAGACTTTTGACAATT
>NC_091564.1:21393574-21401074 GCF_042767895.1 Penaeus vannamei | reverse complement strand
TAATGATGACGATAATAATGATGATAATAAATTTGATAATAACAATGATAATAATAATAACAATAATGTTAATAATGATGACAATGATAATAATAATAACAATAATGTTAATAATGATGACAATGATAATAATAATGAATGGTAATAATAATAATAATAATAATGATAATAATAATAATAATAATAATAATAATAAAAATGAAATAATAATAGTGATGATAAGATATAATGATTACTGTTATCATAATAGTAATAATAATGATAGAAAATGCGATAATAAAATTAATCATAGTTATAATAATGACAATAATAAAAATGATAGTAATAACATGTAAGAACAATGATAGTAATAGTAATAATAAAAATAATTGCAATAAAGAATAATTATAACAATATCAATCAAAATGATAATAACGGCAATAATGATTAGTCATAATCATAATAATAATAATGAAAATGATAACGATATTCTATCCCTCTCTCTCTCTGCTCTTTCATCTCTCCCTCTCTCTTCTGCTGTGCTGGCGCAGCGGTAAGGTGCTGGTCCAGCAATCTTGCGGACCCGCGTTCAATCCTACGCCCGGCCAGTGAGTGGTATCCCCGGCCATTCCTTGCACACAGGGGGAGATTTGGGCAAAATAAAGCAGACAATATGTCACAGCAAAGAATATCCATTGTAACAAATATAACTAAAACTAAATCTTTTCAATCTTTCTCTCTCTCGCCCCCTATTCTCTTTCTCTCTCGTCCCCCTCTCTATATCTCTCTTTCTCTCTCTTACTCTGCCATCCATCCCTCTCTGTCTGCCTTTGTCTCTCATTTTGTTCCTAAGAGAGTCAATGCCATTTCAGATAGAATCATTTGCATTGTAATAAAAGCAGGGCAGTTCTTTATAACTATAGATGAGCACAAGGAGCATAAAGTACATAAATCGGTCAGCACTTGTGAGCTGCCATGGCGATTTCGTAAAATTGTACCGGCTTTTCTTCTCGTTATGGAGGAGAGAACTCTTTGCCTGGTAATGCCATCTACACGCATTGCAATGACGACAGACGTTTTTTGTTTTTTTCATCGGCTTTATGTGGGCAAGTTTATTTCTTTCAATTAATTTTACAAGATTTCTCTTAACGATTCATAATATGCATTGGTATCAAACAAACGTACATACTGGTACATTGCTTTTATATTGTACAGATATGTAGAGTGCCCATTGCTTGAGTGTAGAAGGTTGCAGTGTGAAGGCAATCATTCTTGCGGGACTGTGGCCATAGCACATGGATGTGGACTCGATGACCTGATCTGACGAGATCCCATTCCATATATCAGGTTGGTGGCATATGATGTGCACACCAGCCATGAGCTTAAGCAGTGAATCGGGCAGCTTGCTCATAGATCGCAGATAATGTAAATAGTACCTGGAAATATAATCATAGAACCAAATCACGATTTACTATGATGACAGTGAGCTACATAGAAAAGAAATTATGTAAAAAATGCACAACGTAACGCAGTTTCATGAAGTGTTTGGAAGGAAACATGAAAATATCAGAATACTTGCCTTATGTAGTTATAACGTCCCGATGAAGAGAAAAATGGCATGATCTGCTGCACATCTCAAAAAGAAAAAAATACAGATACATACTTGATGCCAATACATGCTATCGAATTTAAGCAAAATCTAGTAAAATACCACCAAAAAATTATGGAGTTTATTATGTTATGTGTGTGATACTATACACATGCGGTAATAATAATAATAACAATAATAATAATAATAATAATAATAATGATAATAATAATAATAATAATAGTAATTCAAATTACGATGATAACGGTACTGATATCAATAGTAATAATGATAATGATAATCATTACTATTGTTACTATTATCTTTATTACTATTATTATCATCACAATTGTAATGAAAATGATAACGGTATGATTATCATAACAATGGTGAAAATGATGATAAAAAAGAAAAAATATACTACTAATAATAACATCAATAATGACAATGGGAAATAGCAAATATGGTAATAATGATAATGATGATAACAATAATGATGATGATGATGATGATTATAATAACAACAATGATAATGATGATGATAATAATCATAGTAATAATAAGAATGATAATAATCATGCCAATTATAATGAATTAAATAATGACAATATCAATGATGTTAGCAATAATAATAATAATAATAATAATGACTATACTAATGATGACAATGATAATGATTATAAGGAGAATAATAACAATGTTGATAATGAAAATGGTAATGATAGTGAAAATGATAATGATGATGACGATGATAATAACAACAACAACAACAGTAATAATAGTAATGATGTTAACAATAACAATAATGATAATGATAATAATAATGGTAGTCATACTAATTATAATAGTAATAATAATAGTAATAATGATAACAACAATAATAGTAATGCTAATAATAATTAAAAAAAGATAAAGATAATGATAATAATATCAATAATAATATTAGTAATACTCATAACTATAATTGCAGTGATAATGATAAAGATAATAATAATGATAATGATAATAATAATAGAAATAAGACAATGATGATAATAATGATAAGAAAATAATGATAATGATAGCGATAAAGAAAACAATAATAATATGATAAAAAGCGATAATGATAACAAAAAGTGAAAGGGCCTTTAGAAATATGTTTACTCCTTTTAAGTAACTGAAGGAAAATCGAACGCGGCCCTTTTGGCTCCTATCTTGTAGGAAATTGATATACTAATACTATAAAATCTGTGTATACAGCTAAATAAAGACAGGTACACGCGTGTTGTGTGTGTGTGTGTGTGTGTGTGTGTGTGTGTGTGTGTGTGTGTGTGTGTGTGTGTGTGTGTGTGTGTGATACTGTACAAACATGCGATAAAAAAATAATTATGATGATAATAATGATGATGATGGTGATGATAATAACGGTTATGATAATAATAATAACAATAATAATAATGATAATGATAATGATAACAGTAATAACGATTGCAACACAAGTAGTAATAATAATGATAATGATAACAATAATCATTATTATTATTACTATTATTATCACACATGTAATAAAAATGATGAATATAATGATATTAATAATAATGAATATGGTAATGATAATAAAATGAGAAAAAATATAACATTGATAATATCAATAATGATTGAATATTATCATTATAATCATGATGATGATAACAGTAATAATACCAACAACACTGATGATAATGATGATGATAAAAATGATACTAATAAAAGGATTAACAATGTCAACATGAGTAGCAATAATAGTGACAGAAAGAGCAACATGAAAAATGATAATAACATGATTATGATAATAATAGTAATAATAATGATAGTAATGGTAATGATAACAACAACAGCAATGATAATGATCAAAATCATCATCATCATCATCATCATAAAGATAGTAACATCACTGATAATGATAATGAAATAATAATGATGATTAACAGTTAATGATAATGATAACAATGAAGATGATAATAATAATAAAATCATAATGAAAATAGTAATAATAATCATAATGAATAGAGCAGCAATGATAACCATAGCAACAATAATAACAAAATAACAATTTTACTGCAGATGGAAAGTCTACCGTAATTAAAATCAATCGATAGAACATTTCAAACGGTCCAATGATGATTATAATGATGACAGCAAAAATAATGGTAATAATGTGATAATGATAGCAATAACAAGAGTAATAGTAATAATAGTAGAAATTATAATGATGATGATAATGATAATAACAATAATGAAAATAGCAGTAATAGAAGTAATGATTATAATGATAATAATGATAATGATAACAATGATAATAAGAACAACACTAATGATAATGATAACAATAATAATGATGATAATAATAATAATGACAAAAATAATGATAATAACAATGATGATAATAATAATGATAATAATAATAACAACAACAACCATACAAATAATAATAATAATGATGATGATAATAATAATAATAATAATAATAATAATAATGATAATAATAATAATAATAATGATAATAATAATAATCGTGATAATGATAATAATGCTGGAATAACAATGGTAATAACAATAATGATAATAATGATCGAATGACAATACTAAGAGTAGTAACAATAACAAAAATGATAATAATGATAATGATAATGATAATGATAACAACAATAACAACAGTAACAACCATAATAACAATAACGATAGTAATAATGATAATGATAATAGGAATAATAATGATAATAATAATAATAATAATAATAATAATAATAATAATAATAATAATAATAATAATAATAATAATAACATCAGCAACAAGAACAAGAACAACAATAATAGTGATTTTAACAATGTTAATAAAAATAATCTTAACAATGATAACAACAATAATAATGATAATAATGATAATAAAAGTGATAATTATATTAACGATAATAATAATAAAAGTGATAATTAACGATAATAATAATAATAGTAATAACAGTCATGATAATAACAGTAATACTAATGATAATAGTAGTAATAGCAAAAACAACCATAATAATGATAGAAAAATTATAATTAAATAATAATAATAATAATGATACTGATGATAATGACAATAATAATAATTACAACAAAAACAATATCAGTGATAATAATAATAATGATGATGATAGTACTAATAATGAGGATAATGATAATAATAATAATGATAATAACAGAAGTGATGACAAACAATAAGAGATATAACAATACTACTAGCAATAATGATAATAATAATAACAACGAGGAGCACTCAGGTAGCGCATACCTCCGCGAAGGCAATAGGGTCACTGATACAAAAGAAATATTCACACTTGAAAATTACTTTAAAATCACCTCTTTCTCACATACACGCAATGCTGATCAATCCTTTAAAAGATTCCTGGATCCAGATAATGATTCGGATCACCACCATATAAGAGCATAGAAGTTGGGCTAAGACACACTTTTGGTAAAAAATAAAAAAAATGAAAATACTAAAAATAAAAATCTGTTCATAACTTATTCATTTATCCTGCTAACCAACGCTACCAAAAACATTACCTCCATGGTGGAGGTAATGAAAATAACAATGAAGATAATAGTAATAAGGATGATAGTAACAGAAAAGTGATAATGATTACAAAAAGATGAAGGACCTATAAAATTTAATCTTCCTTTTAAGTAACTGAACGAGAATCGAACGCGGTCCTTTTGAACGAAAGAAAAGTACGGTATTGAGTGAACTACTGTGGCTCTATTATGTGGAAATCAAATATATACATATTACAAAGTCTGTGTATATTTCTAGATAGAGATGGAAGCACGTGTGTGTGTGTGTGTGTGTGTGTGTGTGTGTGTGTGTGTGTGTGTGTGTGTGTGTGTGTGTGTGTGTGTGTGTGTGTGTGTGTGTGTGTGTGTGTGTGTGTGTGCTACTATACATACATGCAATAAAAGTAGTAATGATAATGATGATGATGACTATGATGATGATAATGATGATGATAAGAATGATAACAATAATGGTAATAATAATAATAATAATGATAATAGCAATAATGATAATGGTAATGATGATAATAATTATCATTATCAATAATATTATTATCACATGTAATAAAAATTATGACGATAACAATAATATGAATATGATAATGAAAGTAAAAAAGAGAAAAATATAGCAAAATGATATCAATAATAATACAAACAACAGCAATGAATATAATAATAGTAACAATAATAATGATGATAATGATAATAGTAACAACACAAATGTGAATGGTGATGATGATGATGATAATTGATGATGATGATAATGATAAGGATAACCATGATGATAATTGTAACAATATAAATGATAATGATGATTGCTACTATTATGATAATAATAATAGGATTAACAACATCAACAGGAATAGCAGTAATAGTAACAGAAATAGTAAAATTAATAGATATTATAAAAAATAATAGTAATAATAATATAACGATAATCATAACAACTACAACAGTTACAACAACAATGATAATCATCCTCATCATAATCATAATCGACATCATTAGTACCTTTATCGCATATTTGTACAGTATCATACACGCGCACGCAAGCATACACAAGCACACCCACACACACACATACACAATTAGGATAATAATGATAAGAAATTATTAGGGATCTAAACTCCTCACAAAGTGGCTTTCCGCGACTACCGACTAATTCTTCTTATATAAATTTCGATTTCTATATCGACAGAATGCATCCTAACGGATTATTTTGTCTTTTGACTTTGTCAGTGAAATATCATGAACGCCTTTATATAACACATAACCTCAAATCTTCGAAGACATACCTTATATCAGTATAATTACGCAAGACTGGGAATGATGCCTGTAGCCTAAGCAGCATTCTTGTTTTCCTACCTAACCGTAGGATGGGCACTTAAAGGGTTAAGATTGGTCTAAAATACCATACTACCAGATGGCAGCCGGTGATTACTTATCACTAGATCGCAGCCGAAGATGGATGGATGAGGGCGATGCCATTCAATCCTCATCTCTTGCTCCTGAAAGCTATGTTTGTCCCATTCTTATTTTTTACTTTTGAATTAAAAGTTACGTTCTATTCGCCATTCCAAATCCCATCCCCAAAGGCGTTGCACTTGCAACAATATTACTTGGTTGTTTTGATGTCGAGCACAACTTGCTTTTTGCAGTGGCTGATGGAGTGATTGATATTATGAAGGCCCTGTTTCCCGACTCTGCAATTGCCCAAAGAATGCGACTGAAAAGGACAAAACCACTGACAATGAAAAACTTAGCAAAGGTTATCACTGAGGAAATTAGTCAAAACTGAAGAAAACAAATTTTCCATTATAACTGACGAGTCTACTGACAGCACGCAAAAATATTGTACAATAACTGTTAATTTTTATGACTGGATTGCCCAAGCAATTAAAGCAATTTTTCTCTGCCTGTTTTTTTTTTTTTTTTTTTTTTTTTTTTTGGGGGGGTAGGATCTGAAGGGTCGACAGGGAAAACGAATACAAATTAATAATGGAAAAGCTGCAGTTTTATAATATACCCACCCCTCCCAAACTTCATTGGTTTTGCAGGTTTAAATATGATGGGAGAATGCAATTCAGTTTCAAGAAGATTAAAATCATACCTTCCTGCAATTACCATCTTCTCGTGTTTTTGTCACTGTCCACCTCCGTGCCTCTGAAACCGCAAAGACTCTTCCTCGGGACTGTGAGGATTTACTGAGAGCGCTCGATTCCCATTTCTCCCATCGCTGAAAGAGAAATCATGAGCTTCAGATGTCTGAGGCGATCTGCGAAGTTACGCCTCACGAACTTCCCCATCCCTGTCCGACAATGTGGCTCTCTCCACTCCAGGCAGTCGTCCGCGTAATGGAGCTTTGGAACTGCTTGCTCTTA
>NC_091564.1:21383574-21386074 GCF_042767895.1 Penaeus vannamei | reverse complement strand
ATAATAAATAATAATAATAATAATAACAATAATAAATAATAATATTATAAAATAATAATAATAAATAATATATAATAATATATAATAATAATAATAATAATAATATAATAAAAAATAATAATAATAAATAATAATAATAATAATAATAATTATTAATAATAATAATAATATTAATAATAATAGAATTTTAATAATAATAATAATAATAAAAATAATAAATAATAATAATAATAATAAAATAGAATAATAATAATAATATATATAATAATAATAAAAATATAATAATAATAATAATAATAATAATAATATTAATAATAAAAAATAATAATAATAATAATAATAATAATAATTTTTAATAATAATAATTTTTATTAATAATAATAATAATAATAATAATAATAATAAATAATAATAATAATGATAATAATATTAATAATAATAATAATAATATTATTAATATAATAATATATATAATAATATTAATAATAATAATAATATTAATAATATTAATAATATTAATAATATTAATAATAATAATAATAATATATTAATAATTTTATAATAATAATAATAATATTTAAATGTATATAATAATAATGTTTATTAATATAATAATATATTTAAATAATAATATATATATTTTATAAATATATAATAATAATAATAATAATAATAATATATTAATAATAATAATAATAATAATACTAATATATATATATATGTGTAATATATGTATAATAATAACATGTATATTATAATAATATTAGACATATTATTAATATTAATATGTTTTATAATATATATATATTATATAAAAATAATAAATATATTTAAAAAAAATAATAATATTATTAAAATAATAATAATAATAATAATAATAATAATAATAATATAATAATAATATATATAATAATATTATTTATAAACAATATTAATAATATAATAATAATAATATAATATATTAATAATAATAATAATAATAATAATAATATAATATAATAATAATATTATATTAATAATAATAATAATAATAAATAATAATAATAAATAATAATAATAAATAACAATAATAAATAATAATAATAAATAATAATAATATTATTATAATAAATAATAATAATAATAATAATAAATATTAAATATTATAATTATAATATATTAAATAATATTAAATAATATTAAATATTATAATAATAATATCTTAAATAATATTAAAAGATATAATAATAATATATCAAATAATATTAAATAATATAATAATAATAATATTAATATTATATTATATGCATAATATATATGTAAATAGAACATGAAATATATATATATATATATATGTATATATATGTATATGTGAATATAAATATGTATATATATATATATATATATATATATATATGTATGTATATATATGTATATATATATGAAAGCCAAATAAGCAAGCAAATAATAAATAACAATAAGCTCTTTCTCTCTTTGGCTTGGTATGTCTTTTTTGTCTTCCCATTTCATCTTTTTCTGTTTCTTTGCATTCTGCTTTCTTACCTACCTGCCTTCCTTTTTTACCTTCTTGGTCACATACTATACCTAATATGTTCCTTTACCTCATTCATTCCATCTTATCCTCAGGGCCATGGCAAGATTACAGGGCCCAACGAAGTGACAGTCCTCAAAGAAGACGGCTCTAATGACACTGTCAAAACCAAGAACATTCTGATTGCCACGGGCTCAGAGGTCACTCCCTTCCCAGGCATCCCTGTCGATGAGGAGCAGGTTGTATCCTCTACTGGCGCACTCAAGCTCAAAAATGTTCCGGAGAAGTTGATCCTCATTGGTGCTGGTGTCATTGGCCTAGAGCTCGTGAGTATTAAAGGAAAAACAGTTTGGGGTATGTGGTGGTGGTTACTCAACTTTGTTTGTGTCTCTTTTTTACGGTTGTGGAATGAATTATATTGGAATTAGTTATCGATCTATAATGGAGGGTTTCAAAGTTTTTTTATTTATCATTATTATTATTATTATTTTCTTTTTCTTCTTCAGTTCATATATAATGGATTAGCAATGCTTCATATGGTCTAACTTTGTAGATTTAGCTGTAAGAAATCTTCCTAAGTTACAAAACACACAAGTAATGCCAAAGTTTCACACAAATTAGGTACAATGAAGCCCTATTTCCCTAATTCTAAGAAACACCCATAGGGATCTGTGTGGTCTCGTCTGGGAGCACAAGTGACAGCTGTAGAGTTCCTAGGCTCCATTGGTGGCTTGGGTATTGACGCAGAGATCTCAAAGAACTTCCAACGAATCCTGACCAAACAGGGTCTCAAGTTCAAGTTGAGCACAAAGGTCCTGAGTGCCAGCAAGCAAGGCGACAAGGTCATGGTTTCTGTTGAGGGAGTCAAGAATGGAAAGGTTGGTTATGTTTTCTTCTCAGCCTATTTCTTTGCTTCTTTTAACTGTTAATTTTTATTTTATTTTGTCTCTTTCTTCACTGTCTTCATTT
>NC_091564.1:21373574-21378574 GCF_042767895.1 Penaeus vannamei | reverse complement strand
AAATAATAAATAATAAATAATAATATATATACGATGTATTATATATTAATAAAATGTAATATTAAGTAGTAAAGAAATAACTACTACATTTAAAAATATTAAAAATAATAAACACTTTAGAGCAATGATTAATATCCTTATTATCATATTTTTCATTATCATGATATAATATACTTTATATGTTAAATGACATATAAATATTTATGTATAATTAATATGTATGATTAAATAACAATATCATATTAGTCATTATTATCTAATATTATGAATATGTATATATATAAATATATAATAACGTTAAATAATAAATAATATGTAAATTAATATATATATAATAGTTAAATAATAAATAATAAAAATATGATTAAATCTTGATGTACCGATTAAAATATGTGATATCTGTCACATTACTGTCCTGTCCCTGTCCCTGTCCCTGTCTCTCTGTCTGCCCCTCTCCCTCTCTCTGTCCCTCTCCTTCTCTGCTCCCAATGCAAATACATTTGAGGCAATCAAAATCTGAAGAAAGCCAGAAAGGTAACCAGGGGAGTTATGTAGATTAAAATTTAGTGTTTATATTGTCTGTAGAAACCAAGTAAAACTAATTATAATCTTCGCCTTTAGCATCTTTGCCATCGGGGATTGCATCCATGGCCCCATGCTGGCTCACAAGGCAGAAGATGAGGGCATTGTGTGTGTAGAGGGCATTGCTGGCGGCCCTGTCCACATCGACTACAACTGTGTACCATCTGTTATCTACACTCATCCTGAGGTGGCTTGGGTTGGCAAGACAGAGGAGGACCTGAAGGCTGAGGTAGGTTTGAAATCTTTAAGAGGAGATTTATGAAGATTAGTAGATAGGAATGAGTGAAAGTAAAGATTATTGTGAGACAAGTGAATTATCCAACATTTCAGTTACGTAACCCATCAGTTTTTTTGTTTTTTTTACTGCAATGTAGATTATCTGTTTTGTTTGTTCTAGTGATTACTTTGATATTTAATGGTTCAGTAAATTCAAAAGTTTCTGATTATGCATTGATAATCAAGTAACCCTTGTCCCTCCCATCTAGGGTGTGGAGTATGCAGTTGGCAAGTTCCCATTTGCAGCCAATTCCCGTGCTAAGTGTAATGATGACACTGATGGCCTGGTCAAGATCTTGGCAGACAAGCATACAGATCGGTTGTTGGGCGCACACATCATTGGTCCAGGCGCAGGCGAGATGATCAATGAGGCAGCATTGGCCATGGAGTATGGTGCTAGTTGTGAGGACGTAGCACGTGTATGCCATGCCCACCCCACCTGCTCGGAGGCCTTCCGTGAAGCTAACCTGGCTGCATACTTTGGAAAGCCCATCAACTTCTAATGAATAGGCTGTTATTTATAAAAGAAACGATAAAAAAATAATGAGATATATGTATTGTCTATATTTTTTCCGTGCTTTTAGTCTCGTTTAGGGATGAGGATCTTTGATGCATTTCACAAGCTGTTTAACCCATTCTTTCTTTCTCTTCTCTTTCTTTTAGACACAATTACACAATCATGAAAAAAATCAAAATCTTGGTTAGAGCTTTCTGTTAAACTGTTTTCGGAGTAAAATTAATTATTTATATTGCAATGAAGTTTGTTCACATATAATAAATTATTTCTCTTTACATGTCACTTTTTTCATGCTATTTTTTCTAACCCAAAGATGTAATGCATCATGTCTGTACATAGTTGTGCATATGAAACTTGTCGTATGTGGAAGATGCAATGTAAGTATATTATACTTGGCGAGAATTTCTCAATTTGTAAGTAAAACACACTGTCTGTTTTAGTGTTTTTTTTCTCCTATATTTATTATTCACTGTGCATTTAATACAGATTTGGTAAGACTATCGTGTGTTTTGGTTTCTTTATATAATTTTAGTCAAGAAAGTACTGTTATTTGTCTTGGGGAAAACAATCTGAATTTTTGTCAGCTTTGGGTTGCCAAGCAGTGAATTAGCATCCTTTGTTCCTTTGCTATATTGTAAAAATTCCAAATGTACAAGGTGCAAAGAAAAGTGCCATATCATTAAATCTTTTATATGCTATGCAGCAAGGCTGGGTTTCATGAGTCCCAACTCATGTATTTTCATCACAAAGTCACTGTATTAACATAAAAATCATCAGGGGGGGTGAGCTTTAAACATAAGATTAAATTACATTGCAAATAAGAGAAAAAAGTGTTTTACCTCCAATAAAAACTACCAATTATATTTTTCTCAGTTTTCTTGACAAAGAATAACAGACTATAGTTTTCAATTTGTAATAATGACCATAGTGGTATGTTAATCTTGTACAACAATAATTTCATAGGTCTCAAGTGTAAGTTACCTACTTTTTTGCATTATGGAATTGTAAATCCATTTATGATTATTTCCAGATTAAGACTTTTTAAGTATTTTACATTTACCAATTTATCAAATTATTCAAAGGGAAGAGGGCACCCTTCTTTTCTTTAGGCTGGTTCCCCCACACACTTTAGTTCTCTTTAATAATAAAACCTATATAACTATTACATTTTATCATATAGGAAATCCTTATCCTGGGCCCCCTCTGTCTTAGTGGCTGGGACAATTGACCCCTATGATCCAATAAATCTAGTCCAGAAAATCATTACTACTAGGTTCATAAAACATTTACACAGACCCTGTTGGGTTATAATATCTCTGTGGGTGAAAGATGTTCCTGAACTATGAAGTAAATACAGATGGAAAATATATTGTTTAAAGTAAAAAATGTATTTCTCCACAAGAAGCCTGTCAAATCTAGGACTGTACTTGAAAAAGTAATACCCCCCCCCCCCCCCCCCCAATTCAATGCACGTACGGGCATAGGAGACCGGGACTGAGGTAGTGTGTTGAGGATCACCTCTGCCTTGGGCCTCAGCCTTTATCACGATTAGATTTGCATAGTCTATCCTTTTAATCCTTTCCCTTTAATTCTCTTTAGTCCCTTCTTCAGTTCACTTTATAAAGTGTAAGAACCATGCTGAAAGGATGAAAAGGCTGGGTTTGTGTCAGCCATGGACACTGCATTCCCATGGTTGACCGCCAAACATACAACCACAAAATGGTCTACCATTTCTCTTCCCCACATATTTCAGGCCCACCATGGCCAATAATGAAGATCTTGTACCCTTATTTGGGCATTATGGCTTGCTCCTTCATCAACTAGCCTATCTAATTTTGATCCCGACCCCTCTCATTTGATCTCAGCTCCGACAACTACTACTAGCCCCTCCTCGATACTTTCTGCCAACCTTTTCCATTCCGAATAATCCACCCAGGTCATTTCCCAACCTTCGGAATAAACATATGAGATAATTGGACTAATACTTGACTCCAAGACTAAGTACTTGTGGAACTATATATGAATAATTACAGTTGATAAACCAAGACTGCATTAGGCATGACATGTATGTTATGCCATCCAAGCAGAAAGGGTTAAATGCCTGTGAAATATATATACATTCTATGACTATAACACCGACGCAAACCAATCCCTCGTAAATAGAGGGTAAGAAGGAACTCTATTCTCATGTTCATAATCCACGAATAAGGGCTATAAAAATGATACCTCATTTATCAAAACCGGACCAGGGGTTGCGGAATACATGTGTATATGCAGTTTTATGGTGTGCCACTATATCTAGGGGGTGTAGTCTATAGAGTAAAACTACCTTCAAATTCAAATTCTTTCAACTTTGTGCAGAATGAACGAAAATCGACGGGATAGAAACGAAGTGATTCGTTACATTCCCAAGTTAAAAATGAGGGCGGTTCCTGCGATATTTGAGCAGTGCTAGCTTCCGCGAAACCGTATTTTGGTGAACGGAAAAAATGATGACGCCATCGGGACGACCGATATCGCAGCTTGCAGAATAAGAAATGCCCGTGCCTAATTAATACCATATGTCATCGGCGTAGCAAATAACAGACATATCTTCTCATAACCTGGCAGCAAAACATCACTGCAATCCCTTAGTGCACAATCGGTGGTATTTTGCCAGGGGCGTCATCCTTGAGCGAAAAGTGGTTTTATCGCGCTGAAGAGACGTATACTCTGATTTATGATGCAAGCCCAGGAACGGCCCTTTCCCTATTATGCGTCATCTTATCGCACACGAGTTCATGTAGGAATTTATTCAAAAGCATGATTCGCATTTTTACATGAAGCCTATTTTGAAAATGAAAGTAATTTAATGTGAAAGAAAATAATATTCGTAAAAAATATCTGAACGAAATCATTAAATCGCCAAAATCAATATATCTAAACATCCAGTTCGCCTGACTGTAAGCATTCCCTTATTAACGGGACTAACATATCGAAACTGTAGGCTGAGTAATATAACGCACCGTTAATAACTAGCTCAGCGTAATAGGAAACTCGAAAATGGAATTTCCGTAGGTAACCATCCGTAGCTCTCTTAAGGAATTAACCTAGTGGTCTTATAATGAACAGCCTATGAAAGCCGTATTGGGCGTTGGTGAGATATATTGGCTTATATTCGATATATCATACAGATAATACGATATATCATGAACCGCATCCCTGTTGACAAATGTAGAAAATGTATGAATGAGAATGAATATCATCACAATACAATATATTTATACATATTTTGCATTGTGAAGATATGAATTTTCCTCCACACCTTTACTACGATATATCATACAATTAAGCACAAATAAAGCTATTAAAGTGAGAAGCCACGATGCGAGGTCCTGACATGAGCTGCCTTCTCAACCAGGGTAGACGCTATAGAAACGTAGACTGTGGAATGTAGAATCTGATCCAAAATTAGGCATTATTACAGTTTTGGATATGAAGCAAGCGGTAGAAAATAATGTCTGCGATACATACTCTGTGTTGATGAATCTTTTCTTTTATGATATTTACCATACAGTCTGACGATAGCGAAGATATTTGGTCATCAATCAACTACCAAATGGTCATTGAAGAACACACAGACACA
>NC_091564.1:21321074-21323574 GCF_042767895.1 Penaeus vannamei | reverse complement strand
ACAAACACAAACATATACACAGTCACAAACACAAAAACTACCACAAACACAAACATATACACAGTCACAAACACAAAAACTACCACAAACACAAACATATACACAAACACATAAAAAACACATAGACATGCACATTTACACCGACACACACAGACATACAACATCGCATAGTCGCACGAATACATTCAAGCATGAATATATGAACGCTCGCACTCGCCCGCAACGAAAGCAGACAGAAAGACATGATAGAAAAATACAACAAACAAAAACCGAAAGGCAGCGAATAGAACAATACATCACGCCGCCCACACACGCCCGTGGGACTACGATACATATTTGGACAATAAGTCACGCCTACCCTACTCCTCCTCCCCCTCCTTCCTTCCATCTCTCACTCCCCCCTCCCTCCCTCCCTCCCTCCCTCCTTCCGTCCCTGTCTCCCCCCCACTCCCTCGCTCCTCGAACGGCGTCAGTAAATCTAGAAAATTGAGAACTTGGAAACTTTGATTTTCTAGTCGCCAAGTTTTTCTTTTTATCTCCGATTTCTTGAGTGAATTGTTGTTGTTTTGGAAAGAATCTGACGTTCAACCAGATTCATCAGAGAAAAGAGAGAGAGAAGACAAAAGAGGAGAGAAGGGAAGAGAGCAAAACAAAAAAAAGGATAGAGGGGAGAAGAGAGTAGAGAGGAAAGACGAGAGAAGAAAGAAGAGGAAAGAGAGAAGAGAAAAGAAAGAAGAAAGGAGAGAAAAAGAGGAAAGAGAGAAAAGGCGAGAGAGAGAGAGAGAGAAGAGGAAAGAGAAAGAGAGAGAAGAGGAAAGAGAGCGAGAGAGAAGAGGAAAGAGAGCGAGAGGGAGGGAGGGAGGGAGGAGGAGGAGGAGGACAGAGACCGAACTTTGCGCAGTAGAAACCTGTTGCTGGCGTGAGTATGCTTCGGGTACAGCGACGGGAACGCGGGGGTGGAGTGGGGGGAGTCAAACGGCGAATTAAAAACAAGAAGCAATTTAGTAAGAGGAGAATGAAGAAGGAGGCGAGGGAAAGGGAAAGGGAGAGGCAGGGGGGAGGGGGGAAGAAGGAGGAGGGGGAGGGGGAGGGGGAGGAGGAGAAGGAGAAGGAGAAAAGGAAGGAAATGGAGAGGGAGAGGAAGAGGAAGAAGAAGAAGAAGAAGAGGAGGAGGAGGAGGAAGAAGAAGAAGAAGAAGAGGAAGAATAATGATAATAAGAAGAGGAAGAAGAAGAAGAAGAGGAAGAGGAAGAGGAAAAAGAAGAGAAGGGAGAGAGAGAGAGAGGAGACAGCAGAATAGAAACGCAGACAAAGAAACAGAAGAAACGCCATTGTCCTCCTCTTCTCATTGACATATTTTTCACCTTCATCTTCACCCGCCTCTCGCTCCCCTCTCCCATTCCCCTCTCCGCCCTTCCCTCCTCAGCCTTCCATCTTCCTCATTCATTCAGGTCACCATTTTTTCTCTTCCTCTCTCCCCCCTCTCCCCTCCTCCCCACTCCCACTCCGGCTGGCTTCCCTTGGGCGTCCTGTAAATAAAGGTTTATCTTGACAATTGTGAAGAAGCAACAGTCATCTCTCATTCGCTTGGGAATTGATAGCACCTGGAATGGAGGGCGCAGGGTGGAGAAGGAGGAAGGGAGGAAGGGAGAAAAGGAGAGGGAGAAAGACAAAGAGAGAGGAAAAGGAGAGGGAGAGGCAGATGGCGAGGACGAGGGATAGTAGGATAAGGAAAGAGAGAGAGAAAAGGAAACGGAAAAGGAGTAGATGGAAAGGGAGAGGGAGGAGGAGAGAGAGAGGGAGAGGGAGAGTAAAAGAATGAAAGAGGAAGAGAGAGGGGATCTGACAGAGAAAGAAAGAAAGGAGATACAAATCAAAAGAAAGAAAAAAGAGGAAGACACAACGACAAAGATCATAGATACAAAAGAGTCTCCCCTGAGCCTCTCCTACGTTTTCCTTCTCATCCGAATCAAGGGCGAGAGAGGAGTGGAAATTAATGAAACGCATTCAATAATGACGACTTTGGGCGGCGGTAAATTACGACGGAGACCGAAGTTCGCCAATCAGAGAGAAGGCGCCGGGGAGGGGGGCTGGGGGAATGGGGGGAGGGAGGCAGGGGGAAGGGGTGGAGGGGATGAGGGGAGAAGGAGGCGGGGAGGGGGAAAAGGGAGGGGAAAAGGAGGCGGGGAGGGGGAAAGGGGAGGGGATAAGGGGGAAGGAAGAGGGAGGTGTGGGGGAGAGGGGAAGGGTGGGAAGAGGGGTTACGGGAGAGGAGAAAGGGAGGGAGAGGGGAGGGGGGGTAGGAGAGGATGGCAATGAGAGAGGAGGTAGAAGAGGGTGGGGGGAAGGGGGGCTAAGGGAGAGGGAGAGGAAGATGGGAGGAGAGGGGAAGGAAGAGCTATGGGAGTGGGGAGGGGTGGGAAATGTGATAAGTTTGAGGGGTAAGAGGAAGGGAGAGGACATTGAAAAAGAAGGAGAGATGGGGAAGGGGTTAAGGAAG
>NC_091564.1:21313574-21316074 GCF_042767895.1 Penaeus vannamei | reverse complement strand
GGGGACCCCACTCAAACAGAGATGAGGCGGTTGTGTGTCAGTGAAAGTGGGGTAAGTGTGCGTGTGTGTATATTGTGCGTAATTGTGTGTGTGTGTTTGTGATTGTATATATATATATATATATATATATATATATATATATATATATATATATATATATATATATATATATATATATGTGTGTGTGTGTGTGTGTGTGTTTATATATATAATATATATGTGTGTGTGCGTGTGTGTGTGTGTGTGTGCGTGTTTGTATTTTTGTATGTGTGTAATTGCGTGTTTGTGTGTGTCTAGGTGTGTGTTTTCTGGCATATATGTGCAAGTGTTTAGTGCGAGTGTAATAGAATATTAAGTAGGTGTGTAAACAGAAAAAAACTGTCTGAAATGCGATGTGATTTGATCCTGCAGCATTCGTTCTTGACCTTTCACCCCCTCTGATTTTGGGATTCCTCGACCCTCTCCCATCACGTCAAAAAAGAAATATATACATTAATAGATAGAATAGAGTAAATATAAATGAATGAATAATAATATTATTAAAAAATCCCTGACGAATCAAAAGGAAAAGCCTAGATTAATGGGTTAGACTTTACAGTCAACACGTATATTATCGACAGCGCTTGTGAGGAGAATTTTGAATATGATAATCCTTTTTTCCCCGGGCTGACGTTCCCACGGATTTTGCTTTTGCCTCTGGGTCATGAACCTCGATAACCGTTGCATTCCAAATTCGCCTTATGAATATATTCTCGGAATTATTTTGAGGCCGAAAAGACACCTGAATGGAATTAACTAATCCTAAATTTGCCAAACTTAGCCTATGTTAATATTACCAAGCCGGATCAAATTGAACTTAATTGAAACAGTCTGACCAACCTTAACGTTCCATCATATAATGTAAATGGCGACTTTTCAGCTTTGCTTTCATGGATAATAAAGGATCTTGGTTATTATTATTATTTATTTTTTATTTTTATTTTTTTCTGAAATAGACAACCAATAATGACCAGATGCATTTTTTTTTACTGTTGATAGCGTTGTTGTTTTCTGATACGATTCAGCTTTACGTCTTCATACATTCAGACGATAAGAGGTTTCGGCAGTGCATTTGATATCACTGTTTACACACAGCTGTCCTACATATAAATCATTTATGTCATCTCGTTCAACGCCCCTTTTCACCCCCCCCCACCTCTCCCCCACCTCCCTCCCCTCCCTCCCCTCCCTCCTCGGTTCCCCACCCTTCTCCCCCTCCCCCCTCCTCTTAGTCACTTGTCCAGCCTTGCAACCGGAAGTGTTTCTGTGACGTCACTGCTATCGGAGCGGGAAAGGCTTTATCCGCCATTGCGAGACTTGTGGACACGCGCACCGGAGTCGCCTCTCGGCCCGTTTCTCTTTTTTCTGCATATCTCGTGGCTCGTTCGCTTTCGCACGTAGATGCCATACAAACACACAAACACACAGACAGGCACACACACACACACACACACACACACACACACACACACACACACACACACACACACACACACACACACACACACACACACACACACACACACACACACACACACACACTCACACTCACACACGTATATGTGTGTGTGTGTGTGTATATATATATATATATATATATATATATATATATATATATATATATATATATATATATATATATATATATATATATATATATATATATATATATTCATGTATGTATGTATGTATGTATATATGTATGTATGTATGTATGTATGTATGTATATATATACACACACACACACACACGAGTATTTGTATGCATATATATGCATGCTCTCCCATGGGTGCCGTGTCAGCGTGACGCGACACTTCATTGCCGACTTCATTTGTGCCGCCAATGGTTTATAAGTCATCGCTATACACAGGTTAAGATGAAGGTGGTTTCCTGTTGCCGATCTACCTATGGTATGACTGGATGCGGTTTTTCCTATATACATATATATATATATATATATATATATATATATATATATATATATATATATATATATATATATATATATATATATATATATATATATATATATATATATATATATATATAAGAAAAGGCTGAGAAAGGAAGATAACCAAGGGAAATAGATAGGTAGAGATACCTTTTTTCTTTTTTGGTGCTTTCATCCAACAAAGGAACTCGACTTTTTCAGGAAGCTCTCTCTGTGACATCCACCCCACCACTCCAGACATCCAGCAATCGAACCTGACTTTTTCAATAAGCTTTAGCTATTCCCATCGCCCTGGTAACCCCTTCCCCCTTCTCTTCTCCCACAGGAACCTCCCGCGCGCCATCTGGGTGGGCCTCCCCCTCGTCACCGTCATCTACGTGCTCGTTAACGTGTCGTACCTGGCCGTCCTCAGCCCGTCGGCGCTCATGTCTTCCAACGCCGTGGCGGTGGTGAGTCACTCGGCAGTCAATCACTTCGCTCGACGCGGTTTTATATTCATTTAGGTGATC
>NC_091564.1:21303574-21306074 GCF_042767895.1 Penaeus vannamei | reverse complement strand
CTCACTGAACGCGATGCGATGTGAGGCGAAGCGAGGATAGCAATCTACTGCGAAATTGCGCGGGAAAAAGCCAACAGCAAGCGAGCGCGGGAGTTGCCATGGTAACCATGGTTAGACTGTGTCTGACAAGACACAAGGCACGCCTTTAAGTATTATCATAATCATGGACAATAAATGTAATTATAATAAATGCATGACATACATTCATCTGAAATAAATATTAATATAATCATTTATGACGAATATAGATATAATTACTCATAATAGATTAACCAATAATTGTCGATGAAAAATTGTAAATAGGATTTACATGATAAATGTAAGCATGATGATTCACGGTAAACATGAACATGATAATTTGATTACAATTATCTATCATAACCCTGTTTTCAATATAAACGCAATTATCTATGATAAATATAATTATTTTGAGGCAATTGAGAACCATAAATAAGACATAAACAAGTAAAGAATTTTATAGAAGGGATATGCTCTATCTCTATGCAGCCTATATGCGGCATCCCAAATGCATGGGATTTGAAAAAAAAAAAAAAAAAAATATTGGGCCTCTCGACATCCATTCCTTATAGCGTACTTCACTCGAGTAAAGTTATCTGTCCATTAGGAGCATTTATGCATAATATTCAGAGATTTAAGATGCCCACTTATAGTTTCCAGGGTATACTATTTAATGAAGCAAATTGGACAGTGTTTTTCTAAGATTGTTTAAAATGCATTCAATGTTGACAGTTTCCACGGTCGAATCCGCCATGTGGAATCTTGCTTATGGTTTTGAATGCATTATGGATTTGCATCTGAACTTTACCTGCAGTACTGCCTGGTACTGTTATTCAAAGCTAACTTCACTAGTCTTTTGTTTTAATTGCATTTGGTGGTGTCCTATCCTGACCGACCATATTGTCAGAAATGGCGTTTTAGCCACCCTGCTAATCACTGTCGCTCCACAGTCCGCTGCCTTCTATTTGCCCAATTTAGTCATGGCAGTTCAAATTGCCCAGCACAATCACGCGCGTGTCTATTGTGGTGGCTCCCATAATGTACTTTATAGAAACTACCCTGCCTACCAACTCGAGCCCGAGGTAGCAGTTCTCCGATTCACACTAGGTCTCACTCTACGCGAGGCCAGACAGGATTCACGTTTTTCTTTCTCTACCCATCCTAAATCGCTAGAAAATGTTCCATCCAAATCTACCACATCCTCTCCTATACCTAACTGTTCCTATGCTCCTCGTACATCGGTCTCATTTTTTCCTCCTCACAAAAAAAAAAACGTTTCTCAGACCTCTCCATCTAACTCCCTCTAGAAACATTTGAGGACATCTAAAATTTCATAAGCATGGCCCAAGAAAACGTTCCTTTCTTTCATCCACCCTTCAATCTCACAACTCCCATTTTCTTTACATTCAAAGTAATTGCCGATATCCATCCTTTTCATCAGCCAACCCCTATTCCTCCTACTCTCTCCCAGCACACCTGTTCCTCCCTTTCTCCATGTACACCATGCACACCACCCACTCTTCTTTCCTTATTATCCTTATTACTCCTACCTGAATGCTCCGGATCCTCCCCCTCCTGACGTTCCTGATACTTCACCTCCTTCCCTTGTTCCCTTTTCTAATTCCCAGGAATCTTCAACTTCTATAACACTAATTTCAACCCTTATTACCTGCTAACTGCTTCATGATGACTCTTTTGCGGTATTTCTCATACAACGCTCCTCTTCCTTCCTTAGACACACACACAGAAAAAAAAAAAAAAAAATCTACTGTTTCACGATTCAAAATCTATAAAGTCACCCTAAATCAGTGGTTCCCACCAGGGGGCCATAATCTGAGGATGTGTATGTATAAACCAAAGGAGTTTAGTGGGTAGACAGCCAATGGAGGGAACTTTCAGGTTCAGTACAGGTTTCTGTAATGACTGAGTGGAAAGGGTTTCAAGTTAAGGACACATGAACCTGGCACGGATGTTCAGAAGCAAATAGTCTGGGTGGAGGTGGGGTTGTGGCCAGAGAAGGCCATGGATGTGGCAGTTAACTTCCTATGATGGCATTTCACTTCAGAATTATAAAGTCATCATATTTGTCATATTCAATGATCAGATCATATGGCATAGGATTAATGCACTAGTGGTATTTTGTTTTATTCTGTTTGTTGTTTGTTTATTGTTGGATCAGCTTTTTGCAATTATGCCATTTTTGTATTACTGTAAGTATGGTAATTATAAAAAAAAGCATTATGTTACTTTATTACCACTTCAATAATTACATGACATTTAGCAAATGTAAAAAATTAATTTCCTTATCAATGCCTAACAAATAACAAATGGAATCCACAAAATTACAGGATTTGCTAGCGTGATTTTCATATGGACTTAATGAGTGTACGACTAGAGACTGTCACTGAAGTCATGCATTGTGCTTGGCGGTGTGGGCTATGAACAAGGATCATGTATGAAAAGTGGGTAATGATGAGAAAAA
>NC_091564.1:21278574-21283574 GCF_042767895.1 Penaeus vannamei | reverse complement strand
GCAAAAAAAGGGCACCAAAATATTATGAAAGCTCAGCTCATAGGTAACAACTTGAAACTGACTTCAAACTCATCAGTAAGGCCCACTTTATCAGAAATAAGTAGTGACAGACATTTTTAGTGGTGGTGGTGGTGGTGGTGGTGGGGGGGGGGGCGATCCAGACACCTCATGTGTTATACTGAATTGGAGACATCACCCCTTGGCTCGTCCTCAGACTCGATCAGTTCATTTAGTTCATCTGGATTTTCTGGGTCTGAGTCCATGTCATCACTACAAGTGATGATGCAATAAACAGGAACTATACATAACATTATTGGTTTTCAGATTGATTGATATCATATGGTTAAATCTATTCATCATCAGCTGATGTTAACTGCTACGTTAGGAAATAGAATATTGAGTAAGCCCTTATAAACACGAGATATATATTCATACACACACATAAAGTGAAGGAGAGAGAGAGAAAGAGGGAGAGAGAGAAAGAGGGAGAGAGAGAATGAGGGAGAGAGAGAAAGAGGGAGAGAGAGAAAGAGGGAGAGAGAGAAAGAGGGAGAGAGAGAAAGAGGGAGAGAGAGAAAGAGGATGAGAGAGAAAGAGGGAGGGAGAGAGAGAAAGAAGAGAGGGAGGAGAGAGAGAGAGAGAGAGAGAGAGAGAGAGAGAGAGAGAGAGAGAGAGAGAGAGAGAAAATTAAAAGAAAGAAATCTAGAAAGAGAAAGAAAAAGAAAGAAATCGAGAAAGAGAAAGAAAAAGAAAGAAATCGAGAAAGAGAAAGAAAAGGAAAGAAATCGAGAAAGAGAAAGTGAGAGAAAGAAACAGAGCGAGCGAAAGAGAGGAGAAGCAAACCCCGAGGACCCGAGCGCAGGCAGGCGGCGGCCGGCGGAGGCGCGCATTCAGGCAGTCGCTCGTCTGAATGAGGCTGGACTCGCTCTCACAGATTCCCAGGCAAGTAGGAAGGCCGTCAATTAACCGTTTATCTTCGTCTATGCCAATTCCATCTTCTATTTCCTCAATTTCTCTCAGCCAACGAACGGGGAGGAAGAGAATTACATGTTATGACGAGGTCTAACAGCCCGCTCCACTTCAGACGCTTTTGAAGTCTTAAGAAAAAGATCGAATCTCCCAGCGTCTGTTTAGCGCAGATGGCTCGTAGGTGTTTTTCTTTCTTTCTCTTGTTACCAGTGTGCATACATGTAGATGTACACATACACGCGCACATTACCCCTCCCCCCCTACAATATATGTGTGTGTGTGTGCAGAGAGAGAGAGAGAGAGAGAGAGAGAGAGAGAGAGAGAGAGAGAGAGAGAGAGAGAGAGAGAAAGAGAGAGAGAGAGAGAGAGAGAGAGAGAGAGAGAGAGAGAGAGAGAGAGAGAGAGAGCAATTTGTGATGGCGAACCTGCCCCGTCGCTGTTACATCAACCGTAAGCCCTGGTCCTCGAAAACGTGTAAGGGTTTATGGCATCCAGATGGGGCGATGTCATGTCTGGGATGAAATTTAGTTGCGTGGAAGAAAAGCGAGGCTATAAAAGGTCTTCTAACTCCTAAACTCCCTTGATTGCGTAAATGTTCTTCTCCCTGTGTGACCAATTTTAGCCTAACATCATTGTCTATGAAAAATTTACTGATGCGTCATGCAGAAGACACTGTTATTTCCATTTCTTCTTACTGCAAACCTTGCTAACATGTTAAGTGAAGCTTGTGGTAATGAAGTGGAAGCAGCAATGGCAGTGTGGGTAGCTGTGTTATAATATGAATGATGTTGTCGCCGGTCGCTGTGGTGAACCACATGTTATATCCCGCTCAAAAAAAAAAAAAAGAAAAAAAAAAATCAGTCATTCAATTCGATGTAATGGGCGAAATGTAGTTACAGTCTATACGTATGTGTCTCTACTTTATATGCTTGTGTGATATATATATATATATATATATATATATATATATATATATATATATATATATATATATATATATATAAAAAAAAAAAAAAAAGTTTTTTTTTTTTTTTTTTTTCTTTTTTTTTTTTACGTGCATAAGTATACTTACCGTGAATTTTCATTCTTTTTGCTTCATGAATTATTATGCTGAAATTCTAGTATTGGATAACTACACAATCGGTGATCTACCACTAGTTTTTTTTCTTCTTTTTTATGAGGCAGGTCTGTAATTACTTGAACTTAATGTTAAAAGGAAATGAGAAAGATTGCGTTAATTTCAATATTTATATATTTACTCGCTAATGAACAGGTTTGCAGACTCTTAGTTTCCTCATTTGAAACGGGAATCTTTTCCCGATAATCAAGAAATTTTACGATAACAAGATTCTAGCTTCCATGTGGCCTTACTTTCTCATTTCCTTATTCTCACGGAACCAGGACTAAATCTTTCAGAAGTCTCAAATTCACTTGATAATAGTCCGAGGCGTGGTATAGCGTGTACACAAAGCGCCAGGAGATTGGCGCATAGTGTCTATGTGGCGGTGTTTTTTACTTGTGTTACTCCATAGAGGCTCCCTTTCAATCTGCGTACGTCCTCCACGAATACAAGGGTGAATCCTAGCAACGGATATCGCTTAGAGCAAATATAAAGTAAAGTTTGCTCATTTTATGTAATGCTGCCGAGCAAATGAAGAGAAACTCCATGCCCTAATGACTTGGAAAGGGTACAGTCTGGTCTAAACGCAGCAACTGACATCCTTTGGCCATCATAACAATAGTTAGAGAGTAATATCGCCATGGTACTCGACATTCTTTGACCGTCACTGCAGCATGGAGGTATCCACTTCATATTCATACTTCTACACCACACGTGTTGCTCCCTCCGGACTAGCGTCAACCCCATGCCCAGGCAACTAGAGGGCATCGGTGCAAGACGACCCTCTCTTCTCTTCTCATTCCAGAGAGGACGAAGCCTTTGGGACTGGCTGGCCACTGACGAAGGAAACGGGGATCTGCTAATGTGAGATCATCCTCTGAGACGCCGGGGACCTTGTGGTACTTGGAAGTCGTCAGCTGAGCAGACATCAGGTAGGGAATCCTCTGCAGGGCTCGCACTTTCAAGGTAATTTCCTTAGTTTGAGGTAATTCAAGTACTTTTAAGGTAACGTTTAAGGTAATGCAATGTTTATGGTAATTCTAGCTTTTTTTTTGTATTTTGTAATGATATGTATCATTGATGATCTAGTGTGATAACTCTCAACAGGCTTACTGTCAGTATTTGAAAATTTGTTTTTTATTTCTATTTTGTAGATATGTATTATTTATGTTGAAGAAGGAAAGAGCATTGATTTTCTTAATGATTCCATTTATGATAAAGTAGTGATGTAGCTTATCATGTCTATCAAAAAAACTAGACCTGTTCAGTTGTGTAATCGTCTTTAAAAGTATTGTAAATAAAGAAAGTGCACTTTTGTTAAGTTAAAATAATATTTTCAACAAAAAACTAAGGTAATTTTCAGGGATATGCTCCAACAGTTCTAAGGTAATTTGCTGAAATCTAGGGTAAAAATCGACAACATTCAAGGTAATGTTTATCTCTGCTTGTGAGAGCCCTGACCCTCTGGTGCCAGGTGAGCATCAGTTGGGCAGTTGGAGAACCTTTGGTACTTGGCGTCATCAGATGAGGATAGGGGCCCTCTGGTACTGGGTCATCGTCAACTGAGCAGACAGGGAGGGTTATGTCTCCCAATTATCACCATAATACTTGGCTGGCTCGTTAATGAATAAGCAAGTCCAACAGGACCTCAGATTTTTGCCGTGATATAAATATCTTCAATAATAAGGATACGACAGAAAAAAATGGGGAAAAATCTCTCCGTATGAACAGGGACAAAAGGACGCGCATGAAACTAAGGTGCTCCTGAGTGCTGTGGCAACAGGCAGAACTCTCCTTTTTCAATATAAGATTTTTTCAGTCCAGCAGGTAAATTGGAACAAAGTCTACTTGAGTTTGAAATCCTGATACTGAATGGATACTTAGTTCTTTAATGTCTGATTTGCTTAGAAATCTACATGGGTATTTATGCATAAATCTAATGTGTGATGTACTGACACTTATCTTTATCTAATGCCGAATGCCCTTGGATGTTGATATTTTCAAGAACATTGATATATACATACATGTTACCCATCTTAGGGACGTTATCAATGATACATTTTAAGGCAATATACACAATATATAGCAATATATAAAGAATCTGCTACATAGTTGAGCAACAGGTATCAAAGCATAATGTAACCAATATCGTTCCACACATCCGTCCGTGGTCGAAACGGAAGCTGTACCTTCCTGTCGCAGTCCTTCTATGTTGACATCACCACAGGAAGCAGCCGAGTCGCACCTGCCACACCCGAGCCTGGTTGACCTAAGGTGACCTACATCTCCCCCTTGAGCAAGCGCTTTGAACTTAACCCCTTTGTCTAGGCTGAAACAAACTTCTCCCAGAGTCAGAATAAAAGGACACGGTCGGCAGACAAGAGAGGAGAGCAGACGGAGACACGGCAGACGGCAGACAGACGACGGTCTTGCTCGGCAGCTCTCCGGCCCCGGCACCCAGGGCACGGGTCTCTCGTGGGGTCACACATCTATCTTCCCTAATAAGCCCTCCAGCCAAGACCCCTTTCATTCACCTGCTCCACGCCCCAACCTCTTACATTGACACATAATAATGAACACAACAATGCTCTAATGTTCATCATAATTCTATAGTTCAGTGAGGTCTGCGTGGGAATAAGGTTGTAGAAAAACCCAGCACAATTCCCTTCAGGAGGTGAAGGATAAATTTCCATTTTATGAATCTCATACCTGGGTGTCATTTACAGTTTTCTTGTTTCATTCATTTTTTTTCACACAAGGGATTTCGATTTTTTTTTAAAGGCAGTGACTTCTGATATGCTTTCCTCTCATTCAATTGTCCAGCATGCTTTGACATATCAAGATAGTCCCACATATACTGCAGACTATAATTTTAGGACCTCGCTGTGGTTGTCCATCTGAACCTCACCCT
>NC_091564.1:21253574-21258574 GCF_042767895.1 Penaeus vannamei | reverse complement strand
ATATTGAAAGTACGCCTGAGTGCGGGGATGAGGAATGACTGTGTGAGTGAGGGAGAAGGTGAGTGATTTTGTGACTCTGAGTGAAGGAGAGAGTAAAAGGGTGCGGTGTTATTGAGAGAGAGAGAGAGAGAGAGAGAGAGAGAGAGAGAGAGAGAGAGAGAGAGAAAGAGAGAGAGAGAGAGAGAGAGAGAGAGAGAGAGAGAGAGAGAGAGAGAGAGCAGACCAAGGTTTTTCGAGGAGCCTTTGTGAAAGTTGTTGTTGCGAAGCGTGTTGTTGCTACCGAAACCTCTCTTGGTTTGGAAACTGCCCTTATTTGTTTGCAAACAGTGCTCTCACATGGCAGAGTCGATTGTGTGTTAACAGAAGGTAAATAGAGTATCTGGGAGGCGTGTGCGAAAGAGCAGCAGCCAGAACGCGGAGGCTGGGTTGGGAGGGAGGGGAGGGAGGAGGGGGCGCCATGCACTCGCTCCCTGCCCGAGGAACGTTGCTTTGTCCGTCCTCGCAACACCCACACGCGACGCCACTCTCCCGAGGACGTGATTCGGCTCACGGATCACCGTCACCCAGCATCGGCCGTGGAAGGGAATGCGAACCAGGCGCAGGCCGACCCGGGATTCTAGGAACCTTCAGTCGCGGGCAAGAAACGATGACGTCAGACCCGTAGCACATGCACGCCGTCGCATGGCGCTCCTCACGTACACAAGTACCTACGCACACTTACCTATATTCCACGGCCTCTTGTGTGACCCTCGACGAATCTCGCCTTTCTCTGCCACGCCTATGTACGCTCGGAGGCTGAAGTCCCCTCTTTGCTTTCTTTTCAAATGTTATCAGTCTCTTTCCCCTTTCTCCTTTCTAATTTTCCACTGCTCCCTTCTCTCCCCTCCGTTCTTTATTCTTCATCTCTCTCTCTCTCTCTCTCTCTCTCTCTCTCTTTCTCTTTCTCTCTCCCTCCCTCACTCTCTCTCTCTCTGTCTTTCTCTCTCTCTCAATCTTCCTCTCTTCCCTCCTCCGATTTTCTTTCTTCTCCTCCCCTTTTCTATTCCCCCCCTCCCTTCCCTTCTCCCCCTCGCCTCTCACATTCCAAGTGTCTCTGGCTTCAACTCCGCCCTCCCACCTGCATTACGCGAGGGATCAACGCCGACGGGAAATAAATTGCCTCGTGGGATGGCATTCGTTGCCCAGGAATGCCTTTTGTGAAGCACCGAGTAGAAGGGAGAGAAGATTATGGCGACACGAAGGATGGCGTTTAGGAAAGGGAAGTTGCAGGGATCGCAGGAATGAAAGGATTGGCGTCAGCAGCATCCAAGTACAGTATTGCATAAGTGACGCCAATTGGAACGTGCAGTGTTGTTGGCACGGGCGCTGACAGGCGGAGGCAAGTGCCTTTGGGTGCAGGTGTTGGTAGCGTGGGCGTTGTGATTGGCTCGTTCACCCGCGTTCATTCGAACTCTTGTTTTCTCTGCTGCTCGTGCCCTCATTTTTCTTCTGTTCGCTTTAGCAGTTTCTTCTTATAACGGGTTATTTATTGCCTATTGAGATGTCGATTGATGGCGATGTTATTTATTTGTGACGTTTTTTTTTTTTTTCTTACTGATTCCTTTCTCGTAATTCGTCATCTGTTATGTATATGATAGTTCGCCTCACGAAAAAATTACAAACCCGGATTTTCTTCATCGGGAGGCCCTTCTCGCGGTCCCATTGGAGCCAGGTCATTTAGTGTGTTTGTTTGTTGGATGGGCCTCGGGTTTCCTTCCCCATTGAAGCAAGCCTATCCAGTAGATACCGTTTGTTTATGTCCTCTGGGCGTTTCCCAAAAGTCGAACCTAATAAGTCATTGTCTATATCTTCTGAGCATTCATTAAAGCCTGCTTTATGAACTAACCGTTTGTTTGTTTGTTTGTTTGTTTGCAGCGTGAGGATGAACAAACACGACGAGCTGTCGGACTTCTCGTCGCAGTCGATTCTGTGCGCCATGGACCGCTTCGTCAAGGCGGTCAACAACATGAACGAGACTGTCATGGTGCCATGCAGGTGAGACCCTCTTGATTTTGTTGTTCTTGTTGTAATATTCTTGGATTTTTGTTTTGTTTGGGTGGGCTCATTCTCTCTCTCTCCCTCCCGTTCTCTCCATGCTGTCCGTTCGTGTCTGTTGTTGAGCGCTTTTTTCATGTTGTTCCTTTTATTTACCAATCTATATTTCTCTATACATTTCTTTCTCACTTATTCTTTCACCGCGTCACAGCACCTTGTTTCTCTTCCACTTTCTCTTCTCACCCTTTTGTCTCTCTCCCTCTCGCCAATCCTCTCTAAATACTCTCTAACCCCCCCCCCCCTCGTCCCCTCCTTCCCTCATGACCCCACCACCTTTTCCTCATGTCCTAGTTTCATCACTTTTAAAGAGGCCATTATCATCAAGCTAGCGGAACGTGTGGTCAGGGGAGAGAGAGGAGGGAGAAGCTTTGTGTGTGTGTGTGTTTGTGTGTGCGTGCGTGCGCGCGCGTTTTTAATGAGGAGTTGAGAGTATGAAAGTTGATTCAGAAGTTGCTTTCTCTCTTTTTGTTTGTTTGTTGGCATTCGAAGATGCTTTAACTGGTGGCCACGTCAAACTTTTTTGTTTCTATCTTTTCTTCCTCATCCTTTCTCTTCTCCTATTATTTCCTCTCTCCCCCCTCCTCCCTATCCCGGTCCCCTTCCTGCCCCCTTCTTGCACCGAAAGACTCATGCCTTCTCTCTCTAACCCGCAGGTTGCTAGACATGGAGGTCGAGAACAAGAAGAGCAGCGACAAGGTGCCCGTGCTGTTGCGCACCGGCGGCAACCCCTACAGCTTCTACTCGGTGCTCAACTCTGTCAAGAACGACCTGATTTGGGGCCCCACTTCAAACGACGACGACGACAATGAAAACAGCACCAGCACGACCAATAACACGCGGTGGTCCGACCCAGTCGCCGTCAGCAGTGCCGCCAGCACCACGTCGTCGTCGTCGTCGTCGTCCGGGCACGTGAAGGGCCACATGCGGCGGCAGAGCACGCTGTCCATGATCTCCGTGTCGTCGAACGCCTCGGACGGCGACAGCGAGGGCGGCTGCGACGGCAGCGAGGGCGGCGACTCAGGCGTGGAGGCGGAGGACATGGCGCCCGAGCTGACTGCGGCCGCGCTCACCAACAACCTCCGCACACACCTCCTCGGCCTCCACACCTGCCTCTCCAACCTCACGGACACCGCGGCCTTCATCACCGAGCGCTACCAGGAGGAGGTCAATGTCTAGGTCGCCCCCCCCCCCTCGTCGCCAAGGAGGGCGCGGGGAGCCGTTTCCAGCTCCAGCCCTCAGCTCGAGTCACAACGACCAAGAATTTAACGAAAAGAAAAGAAAAGGAGAAACCAGAAATCCCCCCCCCCCTCTTTTCAGGCGACGCAGGGTTTCATGGGAAAGGGGGAGCGGGAAGACAAGCGGCCTTCCTCCTCCTCCTCCCTTCCGGTCAGTGCAGAGCAAGGCCCCGCATATCCCTTCCCTCTCCCCTCTTCCTCCCCCTTCCTCTCCCCCTCCATCCTCCACCCATTCACTAGGCGCGGAACGCACTGTTCCGTGTCCCGTGAGAAGGGCTTTTAAGCCGCCACTCGCCCCTTCCCTCCCTCTCGCCTCCCTCTCTTCCTGGCGAGTGGCTTAGCACACACTAGCAAAGAGCAGCCCTCGGGGTGTCACGACGTCGCCAGACTTCCCCCACCCCGAAGGAGCTGCAAGAGGGGGCTGGTCCCCTTCATCTCGTCTGTGATATGAAGCGCGCGCGCGCACCCGCACTGTTTCGTCTCGTTTCCGGCTCTCGCATGCATGCACAGAGGCGCACAAGCATAGGGTAGACCGCCGTCCTGCTCTCCACAGCGAAGGCGGAGGTGAAGAATGCGTCGAAGTGCACAAACGCCTTTCCTTGCCGTTCACGCCTCTCCCTCCCTCTCTCTCTCTTGGTCATCGTCTCTCCTCCCATCCCCCTCCTTCCATCCTTCCGTCCTTCCTCGCCTCCCTCACGCCCTCCCCCAGAAGCAAAGAGAAGAATCTAAATCAGAAGGAAAGAGAGAGAAAAAGAAATTCAGATCGAAGTAAAGAGCTTTCCGTGAGAGCCTGACGAAGGGAAAAAAAGAATTCCCGACGAAGAAATGTGAGAAGCTTTTCTTCCCGACGAAGGAAAGAAGAAAAAAGGACCAATTTCTTATTTTTTTTTAAGTGTTTGCGCTCCATGGCGAATTTGTGTCTCGCTGTGGTAACCTAGCGCCCCAAAGTATATGTGTTTGGGTAATGTGTGAAGGCCGTGGCGGGCTCTCTATATCAGTCTCGTTCTATCTATCCATTCATCTCAGTATATCAGATCTGTCTATCGAAATTCTAAATCCTCCTCCGTACAAGCTGTCAACAGTTGTCTGTCTCGTCTATCCCTTATCCTTCTTTCAGTCGAGGTGCGTGTGTGTATGCGTTTTAATTTCCAGTGTATATCTAAAGATTATCGAATGTATATGATTAAAAATCCTTCAATGGAATACATACATACCACAATGCCCTTTTTGGATTAGACTGTGCGTATGTGTACGTGGAACTTTGATGTGTACATAGAGAGAGTCCATCACAGCTGCCACTTTAAGGGAATTATGATTATTGTTGTAGTGTTATATCTGTAATTATTATTATTTTTATTTTGTATTGTATTGATTTAATAAATATAGATATTTCGTATAATTCTTGTTTTGATTTTTATTCCGGTTTTGGGAGCCACGTGGTTAATATGGGAACATATTGATAAAGAAATAATGAATGTAGAAATATTGTAAGTAAATAAAAAAAAGTTTGTATGGAAATCATGAAATATAGATATGATTTTGTAGAGGAACAATGAAATATAATAATGATGTATAGAGAAATAATGATGTCTAATGAAAGTGAAAAGATATAAAAGTTAAAAGAAACAACAGAAACATATGAAACAACAAAAAAACATTTTATTGGTAGTA
>NC_091564.1:21213574-21216074 GCF_042767895.1 Penaeus vannamei | reverse complement strand
GGGCACTTGTATAAGGGGGCATCCGAGTGTAGAATGGATTTGGTGTAGCCTTTCCTAGTAGGTGTTTTTGGGTGTGGAAAACAGGCGGATCATCATTATACTTGCACTACTGACAGTATGATGATAATAATGCAAAAACTCTCGAAATGTAAATTTTGGTTTGATTATTTTTTTGTATGATTTACTTTATCTGATGTTTAAAGATGATTTCAATCAATTGATGGAAAAAAGTAGTAACAATGGCATAGCTTCATGTGTAAAGATATTTCCTTATAGTAAAAGAAAATACTAGAAAAGCGTTCTCGTGTAGATAGCATAAGACATTTTTGAAACTTTCTCTACTTTTATTCATAAACAGTTTACTCATGAACATATGAGGGTATCTTTTTTACCATAAGGGTTTTAAAGTAACTGGTGACATAAATCTAATGCACTGATGAGGACCTGTGCTATCATTATAATAAACCAATAAATGGCAGGTTGCCCATACTAATACTACTCTTCTTCTACAACAACAATTACTACTACTACTACTACTATCATTACTTCTACTACCATTATTACTTCTACTACTAGTAACAATAACAGCATTGGTAATAATATTGATGGTAATAATAATAACAATGATGATAATAATGATAACAGTAATAGGAATAATAACAATAATAGCAATGATAATGATGATAATGATAATAATGATAATGATTGATAGTAATGATGATAGTTGCAATGAGGATAATAATAATGATAACAATGATAACAATAATAATGATCATAATGATTATAATATTGTTAATAATAGTAGCAGTGATTATGATAAAAATAGTGATGATAATAATAACTGTAAAGATAACAAAAATGATGATAAAAATCATATGTTGATCAACTGTATTACAAAAGAATAGAGATGAGGATGCAGCCATTATCAAAGAAGTGAGTCAACAAAAAATGTATTGCAGACTCAAAGTAGCCATTCCTAAAAAGAGTAATTAAAAAAACTGACTTTAAAATCAGCCTTAGAGACTTAGAATACTAAATAAGATCAGAAGGAAGAAAAAATATAGAAAGAAGAAAAAAAGAGAGAGATAGAGAAAAAGAGAGAAAAATATCAGGGCCAATATTTACAATAGCCCAGACCTGAGGCTCATCTGGATAAAACATTCGAGTGCTTGAACGAAGGGACACTAAGGGACTAAGGGAACGCGGGCACGTTAACCTAATTTCATCAGCACAAGAACAAGCATTCGAAACGAGATAAAAAAAAGTCAAGAGTTTGACGGAGCAAAATGGTTCATAATAAAAAAAATCAGTAGATGAGACATAAGTGAATATATTTTTTTCATGAATGCTCACGATTTATAGGGGGATTGGCGGGGAATAATTACAAAGGAAGGTATAGACAAAGTTGCAGCTCCAATGCATTATAATTTAGCGAAACAAAACGAAGTTCGAATGTGATTACAAAAGACGGGGAAATATGTGAAAGCAATAAAAGCGGAATAACAAATAAGAGAAAAACAGTTTATCCTTTTAAAAGAGACATATTCAAATTGCCCGACCCAACAAATAGCCATGTGTGGACATACATATAAACAAAAATAAATTCATAACTGTATTGTATTGTAGTATTGTAGTATTGTAGTAACAGTCATGATAGATATTCGGCTAATCAACAACAGCAAAAATGATACTAATTAACTGAATAAAAAGTAAAAACGCTTCTTTTCGAAAGAGGAAATATCCGGTTTAACGGACAAGGAAATGAAATATGAACAGCTTCCACTCGGTTAAACGTCTTCGGTCCAGGTCTGGAATTCGGCGAACCGGTACGAACCGGCGGTGACATACTCTATGCTATGTTCGAGAAGGACAATGCTGGTGACGATAAAATGATAATAATGATGATAATAATGATAATGATAATAATAATAACAACAACAACAAAAACAATAATAATAATAATAATAATAATAATAATAATAATAATAATAACAATAATGATAATGACGATATTGGTAATTATGATGATAATGATAATGATGATGATGGTAATTATGATGATAATGATAATAATAATAACAATGATATTAATGATAATGATAAAATATATAATAATGATGATGATATTAATAAAAATAATGAAAATAGTAATAATAATGACAATAGTAATAATTATCATTATTATACAATAATTATGACAGTAATGATAGTGATAATGTTATTTGAAGAATAATAGTAATAATGATGATGTTAATAATAAAATGATAATAGTGATAGTAATAATGACATTGATGAATATAACAATGATGACTAAAATCACAATCATGGTAACAATAATGACAGTGATGATTATATTAATAATTACAGAAATCCATAATGATAATGATGATAGTGATAATGATAATAATGATGATGATAATGATAATGATAATAACAATAGTAATAACAATGATAATAATTGCGCGAGCGCGCGTGTGTGTATGTGTGTGCGAGTGTTAGT
>NC_091564.1:21183574-21191074 GCF_042767895.1 Penaeus vannamei | reverse complement strand
TTATTTTTCAAATCAACGAGGAACAACAAATTACCTTTTCATTCTCCTGATTATGTAATTTTGGGTCCAAGCTTTTTCAATTATTATTGATTATTATTCTGTTTTAGTAATACCAGGAATGTCTAACACTTTCGTTTCAGATAGACAGAAATTAAGGTACATAACGATGTTTTTTCACCATCTAAGGTCGTTACACAATTCAAAATGAGAGGATTAATGATCATTATGACAATAATTGTAAAGATGATAATTATGAACTGGGTTGGCTAAACAAGTTTCTTTTCGAATGTGATAATAATATTACTATTTCATTTATTATCACTATTATTATCATTATCATTGTCACAGTCCTAATCATTATCATCATTAACAGCATTATTGTCACAATTATCTTTATTGTTATTATCACCATTATTATCATCTTATTCATCATCATTATTACTAATCCATTATTATTACTAATCCATTATTATTACTATCATTATCATTATTATCATTTTTACTATCTTTATCATTACTATCGTCATCGTTATTTTCATTATCATCATTACTATTATTACTTTACCATCATTATCATTATTATTATTATTATTATTGTCATTATTATCACTGCTATCATTGTTATCATTATTGTAATTACTATAGTTGTAATCATTATCATTTCTGTAATTACTATAGTTGTAATCATTATCATTATTGTAATTACTATAGTTATAATCATTATCATTATCATTATTATCATCATAATGATTATACCATTATAATTGTTATTTCTATTATCATTGTCATTATCATTGCCATTATTATTATTATTGTTATTATTATTATTATTATTATTATTATTATTATTATTATTATTATTAATATCAATATCATTATTATTATTATTATTATTATTATTATTATTATTATTATCATTATTATTATTATTATTACGATTATTATTATTAGCATTGTTATCATTGTTAATATGATAAGTATCATCATTATTATCACTATCGTTATTATCATCATTATCATTATTACTATTATCATCATTATAATCATAAATATAATTATAATCATAATATAATAATTATCATCACCATAATAATTATTGTCATTATCCTTATCATCATCATTATTAGTAGAAGTAGTATCATTGTAACTATTATCATCATTATTAGTAGAAGTAGTATCATTGTAACTATGATCATCATTATTATGATTGTTATTATTACCATCATCATTATCATAATCATCATCATTATTACTACCATTATTATAACCATCACTATTATCATCACCATTATTATCATTATTATCACCATTATTATTACCATTATCATTATTATCATCATCACTATTGGTATTATTATTATTGTTACTATTATTATTGTCATTATCATGATATAACATTAATGATAATAATAATAACAGTACTACTGCTATTAAGAATAATTATAACAATAATGATAATAACAAGAACAATGATCCTCCTTCTTATTCTTATTCTTTTTATTGACATTGACCAGGAAAAGTAGAATATAAATCCTGTGCAGAGAAGAATAGTCATGGCACGACAGACCATTTATGGCTTAATACAAGTCAGAGTGACACCACGGCATTGTTGCATCTGTTGCCAAGGTTAAGTGTCGAGAGGATTTATTAAGTTTATTCCTCTCTCTCTCTCTCTCTTTCTTTGTCTTTATCTCTTTGTCTGTCTGTCTGTCAGTCTCTCTCTCTCTCTCTCTTTCTTCCTTTGTCTTTGTCTCTTTGTCTGTCTCTCTCTCTCCCTTTCTTCATTTTCTTTATCCTTTTCCTCTTCTTCTTCTGTATTCACTTCTTGTAAACTGGTCTCTCTCTTTTTTCTGTTTGTGTCACTTACTTCTCTTCTTTCACTAGGTCTCCTTTCTTCTCCTTCTTTTTCTTCTTCATTATCTTCTTCCACTCCTCTTTTATTTCCACTTTGTGCCCTTTTTTTTCTTTTTTTCTTCTTCTTTTCCTTTTTCTCTTTTCCGTGTTTTGTCTTTTCCTCTTCCTATGTCACGCCATTTCCTTTCTTCTCTAAAATTTAATCATATCATATTGCTTCATTTCCATTCTTATCAAATTTTCTTCTTAATCCTTACCAGATTTTTCCTTCTTCTTCTTCTTCTTCTTCTTCTTCTTCTTCTTCTTCTTCTTCTTCTTCTTCTTCTTCTTCTTCTTCTTCTTCTTCTTCTTCTTCTTCTTCTTCTTCCTCCTCCTCTTCTTCTTCTCCTCAACTTTCTCCCCTTTTTTTCTAAATCACTAACCAATTTATAAAATAGGACGACGAAAAATAAATATGAATTGTTTGCCATCGTGTTTATATATATATATATATATATATATATATATATATATATATATATATATATATATATATATATATATATGTGTGTATATATATATATATATGTATATATATATATATATATGTATATATATATATATATATATATATATATATATATATATATATATATATATATATATATATATATTTTTTTTTTTTTTTTTTTTTTTTTTTTTTTTTTTTTTACTTGGATGAATAGACAAATCAATAGGTAGATAAATAGATGAAATGCAAATATATCTATGCGTGTCTGAAACTGGGTTAGATAAACATGTTTCCTTTGCAAAGCGACTGTGTTTTTAAACCCAGAAGATCAAAGGCTGAGAGGCAGAAAGACACGAATAAATTATTGAATGAATAAAGAAGATGAATAGATAAAAGTCAAAAAGAGGAAAAGGAGAATGACGTGTAGAGGAGCAGTTGATAGAAGAAACATGTGTAAGCCAAATAAAAAGCGAGAAATATCAATTCCATCCGACAGAGTAAAGTTCAGGCACAAACCAATACGGCTCTCTCTCTCTTTCAATCTTTCTCTCGTTCTCTCTCTCTCTCTCTTTCTCTCGTTCTCTCTCTCTCTCTCTCTCTCTCTCTCTCTCTCTCTCTCTCTCTCTCTCTTTCTCCATGTCCGTAAAGAAAAATAAGCACTGAATTACATTTACCCAACTGATTTTGTATCTACTGAAATTCTCACCTATGCCCTTAAGTTAAATGCAGTATACAAAGTGTAGTCAGTGCTTTTGTATTAGGAACTGTCATTCTAGAGTCCTTTGTTGGTCGCGAGAATCCGGGATAAAATCATTCCTAATCCTGGATTCTGGGATTTCTCCGGATTTTCAACCGTCTGACATTGCTTAATAAGGGTTGCGGGTTGAATATCATTGTGCAATACGTAGTAATGGTTACACAGGGAAGGTTTATTCCTGGTCACCCTTTCAAGGTTGTAAAAGTGGATTAACAATGAAAACTAATCCACAGCAAAAAAAATCAGAAAGACTTTTCCTGAGCAGACACCCACTAGGGGACTGTTTTGCTGGATAACCGTCCCAAATACGCAAAATACTTGTGCAAAATAAACCATTTGACAAACAATAACACTGCAATCCTACTTAATGAAGGCCACTGTTTTAGAATCTCCAAACATCTGCATTACGATTTTGTCTTTTCGTTTTTGCCCTGTGCGCTATAGATTCAGCTATTATAAAAGAGTGGTAGCACTAGAACAGGATGTTGTCCCCTGTTTGACGGGCTAATCTTACAAATTGGTGTTGCAACTTGGAATTTTGTAACTGGGAAGATTATGTTGATAGGGAAATGCGATCCACTGAAAAGTTTCATATAAATGTTAAAGTACTGACATAATCTATACATCAATCATTCAGTGAAAATATTAGAATATTTATATATTTTTTCAATGATATAATCTATACATCCATCATTATAGAAAGATAACGGCATAACCCGTCTGAATGTTCTATTTATTCGTGTTTAACATTTTCCCTCTGTGTTTGCAGATTTACAGGTCTACCTTTTGCATGTATTTTTGCACTCATACCTTTCTATGGACAAATTGTCGGCTTGTCCCTTTGATGTTCAGCGCTGTAGTGTGTCGCTTTAACATTATAGGTTTCATTGAAGTGTAGAACTGCAGTTGGCCTCCCTTTCGTGGGTAACGCGAAAGAGCCTACCCCGTCGTCTATAACGTTATATCCTTATAGCACTTCCTTGTGTGTAGCATTGTTTATGCTCAACACATTTCAAGTGTCTACTTTAAGGAATGGAATGGAATGGTCGACAGTATTCTTGAATCGGGTTGGTGGTCCATGGCCTGGAACAAGTCGAGAACCACTAAGAGCAAAATACTGCAGTCCTTTGAGCGTGGAACATGGGCACTTTCTTGTGCAGGTGTGTAGATAGACTGTAATCGTTGCCGTCAATCTTATAGGTCTATTCACTTCTTATAGCTGTCATTTTTTTCCTTGAGTTTGTCGCTCCAATTTTATTGACTCAAAATAAGGATTTGATTGAAATGCATGGCGATTGCCTTCCATTTAATCAGTATTCATACTGAAATGTAGGAGTAAGAATGAATATGAATGCACTTGTAAAGCACGAAGCGGACCTAACCTTGATACTGAATTAATTTTATAAGATCCGGCTCATCCAAAAAGGCCGCAGCCAAAGTTTACCTAATGCTTAGAGGTTCGGTAAAAAATGAGAAATGAGATATCACCATCGTTAATCTAAGCCTTTTCTTCATCATAGCACCAGTGAGAATAAAAGTGCACACCCTGAGAGAGGCGCGCGTTTGAGTAATGGGTTATTGGGCACTCTTTGGCCACCGTACTTTGTTTTTCTTGTCTCCGGTTTTTTGCGGTCCTACAATGAGCTTTTATCTATTTCTGGACATTTCCTAACGTAGAGCAGAAATCGTAAGCACGGAATCATTGCTTCGACCGAGGTTATTTTGTAAACAAATATTTATTACTGTGAGAACGTAGTCAATAATTATTCTTGAAGTGCTAAAAAACCGTAGATATTGGGGACTGTGACATAAGGTAACCGTATACACAGTTTATCGTAGAAATGTTACTAAGGACATTTTGTGACAAAATTTACAGAAAAGGGAGATGGGAACAGACAGGTGGTAAGATGCACAGAGTGAGGCAGGGAAATGGGACAGAGGCAGCGAGATATAAAGACAGGAAAGGGACAGGGATACCCTTATCTGATAAGTTATCATGGTTACGTCCGCCGCCAGGCGAGTCAGCCATCCTCCACGTGCTCCAGAATAGAATTATTGTAAACAAAACTTTTTTCTCTTATCAGAACTGACATCTCAGAGTTTCAAAACGGCTCTTGCAGTATCACGCATGCAACTGCGACGTTAAAAATTGGTGTATGTTATTTTCGGTAATTTGTTTGTGTGTGTGTGTTTAATCCGAAAATCCAAGCTACAAAAGCATGTCCGCCCCTGATTAAATGTCTCAGAGTATGGTAATCCACATTTGGCAACTCGAGCGACATTCCCGGATCGCACCATACCCTGCGTCGGCCCATAAAAAAATTTGATAACGAATTTATTATTAACTCATGCTCACCTGAACTTTTTCTCTCGCAAGTTTATCAACAACCATAAAATACGCAAGTCCATGGCAGTTTCATCGTCGAACTCTTTTTTCTCTTTTTTATTTCTCTCTCTCTCTCTCTCTCTCTCTCTCTCTCTCTCTCTCTCTCTCTCTCTCTCTCTCTCTCTCTCTCTCTCTCTCTCTCTCTCTCTCTCTCTCTTCTCTCTCTCTCTCTCTCTCTCTCTCTCTCTCTCTCTCTCTCTCTCTCTCTCTCTCTCTCTCTTTCTCTCTCTCTCTCTCTCTGTTTTTACTTGATTTTGAAAACTGTACGATTCTAAAAAAAATATATATATATTAAATGCCAACAATGAATTATTTAATGTCGAGGCACTTTGATTACCTATTCCCTTTCCCTCGTGTTGATTTTGAGAAGTCGTGACAGCAAAATTCATCGTTAAAATTATTACTCCTGCCATCATGCACCTGATGTTCCTTTCACAGTATATATCAGCACAGGGAAATACTCGGTAAAACTAATTTCAGAATTTTTGAACACAAAAATGTAAAAGAATCGTATTTTTTTTATATATTTCGATATGCAGTGTCTTAGAATAATAGAATAATTATCATCTGAGCAAATTGTTCAACGTATAGGAATTGTACCATGCAATATTCATGCTTAACACTTGCATAGATATAATTTAATGGGCTTTTTCAGAATGGTGACAGAAAAAATATAAGCGATCGCAAAACCCGGCTTAAAGGGATCAGAATATCTTGAAGAGATTAAATTCTTTTCGGTAGGTGATTAACACGTAACATCGCTGGCACTTAATATTCTCTGCAGTTCGTGTTTTTTTCTTTTATTATTCTTATTATCATTATTATTTATTTATTTATTTATTATTATTATTATTTTTTTTTTTTGGGGGGGGTGTTAAATGACGTGGCATTGTTACCTATACGTGTATTGCATGTTTCTCTCTCTCTCTCTCTCTCTCTCTCTCTCTCTCACTCTTTTTTTTCTCTCTGCCTAGAGAGAAAGATTGTGAGATCACGTGACTTCTTGCAAACGCTCATGTTTATTTTTTATTTTTATTTTATTTTTCTCTTTCTCTGTCCTCTGGGTGTGTGTGTGTGTATGTGTGTGTGTGTGTGTGTGTGTGTGTGTGTGTGTGTGTGTGTGTGTGTGTGTGTCTGTTTCTTTCACTTTCTACACGATGATTTTTCTATCTGACTGTGCATTATTTAGGTGTCTGTGTATTAACCGATCGATCTTTATGCCTTCCTTTCTTTCTCTCTTTCTTTCGCTCGCTTTCTCTCTCTCTCTCTGTCTGCCTCTGTCTCTCTCTCTCTCTCTCTGTCTCTCTCTCTCTCTCTCTCTCTTTTTCTCTTTCTTTCTCTCTCTCCCTTTCTCGCTTTCCTCTCTCTCTCTCTCTCTCTTTCTCTCAATCTCCCTTTCCCCCCCTCCTCTCCCACTCCATCTCTCTCTCTCTTTCCTCTCTTTCTCTCTATCTTCCTTTCCCCCCCTTCTCTCTCTCTCTTTCTCCTCTCTCTCTCTCTCTCTCTCTCTCTCTCTCTCTCTCGCTCTCGCTCTCGCTCTCGCTCTCTCTCTCTCTCTCTCGCTCTCCACTCTCTCTCGCTCTCCACTCTCTCTCGCTCTCCACTCTCTCTCGCTCTCCACTCTCTCTCTCTCTCTCGCTCTCCACTCTCTCTCTCTCTCGCTCTCTCACTCTCACTCTCTCTCTCTCTTTCTCTCTCTCTCTCTCACTCCCTGGCCCTCCCCCTTTCACTCACTGTTATTTAAACCCTTCACTTCAGAAAAAAAACACGTCAATCTTCCCCTGACATTCTAACTCACGCATTTTCTAGATGTTTCCACGCTTACTTTTCCTTGTCTTTCAATAGCCGTCTTTACGCTAATGTAATAATATATGTTAATTTGACTTATATAAATGAAGTGCAGGTCATTTACTCCGGCAGACCGATTTCCTGCCTTCTCCTGCACGCGGGTTCATATACAGTACAAGCAAAGCAGGAAGAGGTCGGCCTTCTACAGCCTATGGCGGGCCAGAG
>NC_091564.1:21151875-21154375 GCF_042767895.1 Penaeus vannamei | reverse complement strand
GTGAATAAAAATGGAGAAAAAGTGAGAAGAGGAAAGTGAATAAAGATGGAATAAAAGTGAGAAGAGGAAGGTGGATAAAAGTGAGATGAGGAAAGTGAATAAAGATGGAGAAAAAGTGAGATGAGGAAAGTGAATAAAGATGGAAAAAAGGGAGATGGGGAAAGTGAATAAATATGGAGAAAAGGTAAGATGAGGAAAGTGAATAAAGATTGATATAGATAGATAAAGAGGGAGGTGAGGCAATAATGATAAAAGGGAGAGTGGCAGGAGAAAATGAATGAAAAGAGAAGGGGGGATAGGTGGAATAAGCAGGCAAATAGAGAGATGGAGAAAAGAAAGAAAAAAATAGATAGATAGAAAGGGAAAGATAAAGAGAGGAAGATGAATCAAGAGACAGCCAAAAGGAAGAGTGAAGTGGAGAAAGAGACTAACGCAGAGAGAGCAGACAGACAGACAAATACAACCAATGTTCAGGGCTCATCTAAATGAATCATAGAGACATCAAAGCAGAAGTAAAGACATCACAAGAGAGCCAATCATTGACCTTCTGTTGATTCTGCAAGAAGATTGAGTCACTCGGATTCCGAAGCTTTGTGCTCAAGAGTGTAACAGCACGTGTGGCCAGTTAAAAAAGAAAGAAAAAAAAAACGATAAAAAAGGAAAAAAGTGCCTCGTTATCAGTGTTGGAGAGGTTGTGTATTGAATCATTCTGTTATTCACATCATCATTTTTTTTTTCTTTTTTATTCTTATATTGTTAAGAGCCGATATTTCTTCTTAAAGGGGTTGCCAAATATATTCATGTGTGTTTGTTTGTGTTTATGTGTGTGTGTGTGTGCGTGTTTGTATGTGTGTGTGTGTGTGTGTGTATGTCCACACCCATATCACACTCAGAATTTTTCTCCAAGAAGCCAAACAATGCAGTAAAAAAAAAAAAAAAAAAAAAACCAGCAAGCCTAATCTACCACACTGATACGGAATTCACACACGCACGCATTCTTTCGCACGCATTCGCTTCCATAACCCTCGCACTCACATTCCAGGCACGAGGCGCCTGTGCAAGAACCCTCCCATTGTGAAAGACGCCATTCCCTTCCTGTCTGGACCCGGGTCATTTTTGTCTCAAAACAATGTCCAAAAATAGCATCTCTTGTGAAAGTCTGTGTTATGCCATAAAGATCAAACATTATTATCTTCGTTGGCTTAGATCTGTGATGAGTCTCTCACAAATGTTTCTTTTGGATAAAAAACAGTTTTTGATAAACGTTATGAAGATTATAATAACGATTTTGTTAATAATGAGGATAATGATTGTAGTAGCAATGACGATGATAATAATGATAATAATAATAATAATAACAATAATAATGATGATGATGAAAATAATGATAATAATGATAATAATAAAAAATAATGATAATAATAATAACAATAATAATGATAATAATAAAGAATAATGATAATAATGATAGTAAAAATAACAATAATAATGATAATAATAAAGAATAATGATAATAATGATAATAACAAAAATAATGACAATGATAGTGATAAGAAAGATGATAATAATGATAATGCTAATAATTATAATGATGATAATGGTAATGATAGTAATGACGGTAATAATAATGATAATGCTAATGATAATGCAAATGCTAATGATGGTGATGAGGATGATGATAGTGACAATGAAAATAACCATAGGGATAATATTAAAGATGAAAAATTAATAATGATAATGATGATTATGATAATGATAATGGTGATAACAATAATAGTAAATATAATAACATTGATAACAATGATAATGAAAGAGTTAGTAATAATAATAATGGTAATAATAATGATAATGATCATAATGATAACACTAATAATAATGATACTAATAAAACAACATAACGATAATAATGATAATGATATTAATGATAGCAATAGTGATGAAATTAATGGTACTGATAATAATGATGCTAATACTAATAATACCGATAAATATAACAATTATCATAATCATCAGTATCATTGTTATTGTTAACATTGGTATTGATATTATCATTATTATTATCAATATCATCATTAGCATGATTACTGTCTTCATCATTCACATTATCAAAATTGTTATTACTATGATCAGAATAATAGTATTGCCATTGTCATAATTACTATTATCACTATTATCGTTGCTATTATTATCATTATATTCATCATTTTATCGTTATCATCATTATCATATTGCTGTTGTTATCATTATTACTATTACCATCAACATTGTTATTATTATCATCATCATTTTAAGCATTACTATTATTAACATTATTATTATGATAATAATAACTAATGATAATAATAATAATGATAATGATAATAATAATGATGATAATAATAATGATGATGATAATAATGATAATGATAATAATAATAATAATAATAATAATAATAATAATAATAATAATAATAATAATAATAATAATAATAATAATAATAATAATAATAATGATAATAAT
>NC_091564.1:21129375-21131875 GCF_042767895.1 Penaeus vannamei | reverse complement strand
GACCTCTTGCATCTCCCCTCGTTCTCTCCTCTGTTGTCATGCCTTGCCTTTACTCGCTTCTCTTCCTTGCCTCTCTCCTTCCCTATTTCCAGATTCTCTCTCTATCTCTCTCTTTCTTCACCAAGGTCTTCCTTCCCTTTCTCTTCCTTTCCCTAGATCCTCCTTCTCTCTTCCCCTTCTCGCTCTCACCCCTTCCCTCCCTTCCCCCATAGCCTCCCCCTCTCTCTTTCTCCTTCCCCCCTCCTTCCTTCCCTTCACCCATTTCCACCCTCCCTTTTTTCCCCAACATCCTCCCTCTCTCTCCCTCCCTTTCTCCCCTTCCGTCTCGTCCTCCCCTTCTCTCCCTCCCCTCTTCCCCCTCCCTCTCTCGCCTCACCTTCCATTTCATCCTCCCCCTCCTTCCCTTCCCTCCTCCCCGTCCCTCACCTCCTCCCCTCCTCCCCTTCCATCTCGTCCTCCCCCTCCCTCCCCTCCTCTCCCTCCCCCTCCCCCCTTTTCTCAAACCCTCCCACGCTCCTCAATGGAACGTGGAAACGGGCTTGGCAATGGAAGATGCATCATGAGCATTTATTCGGGCACGGAGCCAACCCGCGCCACTATTAATAAACTTGCAGGTGGGCTTGGTGCTACGCGATAAATTTGCTGATCAAATGGATGGCAACACCGAGCGCACTTGAACGAACTTTTTCAATCCTGTTTTTTTTTCTCTCTTCTTTTCATTTCATTTCTTTTCTTTCCTCGCTCTGATTGAAGACCAAATGTTATCTGGCGAGGATGTCCGTCTCAAGGTCTCACGCTCCTCTGCGATTGACAATAGTGCAGAAAAAACATCGTATTTTTCTTTTCCTTTCATTCATATATCACCATTTCTTCCTATGCTATAAAGATGTATTAAACGTATAAAATACAAACACAAAATATGATTAATGATAATGATAATAATAGATATGATAATGATGATAATAAATATGATAATGATAAGAATTACAATAATGATGATGATAATAGTAATAATGATTATAATAATGATAATGATAATGCTAGTAACAATGAAAATCAGGAAAATTATAATAATAAATGATAATAATAATAATAATAATGATGATAATGATAATAATGATAGTAATGATAATGATAATAATGTTAATAATGACTATGATAATAATAATGATGATAATGATTATGATAATTTTCTTTTTTAAATAATGATAATGAAAATAATGATAATGATGATATGGTAATGATGTTAGTAATAATGATCATAATAACAATGATAATAATCATCATGATAGTGAAAAATATAACAATAATAATAGTAATAATGATGATAATGATGATAATAAAAATAATAGAAATAACAATGATGATTATAATGATAATAATGATAATAATAATGATAGTAATGATAATGATAATAATGATGATGATAACAATAATAATAACAGTAATAACAATAATGATAATAATGATAATAATAATAATGATGATGATAACAATAATAATAACAGTAATGACAATAATGATAATAATGATAACAATGGTAACAATGATAATAACATTGATAATTAAGATAATAAAAAGGATAGTAATAATAATGATAAAGACCTAGTAAGGATATTGGTAATAATAGTAATGATAATATTAGTAATAATAATTATAATAATAATGATAATGATAATAATGGTAACAATAATGACAATCATGACTATGATTATGATAATGATGATGATGATGATAATGAGAATGATAATAATGCTAAAAGTAATAATAAAGAAAACAATAATGATAACAATGATGGCTATAATAACAACATGAACAATAATTATAGTTATGATAATGATAACAAATATAGTAATAATTATTATTTTTATTATAATAATAACAAAAATAACTGACAATTATAGTAATAATGATAGGAATGATAACAATTACAATACAGATAACAATAATAACAATAAAGATAATGATAAAGACAATAACAATAATAATAATGATAACAACAAAAACAAAAACATCAAAAGGTGATAATGATAATAATAATACTAATAATGATATCAATAATAATCATGATGACAAAAATGATAATAATTGTGAGAATGATGAGGGTAACAATAATGATGATAATAAAAGTAGTAACAATAACAAAATTATCATAGTAATCATACTGATAATGATATCAATAATGATAATGATAATAATAATGACAATAACATTGATATAATAATAATAATAATAGTAATAATGACAATGATAACAGTAATGATAATAAAACAATAATAATAGTAATGATTACAATAATAATGATGATAATAATAGTGACAATAATATTGATAATAATATTGATAATAATAACAGTAATAATAATAGTGAAAAGAATAGTTATGATGATAATGATAATGATACTGGTAATAATAACAATAATGATAACGATAGCAAAAACATTAATAATAATGATAATAATAAGAATATCAATATCAATAATGATGATGATAATAATGAT
>NC_091564.1:21091464-21093964 GCF_042767895.1 Penaeus vannamei | reverse complement strand
TAAGAAGGGACAAGGAACAGTTTATTAGGAGTCTTGCAGAGGAGGTAGAAGGCCATTTCTTAGTAAATGACCTTCGTCCTGCATACCAAGCCCTGAGAAAGCTGAACTCCAAGCCCTCTTCACAGGTGACAGCAGTTCGCTCAGTAAGTGGTCAAATCGTTTCAGATCCTGTTGCGGTGCGGGGACGTTGGGCTGAGTATTTTGAGCAGCTGTACCAGGTTGACCCACCAACAGTTAACTTGGATGCGGGTAGTGTCGAGATCCCGCTGCCAGATCCACCTATCAGTGAAGACCCTCCCTCCCTAACTGAAGTTAGGGGGGCGATTTCCAAGCTGAAGAGTGGTAAAGCAGCTGGTATCTGCGGCATACCAGCTGAACTGTTAAAGGCTGGTGGTGAACCTATGGCACGGGGGTTACATGCTGTCCTGGCTGCCATCTGGCAGTCCGGTTCCGTTCCTCCTGACCTGTTGAGGGGTGTGGTCATCCCTCTCTGGAAGGGGAAGGGGGACCGTTGGGACTGCAGCAATCACCGAGGCATCACACTGCTCAGTGTACCAGGCAAGGTTCTCGCCCACATCCTTCTGAGACGTATCAGAGACCATCTACTGAGGCACCAAAGACTGGAGCAATCCGGATTCACTCCTGGTAAGTCCACAATAGACCATATCCTCGCGCTTCGAGTCATTGTAGAGCGCCGTCGTGAATTCGGGCGTGGGCTACTTGCAGCCTACATCGACCTCAAGAAGGCGTTCGATACGGTGCATCGGGAGTCACTTTGGGAGATCCTGAGGCTGAGAGGAATACCAACAAGGATTATTGGACTAATAGCAAGCCTGTATACTGGTACTGAAAGTGCTGTAAAGTGTGGTGGGGGCCTGTCGAGCTTCTTTCCTGTTAGTTCAGGAGTGAGGCAAGGCTGTGTCCTTGCACCAACTCTTTTCAACACTTGCATGGACTGGATACTGGGCAGAGCTACTGTTCAAAGTCATTGTGGGGCAACGCTGGGCAATATCAAGGTTACAGACCTTGACTTTGCTGATGACGTTGCCATTCTATCTGAGTCTTTGGAAACCCTAGTGGCGGCTCTCGATGCATTTAGCAATGAAGCAAAGCCCCTGGGTCTAGAGGTCTCCTGGACCAAGACCAAGGTCCAGGAATTTGGGGACTTGATAGGAGAACCTGTTCAGTCGGTACGTGCTTGCGGCGAGGACATTGAAGTCACAGAGAGCTTTACATATCTTGGTAGTGTAGTTCATAACTCTGGGCTGTCAGACCATGAAGTCAGCAGACGGATTGGCCTGGCAGCAGGGGTCATGAACTCTCTCAACAAGAGTATTTGGAGATGTCGGTACCTGTGCAGAAGGACCAAGCTTCGGGTTTTCAAGGCCCTGATAATGCCAGTTTTGCTATACGGTAGCGAAACCTGGACATTGTCCTGTGCCTTGGAGGCTCGTCTTGAAGCCTTTTGCAATAGGTCCTTGCGCCAGATCATGGGGTACTGTTGGCGGGACCATGTGTCCAACCAACGGTTGCACCGTGAGACTGGCACAAGCCCTGTTATCTGCACAATCCGTGATCGCCAACTCAGGCTATACGGCCACCTGGCTCGCTTTCCTCAGGATGATCCTGCCCATCAGGTCGTCTCTATTCGAGACAACCCTGGGTGGAGGAGGCCTGTGGGACGACCGAGGAAGTCGTGGCTTGGGCAGATCGACCAAACCTGCCGTGATGAACTAGAGATGGGCCGAGTCCCTGCCTGGCGTCTAGCCATGAGGGATCCTCGTGGGTGGAAGCGAAGGGTGGATGCGGCTATGCGCCCCCGTCGGCGTCAGCCCCCATGATGATGATGATGATATATATATATGTATGTATATATGAATATATATATATATATATATATATATATATATATGTATATATATATATATATGTATATATATATATATATATGTATTTATATTTATATATATATATATATATATATATATGTATGTATATATATTTATATACATATATGTATACTTATATATATATATTTGTTTATCTATTTATTCATTTTCATACATATTTATACATGAATTTTTATATATATATAAATGATATATATATACATATATGTATATATATATATATATATATATATATATATATATATATGTGTGTATGTGTGTATACACATACACATACACATACACACACTCACACACACACACACACACACACACACACACACACACACACACACACACACACACACACACACACACACACACACACACATATATATATATATATATATATATATATATATATATATATATATATATATATATACATATATATATATATAAATATATATATATATATATATATATATATATACTTATATATATGTATGTATGTATACATATATACGTATATATACACATATATGTATATATATATGATATGATATATATATATACATATGTGTGTGTGTGTGTGTGCGTGCTTGTGTGTG
>NC_091564.1:21068831-21078464 GCF_042767895.1 Penaeus vannamei | reverse complement strand
TTTTTATTATTATTATCATTATTATTATTGATTATTATTGTTATTATTATTTTTATTTTTATTTTTGTTATTATTATCATGATCATCATTATCATTATTATTGTCATTGTCATTGTTATTGTTATTGTTACTGTTATTATTTTCCTCTTATTGCACATATTATTTTTATTATTATTATTATTATTATTATTATTATCATTATTATTATTATTATTATTATTATTATTATTATTTTTATTATTATTATTATTATTATTATTATTATTATTATTATTATTATTATTATTATTATTATTATTATTATTATTATTATTATTATTATTATTATTATTATTATTATTATTATTATTATTATTATTATTATTATTATTATTATTATTATTGCCATTTTTATTATTGCCATTTTTATTATTATTGTTTCTAACATTGCTATTACTGGTTTATTATTATTATCATTTGATTTACTGCTACCACCTCCCATCAATAAAGTATAACTGACGTATATATCAGAGGGCTTGACTCCCACTATCTCAGAGTTTGGTTTTCTGAATGAATAGCTGCAATTAGTTGTGTAATTATGCATCTATTCTTGTGCACTGATTTCATTGTCACCTGTGTGTGTGTGTGTGTGTGTGTGTGTGTGTGTGTGTGTGTGTGTGTGTGTGTGTGTGTGTGTGTGTGTGTGTGTGTGTGTGTGTGTGTGTGTGTGTGTGTGTGTGTGAGTGAGTGTGTGAGTGTGTGAGTGTGTGAGTGTGTGAGTGTGTGAGTGTGTGTGTGTGTGTGTGTGTGTGTGTGCGCGTGCGTGTGCGAGTGCGAGTGCGAGTGCGAGTGCGAGTGCGAGTGTGTGTTTGTGTTTGTGTTTGTGTGTGTGTTTGTGTGTGTGTTTGTGTGTGTGTATTTGTGTGTGTGTGTGTGTGTGTGTATTTGTGTGTGTGTGTGTGTGTGTGTTTTAATAAATATCACCATGAGCTCATGTCAGATTTTTGGTGAATGTATCAGCTTGGCTGTTTGATTTATTTTGAATTTGTTGATAACATGAAGTAAATTTTAAGAAATAATAAGAAATATTAAGAAATAGTAGAACCTCAATTTTGCTGGTGTACATGAAAAGAAATAATTTAAGCCTAGTTTAACATAAAGAAAAAAATATTTGTAGAATAACTATATTTGTTCTGAAAACAATTCCCTCTTCATAATAATGCAAATAATATTAGTCAGGAATCTTAATCTGAAAGGAAATTTTGATTTAAATCTGTTCTTTTGAAGATGATGTACTTATATTTTGTATTAGGGTTACATGATATACTTGGCTTGTCCACTGTGATTTTAGTTATTAATTATGTTTATGGATAGATGCCCCAAAAGCACTTAGTCACCAAGGAGCCAATTAGTAGGCTTACCTGTCTCATCTGTTCATTTTCCATGATTTTTGGAAAGATTTTTTAATTTTTATATTTTTTTTATTATTTGTATTTTGATAACAATTTAATAGTTAGTTATAAGATCAATGATATTTATAACAGTTTTTGTAGTAATAGCATTAAAAAATGTATTTTTTCCCCTAAGAAATCAATGAATGGAGAAATCAAAACTACATTGGATGGTACATATCCCCATACACAAAGTGTTGATATACCTTAAATGGAGTAACTGTGTAAATAATGTTCAGAAATTATGTTGTTATTTACCCCAAGCTGCTGGGCATGGCATGTATGTATATGATATTGCCCATTGTGTGTGTTGAATTTAGCAATTGTTTTTACATATAGATGGCTCCATAAGTAGTCACCAATGAGCCAATTACATGAACTACCGGACTAACCTGTTTATCCTTTTCCTTGATTTTCGATAATATTTTCTAATATTCAGTATTACTGTTAGTAATGTCAATCACAATATAGTAATCATAATGTTTATAACAAAAATAACAATGTCAATATTAATAGCATAAGTAAAAAAAAAAAAATGTTTTTTCCGCTTTTTCAAGGAAGAGGTCGCAAGATCTACTAATTGACTCCTTTGTGGCTAAGCATTGGCAGAGCCATCTGTGTGTAGAAACATTTAACCAAGCATTGCCAAAAGGAACGCATTATTTTTCTGTCGACATTGAGTTAACATGCATTATTATTCAACAGAAAATTCATCAATCTGGTGGAGTCATCAACACGCAAGCTCACTCTCGACAACATATATGTGATTATAAAAGACTTGCTTGACAGTTTGAAGCACTACAAGGACTTGCCATATGGGGAGAAGGTATGTTGCCCTTGTTCCATTTTCTTTATCAAAAATATCAAGCATACATGGTTGTGAGATGATGGAAAAAAGAAAGGGGAAAGAGTGTGTGGCATTTTCTTTTTTTAAATATTCTGTGTAAATAATGTTCTCAGAAAAAGAAAAGAAAATGTTAGTATTTTCTCCAAAGAATTTGTTAAGGTGTGTATGGATTCAGTATATTAGGCAAAATGAAACTTTGCACAATGGTTATATGTTTATAATATTTCTATGGGTGAAAAATGGAAGTGCATCTCCAGGAAATTGTAGCCAGTTGTCAAAATAGAAATGGTAATTAAAAATCTTGGAAGGCTGGGGAACCCAAAATTTAAGCAAAGCTAAATGAGATCGAGATATCTGAATGCGATTGTTTTTTTATAAGAAAGGTGCATATGAATATGGTGAATGAACAACAAAGAGTGTTTGATGACTTTGTAACTTTAGTTGTTGGAGGAACATTTTTTTCTCTTTCAAAGAAATAGTTCACAAAAAGTTTCTTAGTTTGTTTGTAATATGACTGATGTTATGAAATTACTAATATTAGACATTAGAATGAATTCTGATATATAAACAATCAGTTTGTAATTTCACCAGTTACTTTGCCTGTAGTTTTGTGGCATTTGTTCTAAGACATGTGACAAAAAAAAAAAGATCACAAAAAAATAATATATGATGAAATGGTTTATCATTAGCAAGAGTGAGTCTTCAAGTTTTGATTATAAAGTTTGTAATTAAGCCCTCTTTGCTGCAATAGCAATTTTAGAATAGTTTTCATAAAGAGAAGCAGAAATTATTTTTTCCCATGACTCTCTAAAAGCATCTTGATGTCTTTGTCTTCCGGCCGTTTGGATGACAGTTACCTGAAGAGGATGGCTGGGAGGTGAGTCCACAAGCCCAAGTTCATTGACAATTAAAATGCTCCTACACGCAACTCACCATCACAGTTGCTTCATACTAGAAAGTGGTCTGCTGTCAGACTCACAGTGACAAACACAAGCACTTACTATTCCTTTTGCTAATGGAAAGCACGGTGGAGGTGTTTGTTATATCTTACTCAGAGCATTCCTGCTGTGTAGCTTGTCCTTTTCTAAAACCTGTGGAGAAATGCCTAGTGAGATGATGAATGACAGATTTTTTTTTTTTTTTTTACATAACCTGTAAATCATATATACATTTGTATGTGTATGTTTTAAGGCATATCTAAGATATTTAACCTCACAAAGCACGAAGCTTGATGTGATGTGCCATATAGTATGCACAACCTTTGTGGTAGTGATGACAATAGAAATAACCTGTGTAATGTAAATAGGGGTAGATGTTTCCCTCTTGGTCTTCCCAGTATGTTATCATATTTTGTTTAGTCAGCCATTCATGTGATACATGTTTAATGCATAAATGATATTGGAATGTGACCTGATATGCAACTCTATGATGTCCTTTTGACTAAATGACATGTTTCTTTCCAATGTTTTAATCCATGAGCCCACTGAGTTGGGTTGATTATCAAAAGAAGGTTCCTTCAGTATATAGATATAATGAATTGATTAATTAGCAAGAATTCAGATAATAGGTGAAGGATTTCTGGTAAATATTCATGGACTGTCATTGCATTGTATTGAGATTTTAGGAGATGGAGAACCAAAAGGAGTAGACTAGATATGCTAAAGGATAAAAACTGCACATATTGTATGTTTTAATCTGGAAGTGAGTTATTGAGATAATGAATACAGAAAAAAAGAAGAAAAGAAAAAAAAATGCTTGCAAGATATTTTTTGAATGAAAGTAACAGACTGAAGTGTCATTACATATTACCAGTAGCCCGGGTGTTCAGCATGTAGGTTAGCGCACGAGAACACTCGTGAGCGGTGACGTGATTCTGTGCCTCCCCTTTGCAAAGTTATTTTGGGTTAACTTTTTTGGCTTTTTTGCCATATTACAATTTCCATATTTGTTTTAATTTGCTTTATCCTTGGTAATAGCTTATTATCCTTGCACAGACTCCATATCATCTCTCTATGCAGTGAATAACTCTGCAAGGAATAAAATGTATGGAATATTTGTTTTTTTGTGTCATATATCTTTTTTTCGTAATTTTAAATTTTCCGTAATACAACCTGCACTGCCGATCACAGCGGCCAGGAATTCAATGATGAGCATGGGAATGGTGTCCAGTCATGGCTTATGCTCATTATATTCCACATTTGTTTATTGATGGGAATAATGCAAAAGAAAAGCCCCCTTCTAAATGCCAAATGGGTCAAATCACACTGCAAGAGGTTTGTACACTCGTGGTGAGTCTTTTCTATCACCCTGGCCTTTGCACACGAAGGCAATTTTGTATCATTTTGTCTGATGACAACCGTCGACCCAGATTTTTCCATGACGGGACAGTCACGTCACAAGGATCGTTGGGGGCTAATAGCCACACTTTATGTAACCGATTCATCCCAGGTGACATCCTATCATGTCCTTGTGAAAATTTCACTTACAGTGAGTAACATCTAATTATCATATCAAAATTGATTCAAAATTATATAAGTAAAATGGCTTATAACTGCTCTGTTCCGCAAGTGATTACTGAAAGTGCTACGTATTAGTGATATATGATAACATTATCGAATAACCCTATCTACTCAAAACACTAAAGGTTTCAACCATTGTTTATGCATGGCTTGTAGCTTGTGCAGGGATGAATTTAACCCAATTGCTCCAGAGTGACGTCCTGTTGTTATGGCTAATCATCCCTCACTCCTGGATTATGGCCCATCTTGTTATGTGTGGTCAAACTTGCTCGAAGTTGTGTGTGCTGAAAATTTGTATGCTTCTATAGCCTGGGCTGCAGCCATTAACCCAATAACGATGGGTGTCCCATATATGAGACACCCGAAAAAATAAACATTGCCAGGTGTCCCGCCAGTGTGATGCCATATCGAGGCTCGCCCTCCGACGCAGCAGCAGGCGGTGCTCGGTGCGCGGGTCAAATTGAATTAGCTAGTGTATAGTGTAGGTACATGGATGGGGAAACTACCAAACGAGTATTAAACGCCTGCTATGGCTCGTCGTCTTGCAGCTGACGCGAGACTCCCTCAGCACCTGGAGAGGTACGTTACTAATGAGCGTCCTATGTGGACTTCTGCTTGCTGCAATCGTGCATACGGCATTTGATTATGACAAATGCCGTAGATGTGAGTTCGTGAATGTTCAAGGAACACTTTTATACCAATATCAGAAAATAAAAAAATCACTGATTTATGACAAAATATATTGTGAAATATATCTGAAAAAAATGTAAGTTTTGTGTCCTTTTACACACGAAATATGCTTTGATCGAGATCCCCTGGTAATATGTTTTAGTTTACTGTACGTATATCACATACGAAGCACTAATGTTTAGAAATAGCCTTATAAGTAAGGATTGAAATATTTCCGTTACATTTTGCTCAACGGTCGGTACATCACAACATGGGGAGATTTGAATTGATTTGAAATTGGTAGTTACTTTTATAAAGACCAATTCAATACGAATGTTAGCTAAATGTCAGATTTTTGAACTTTGGATGTATAAGTGAGATACAGATTATTTCATATTGAAGATGATAGTACTCAGTAATACCTGCTCTGAAATAAAAACTATATGGAATTTTGAGCTCGTTTGTATGTGCACTCTTCGTCTAGAGTTCAAAAAGCTATCGCATTTGTTTTGTGCGTTCGCGATAACAATGAATATGTTTAGACATTACTGTAGGTCTTTGGTACCATAAATTCGTAAATATCCCACAACACCTAGGCGTCTGCATGATTTTATGCACTTCCTAGTAAAGATAATGGATGCAAATGGCTAATCACCAACTCTACACATGTTCTCCTTTGCAATCTGTTGATATTGACAATTATCAAAGAAAACGGTATGAGAGGGATAACTAATATATTTTATTATTTACATATGAAAGTCAATGTAGGCCTACTAAATGAGGATGATTAATCTTTTTAACTTTATATGCATGTGTTCATGTACAAAAGTTCATGTAAATAAGCATTTTTTTTTTATATATATATCATTAGATTCAGAGAAAAATACCAGAGATAACGAACTATGGCAAGGTGCCAAATGCAATACACCATATCTCCGTTATTTTTTTTTAACCTTCGGTACATCCTAACTCTCGTAATTTTTGTGCGATTCAAATGCAGTCTGTTGCTTTCACTAGAGCCTCATATTCCTAAGACCATGTAAAAACGCCAATTTAAAATTTTTTGCCTTAATCAAAAAAAAAAAAAAAATTTTAATGCTGAAAAAAAAAAAAAAGTTCTCAATGTCAAGCTGTCCCCTGCCCAAAAATTAAAGGAAATTTAAAAATCGGCTATTTACATGGCCTTAGGCTAGGGTTGATCTAACACAAGTATTTTTGGGGGACTATTCAGTAAAGAACTGTGATAGGATGTAATGAAGACGAAAAAAAAAGAAGTGATTTTTCTTTACTTTTGCAATCTGTTACTATTGATAATTATCAAAGAAAACAGTTCTATAGTGATAACTAATATATTTTATTCTTTTACATATGAGTTGATGTAGGCCTATTAAATGAGGATGATTATTTTTTAAACTTTATGTGCGTGTGTTTACATACATATGATCATCCTCGAAAATTATAAACACCCAGTGACCCTCCCCATGTACTAAATTCCTAATTCTCAAAATTGAACCGCCATGTTGAATTCATGCTAAGACTTTATAACTAGGATGATTTGGTACTGACACTGCCATCCACAGTTCTCAATTTCTTCAAAATTTTATATCAAACAAACAAACATGCAATGAAACATACCTTTACAAAATAGTGTCCCTATTGAAAATGATAATTCTGATTGAATTGGTATTCATTGCATTGCAAAGTACACTAAATAAGCTATTTTATTGATAAGTAACATTACTAGATTTAGAGAAAAATAACAGAGATAAAGGAGTTTGGCAAGTGTCCAAAATATAAAATGTCATATCTCCGTTCTTTGTTTACATTACCTTCTGTACCTCCTAATTTTCGTAATTTTCATGCATTTCAAACGCAGTTTGTTGCTTTTGCTAGAACCTCAGAGTCCTAAGGCCGTGTAAATAGCAGATTTTTTAAATTTTGGCCTAAATGAAAAAAATATAGATTATTTAAAGCTGAAAAAAAAAATCCAAAAAGGGGATATGTGTCAACCAGTCCCCCGCCCAAAAATAAAGGAAATTAAAAAGTTGGCCATTTACATAGCCTTAGGCTAGGCTATATCTAACACAAGTAATTTTGGGGGATTATTCAGGAAAAAACTGTAGGAGTTAGGATGTATTAAAGAAAGGGGGGAAAAATTCGAATTTTTTCGACTTCCGGGGGCACCATCCCCCTTATGGGGGGGGGGCAAGGCTAAAATTATACATGAGATGAAGGGCAATTCTATACTCTTATATTATGCAAGAAGAATCAATGAGTTATCTCCAACTGATAATTTTTTATGATGAAATGAGTAGCGAAAGGTGGACATTTCATGGGATGGTCTTAACCCAATAACGCCATATAAGAAAATTTGGCAAGTGAACATGATCGTGGGGTCCTTGGCATGCACCAACAGTTTCCCCTGATTACACTCAGCTTGTTCCATAGTTTTGTGGGCAACATTAGGCACCTAAGATCTTGTATTTTGATATGATTTTAAAAGATATAAAAATTTTGAAGGTTTACCTTCACTGTAGGTGTTAGTTTTACCACAGAAATGATGACCCTACTATCAGAGAGAAACAAACTCCATCTGATGAGCCACCAGCATGGGTATGGTTGTGATGTGATGCCAGCCACTACTTTATCCACAACAGTCATGGCATGTACGAACATGCCACTTGGTGGGACGTGGTTAAGAAAAAACAACCCCTTGAAAGTATGCTTGAAGCCTCTTTGCCTAAACAGTTATTTATACTGTTGGCAAAGGAGGGTCCAAAGTGGGGCAAATTATTGATTCCTATTTGTTGTATTTCCCCCCCAAGCAATGTGTTCTTTGTGTGGGTTAGTATGACAGTGGGAGTGCATGTTATGAGTTGGTTAGAAAATAGAACAAATGTAAATTTTTTTTATTTCCTACATTTGTTACATAAAGTCAAGGTGAAAATGTGGCAATATAAGGAGCTCATTAACATATTGAAGCTGGCATGTATACATGCCTTTCCAATGTGAGTTTATTGATTTTGTTTATGTAAAGGTGACTCCACAAGTACTTTGTTACCAAAGAGTTCTTCTCTATGCTTACTTGATCTCACCTGTTTGCACTACCCCTTGAATTTCCAGGAAAAAGTTTTGTTATTTTCATCATTATAATAATAATGTTATAATGTTAATAATGTTATAATGTTAACCCATCGCCAACAGGTAAAAATTTTGGCAAGTGGATGTAGGCACGGGCTTGTTGGTGCGCATCGGCAGTTTCCCCTGTTTGTGCCCGGCTCGATCGGTAGTTTGCGAGCGACATTTAGCACCTAAAAGCTTTTATTTTGCTAAAATTTATAAAAATATTAAAATTTTGAAGGTTTACCTTCATTATAGGTGCCATTGCCTAAAATCTTTTCCATATAAATGAAGCCGCTACTATCGGAGAAAAACAACCTCCTTCCGACGAGCCAGTGGCGCGGGAATGCGCATGATGTGATGCCCCCCGGCATTCGGTCCACAACAGCCATGGCATGTACGTACGTGCCACCCAGCGGCAATGGGTTAATAGTAATGTAAACAATTATAATGTTATTAATAATAATGACAGTTTAAAAGTGAAAACATTTTCCTGTTGTGTCTAAATCTTTATGAGGCCATGTGTTGATAAAACAAAACTACAGTAGACTGTGCAGTGGCTTAAATATAACTTCTTAACAGACTCCAGTTTGGAGAAGAAAATTTGGCTTTGATTGATGATTTCTTACAATGAGTTTGATTCTTAGTTGGACATTGTCGGGCAAAGGAGCTGTTTCATTGATCATGCAGGACAGATGTCAAAGGTGATCAGCTAAGACTGAATATACTGAACACTTTATTATTAAGAGGAAAGAAAAGGCTAGTAATGAATCATGTTAGTGATGTGGAAGTACCCATGCAATGTACATTTGACTCATTTCAGAAATATTTTTTCTCTAGTGTCCCACAAACAAGGCTATTCTTTTCCAAAATGATTGAAGCTCATGCATGCAAATGCATTATTATTTCCATGGTTATTTATTTATTTATTTATTCCTTCTGTGATATTTTCCACAGAATAAAGGGGACAAGAATGAGACAGCCACAGACGCTGAGGAAGGAGAACCAGCTGTAGAGCTCACAGAAGAAGAGAAGAAGAGGAATTCAA
>NC_091564.1:21058831-21063831 GCF_042767895.1 Penaeus vannamei | reverse complement strand
TATTTTTCATCATATGTTTATTAGTTACAGGAATAACATCTATCATTAGTAGTGTCCCCTTAGTGTGAGATGAGGGTGCATGAGCAACCTCTCGCTCTGACTCTCTCGTGGTGACTGCCCGCCTAGTCTCTTAGTCATGACTATCAGCTAATTCAGGAAGAAGAATTGCCAGCTGTGAGAGAGAGAGAGAGAGAGAGAGAGAGAGAGTGAGTGAGTGAGTGAGTGAGTGAGTGAGTGAGTGAGTGAGTGAGTGAGTGAGTGAGTGAGTGAGTGAGTGAGTGAGTGAGTGAGTGAGTGAGTGAGTGAGTGAGTGAGTGAGTGAGTGAGTGAGTGAGTGAGTGAGTGAGTGAGTGAGTGAGTATGTGTGTGTGTGTGTGTGTGTGAGTGATATTGTCAAGTACATCTGCATGGATGCGACAGAGATTTAGTCATAACTCCTTTACTTTTACGTATTTAGCAGAAATATTACGTCATGGGATTTTTTAGTATTTTTTAAGGTAGTCATCGAAAATTCAGTGCGATGGCCCCCTTAAATTTATTTGGGCAATGTATAACATCGGTGTAGGCTGACACCATCCAAGCTGATGCATCTGTTCAATTATCTATTCTAACCATTTTAGATTATGGTCTCCATTAATTATAGTTAGCAAGTTTACTAAAAAACAGCAAAAATTAAATGAAAACCAATTGATACAAAATTAAAATTTAGAAATAGCACAAAATATCACACCTCTTTTTGAACTATTTAATGGACAATTCTTGGGTCTGGCCTTGATTTTATTTAACTGCCACCACATAACCCAAGGAATGGTGATGGCCTTAAGGGATTGTCTGGTCATTTTTTGGCATTTTTCGCCCATTTTGCCAAAATTGAGATAAATTCATTTTCAAGGAGTTTCAGGGCCTCTGATTCTCCCTGGAAATTTCACGGCCCACCTGCTATTTTTTAGATGGTAGCAGCCCTTTTCAATGTCAACTGAAATATTATTATTTTTCATCTTACTTTAGAAAATTGGCAGTTGTGATGTAATGATTAGATCTTTGAATTATCAGACAAACATAAATAAACAAAATGCAACATATAAACAATTGGCAAATGGAAAACAAACAAACAGTGGTAATAATATATATAAACATTAAAGTCATGGAATATAGGGAAATGATTTGTATATCCTTATGTACCTTATATACATACTTTTACACTACCTTATACTTGTAAATCTTTATTTCATGGAAGTCTTGGTGTGAAATTTGGGTGTTTTACCCTATAGAGTTACAACACCTGGGACTGTTACCTCGAAAATACATGTGTGCTGCCCCATCTGGCTGCAGGTACATGATAGACAAATATGTTTTAGGAAGATTACACTTCTTTCTTTTATTGTTTATACCAAAAGAGAAAAAACTTCAATGACCATTATCTTAGAAGTATACTTATTTTTTTCAAATGCTGTAGCAGACACGAATTTAGTCCAAAATAAACATATTATGGCTCATTTTGCAGATAAAATATCAAGGGAATGTAAGAAGCAGATTTATTAATTTTTTCCTGTGCTTTTTGTAAAAGTGACACATATGAAAAAATATTTTTTTCGGACTTCTGCCAGTTGACTCAGTAAAATATTTCCCCCCCAAAAAACAAAGTCGAAATAAAAAACTGTTCAGGCGATTTGAAAAAAAATTGATCTCAGAGATCTTGCTAGGGTCTAAATAAAAGGGTAAAGGAAATAAAAAAATAAAAAAAAGAAGCAGTTGATCCCCTTAGAAACAAATAAAAAGCATAATATGAAATATGACAAGATAAAATGCAAGTGAGCAACCTGGGACAGAGCTGCGCTCATGGACTGAGCCATGGGCTCTCTTTGCCAGCCCTCAATGAGATATATGTGCCTTTTTCCTCCAACGGATGGCAAAAATAAATAGGAATCTGGCTAGTGTGGAAAGTTTCTTCTCCCAGAGTATTTCTGCTTATGGACACCATAAAGGAGACACTTGCATTTTTCTGGTGGGTGAAATCCATGGCATATTTGACTCACTACAATTATACATCCAAAATATCAAAGGAAAAATTATTATTTCTATTTCACTTAGATCTCATGAATAGGGCTCATTCAGCAGGAATATGTAGCATTTTCTCTCTCTATGAGAACATATAAAGAATCAACAATTTCCATTTTCACTCTTCACACTTGCTATTGTGGAAGTATATGAAGCTGTAAAATAAGTTCACTTCAGCAAGGAAAGGAAATATGATTATAATATTGTATGTGATGTTCTTGGATGGACCTGTGATTATGGTAAGAAATAAGATATTCTTTGTTGTGTATAATTTACTTTAGACCTCATCCCATTATAAAGCTTTGTGCTTAATACCTTGGCAGGTGAGCTTAATGATGTCTCTATCCAGTGGTAATGATGGCAGCATATTACAGTGTCTTGTATTGTTTGATAAATATGCATTCAAAATGAGGAATAGAGAACTTTCCATTTTTCAGATTTTCCAAGACTATGTGGACAAAGAAGCATGTGCGAGAGAAAATGCTGACAAGAGTGCTGTAAGAGTGAAAACAGAAGTGAAGGAAGAGAAAGATGGGAGTGTAGATATGAATAGTGCAAAGGCAGTGGAAGGAACAGAAGTGTCCAAAGCAGAAGAAGTGGACAAAGGGAAGCAAGCAGAGGTGAAACAAGAAAATAACTTGGAAGAAAAGGAAGAAGAGGAGGAGGAAGATGGAGAGGAGGAGGAAGACGAGGAAGAAGAAGAAGGTGAGGAAGATGGAGAAGATGATGAAGAGGAGGAAGAGGTGGAGGAGCAGATGACGAGAGAGAACTGCATACAAGACTTTGAGGACGATGGAGATGTAACGGATGATGATTTGAACGATGTCTTGGCAAGTGCGTGCATGGAGGAAGAGATTGAGGACTCAGAAGAAGGTATGTCTTTGGAGCTGATGTGTGAAAGAGGTTAATTTTTTTATCATTATTATCATGTTGATGGCAGTGATGGTGTTGATTACATTGTTCTGTAGTAGTTATGGATACTTAGATGTCTTAATTTTTCTTAAATTTTCAGATATATTGTTATCATTGTGTAAATAGTATTTTTATGTTTTATAGTATTGTTTTACTTTTAATGTAGTAACATTTGCCTTGCGAGAAAAATTATCAATAAAGTAAATGGTTAATCAATTGAGGCTCAGTACATATAGTTTTCTATAGTTAATATCTAAACACAGGTGGTTCCACAAGTAATTAGTCACCAAAGAATTAATTGATATGCTTACCTGTCTTTTCCATATTTTGAATTTATTAGATAATTTTTATTATTTTTTTTTTCCTTTGTTTTTTAAAACTATTACTACTGATGCTGATATTATAATTATTATTATTATTATTATTAATGATAATATGGTTGCTACATTATCATTGACAATGCTATTGTTAGAAAAGAAAAAGAAAAGGAAAGAGGAAAAAAGCAAGATAAAAGAGAAAATCAAGAAAAAGAAGAAACATGTAGGCATAGCAATTGATTTCTTGGTAACCAGTTCTGGACACATCTTTGTGTCAAAAGATAACAAACTAAAATCACAGTGGACTGGACATGTATGGATGTGCCCTTATGGTAGTATTAAGTTAACTGCAGAGTAATCAAACAATTCTACTTTTTTACTTTAATTATTAAATTGCCTCTTGAAATAAAAGAGAATTCAATCCAATCAATCAACACTGACACTCAACCTTCTGTTGTGGATGTAGATGTGCCAATCATGGACAGTGAAGAAGCTGTCTACAAGGACATAGCAGAGGATGACTATAAGAATGAGGAGATCATCTGTCTGGATGATGATAGCGATGAGCTTGGGGGTACAGGGATGAGTGCGGAAGAACTGCTCCCCACAGAACCCCTTACTGATCCCTTGTCCGCCACTACTTCCAATGCTCCTCCCTACGGCCTAAGTGAGAAGCGCAAGCTGGGTAGCGACTCCCTCAGCCCACACAAAAGGCAGTGCTTGGGGGTAGAGAACCCCTGATGACCTTTGACCTTTGGCCCTATCAGTTATAGTGTGTGGTTATTTATTCGAAGTGTCATTAAGGTGACTTGACTTTGAATATCTTTCTTCCATGTGCTTATATCCTGTATACAGTTTTTTATTATTATTTGAAATTTTGTTGACATTCTACAAAATATTTTGTGAAAACAATGTGTTCATTGATTTTGATTTTTCATTGTAATTAAATTATATGTATTATATATTTATGTGTTTATGTTAATGATTTCCCATAATCAACTTTCTTTTTCTGTTTGTATTTTTGTCTTTGACATTCTGCAGTATTTTGGATATTGAATATATATAAATATATATATATATAGAGAGAGAAATTAGATTATATATTTAATTTCTTTTTATTATTGTTTCTCACCCTATATATATATTTTTTTGACATTGCATAATAAGTTGATTCTCAGGTTTTGCTTTTATCAGTTCATTGTCTTTCTTTTTCTAAATATTTGAGTTTTTATTTGTTTTTACAAGAATTAATGGTTTTCCCCCATCTCATTTGCAATGCATCATCCACGTTTCCAAGTGTGGTGTCCAGTCACATACTGTAAGGTAATTTGGTATTTTTATACATATCCATGTATTATATTATGTAATTTGGAAGTCATTACTATAGGAATCATGTTGAAGAAAAGGTAAAAAAAAAAAAAAATAATCTGTAGCTTGTAAGTTGCTCTGAGACTTGATCTTGATTTTTTTTTTTTTTTTTTTTTTTCTTTCTTTTAACTTTTCAGTTTCCATTTAACTTGTAAGGGCACAGGGTATGTGAAAACATCTTAGAGGTCCCTTTGAGGAAATCTTTTGTACAAACCTTCAATTATTGTAGCAGCAAATATGACCCTCAACCCTCAACCATCGATCCCCAAGCACTCCCCATGGTCTGAATGTGTATTTTCATCTTTTTATATGATCTTTACATGTTTTATTTATTTTTTAGTCTTC
>NC_091564.1:20988018-21003018 GCF_042767895.1 Penaeus vannamei | reverse complement strand
GACATGATGATATGTGAAGATTCAACAATAATGTGGTATACTGGTATCATATGTAAGAATACATATGAATTAACAAGTCTCCCACAGTAAGTTCTGTATCTATACAATTCAATTACAATTTCTTTCTTCTTTTTCCCGTTTCTTTCTTTCTTTCTTTCTTTCTTTCTTTGCTATTTCTTTGTACAAGGCTAAATGTGCCTATATAGTTATCTCCCTTGACTTACTAAATTTCACTGATTATTCAATTGCAATTAATCTTGGGGAAATAAGTAAAAAAAAATTACATGTAGAAATATAAGTGGCTTATATGTCGGTTCTTTCAACTTTTAAGCATACTACACCAGATTTTGCATATGACTGTCAGGCTGTCAATAGAACAGTAAATATAGATATGTTTTGCTGTGATGATTTCTGAGAAAGATATCAATGGAAATATATAATTACATGGTAAGACTGCTTATTCAATGTTTCAAATATAAAATTATCAGCCATGTTGACTGTATAATCTGTAAATGCAATACTTAGACTGACTTACAAAAGTATCAATTTTAATGTAAATGTTTTTCATCAGTAAACTTAGAATAAGACAATGCAAATAATGGAAAGACTAACATTCAAAATAAGCAATGACTTCAATAATTTCCCAAGACTTAAATTTGGCAAATAATACTCAAAGTCCCTTAAGTAATAAGAAATACGATCACAGTGAAAGCTTTAACATAAAAAACAAACCATCAAGTAATGATTCTTGACTTGTAGAACTGCCAATTTTTATCTTTTTTTTCATCAGGGAACCTAAAATTGCAAACAGAAACTACTTACAATAACTTAATATTTCTTCCAGGATTGAAATTTCATATATAATACTGTACAAAGCTTTAGCAATCAAAAAATGCATTTAGCTAAAAACAGTACATCTATTAGAACAAAAAAGACTATCTGAATCACTACTGAAAGTAGCCATAGGACACATTCAAAGAGTCCATAATAGAATACTGAGGAAAAGAATTGTTTATATTGGACAAATCTATACCCTCAGTGATGCATAATTACTATACTTGCTGAACTAAATCCTTGAGAAGCAGCATACTGATGTTCTTTCTTATGAACATCTAGAATAACTTTCAGCAATCACCCTGGATGGAATTAACCTCTCTGACAAGGTATGATCTGTATTTATGGCTAATCTACACTCCCCACAAATTGGAAATTAGGCCTTGTAATCCAGATCTTATAGGCACGATATAAATGAATACATCATTATTAAAGTATCATATGCTGTTTATATGAGATGCACTACACTGTAAATTATTCATTGTTTTTTAGATTAATTTTTTTTCAGAAAGATACAACAAAGAATGTGAAATATCCAATACCTAGTCAATATCAACAAAAGAGAAAATGGATTTGAAAAAAAAAAAAAAAAAAATCTACTTGATATCAATAAACTTTCTTCTTTTAGTTCATATTTATCTTATTCCATACTTCTACAAATTCACAATTGCATTTGCATTTTTTTTTTATGTTGCCTTATATAAATTCAACAATCTAAACTATTTACTTTTTCTTCTTTTTTCCTTTTTCTTTTTCAGATGCCAGGGTGTATGTTTAAATACACTTCAGATCTGGATTCAGAGAAGTGTAAACATACATCCTCCAATATTTGCTCATTCATATATCCACATGCATGCTTTGATCTCTACTATAAATTCTTCCATTTTCAATAGAATCTTTCCAAATTGTTTCAATTAAAGTTGGGAAATATCTACACAATAGATATTGGTGATGGGGACTTCTCATCATGTGTAAATTTGGCTGCAAGACAGATGACGGGAACATGTCGTCATGAGCTATTGTTACCAAATGGTAGGTAACAGGAATGTCTCATCAAAGCTTTTCGGGAGAATGCTGGCTCCTATGAGAACACTATTTCCGTGCTTGACCACTTTGTCAATGATACAATTGAATATCATAAAAATAAAAAATATAATAATATCATATATACTGATACGTATAGCTATTATCATTGCAAAGTTGTTGACTACCTGGCAAGATAATATGAAGTCTGATCAATAAAACAGTCACTTATCATCCTGATACAGCATAACAAATTAAAAATATGAACCTTAGAAATTGGCAAAAGAGCAAAAAAATGTGTATGCAGAATACAAGCTAATAGCACACCAAGGAGGAGGCAAGGAGTCTTTATACCCCACACTGAGTGTTCATATAGACCAGGACTAAAAGTCACACACCCAAGCAAGACTAGTGCCAAGATTTTGGTCTCCATGTGAACCTCAGGGTATCTGCATCCAACAGATTAGACACTGAGCAATATATTTTCCATATCATAATCAAATACAAGCTGCTGGTCTTTATATATAAATGAACATTACTAGGTGGGCCAGCAGATGGCTTAATGGTCCATAGGGGATGGGTTAATATTCTAAAATCATCCTATACCATTCTATATTCCCACTTCTCTGTTATGCTGCAGTTGGCCAAGATGGACATGTTTTGGCTGTTCGGAACCTCTACTTTCTTGTCCTGGACAAGTTGCCCATCTCATTCATCTCGCCCTCCTTCGCACATGGGTAGGCAGGACAAGATAACATCACAATAGTATTTGTATATAAACATTCACAATTGCAGGCAACCAGAAGATATTGATCGGTAATTTCACTGCCCTTTATTGATGTTATCAAAGGATATCTTGTTTGTCAGTTACAGGTAAGTTAATTATGCATTAAAGGACTTGCAAAACCTATGTAGCATGTGAAATAAGGACACCGGTGTGATAAAATAGCGAACGTTCACTTTCAAGCTGGCTGCAAAGGTTTTGGAGGTTCCAAACATGGCCTCATTATCCTGCTGGTTCTGACAAGTTGTTTGGACAAGCAAGATGAGGAGTTCCGAATGCAGCATCATACTCTCCTCTCACTGAATCAAGCAAACAGTTGTTTCCCTTCTCCTTTGTCTTGTGAATGGAACATAGTGAGTGTGAAATAGTAACAATGCATGGCTTACTTTGAAATAGCAACAATGCATGGCTTATTTTATGCCACTAAACACACTATCCTTTCCTCTCCCCATCCCCTCTCACCAAACTATACTACCAAGTACTATCAAGTTCCCCCTACACACCAATCTCTGCTATAAACATATACAAATACCTAAATACATAGCTTTATATGATTCTTTTCCTATTTGTTTGCTATTTACATGTTTATGGTAATACATTTCCATTTTCGTTCATATAAAACAGCATTTTTTTTTGGGGGGGGGGGCTTGCTCCACTATGGTAAGTGCCATCTCTGACAGTAGAAAAGATGCACAGGCATATTAGATACATCTCATTTCAGCATGAATATTCAGGAAAATATAGCTTTGAGTATATAAGGTCCATTCTATAGCATGCACTCAAAATACAAATTGGCATCTAATCTTTAACAGTCTGCGTAGATAGATGGTATCCAAAGAGTCATTTGAAATACTGAATGTGCATAGCTGCTGAACAAACTCACTACATGCGAACACTCACACCTTACGTTTTGTATGATGGCAATATTTCTCTGTTTATTTAATATTACATCTGACAGGTCTAATGCCTTACCTTTTGCTATCATACTTTCTGCTACCATATATTATTACTCTCATATATACCTTTGACTTGTGTATTTGGAATTCTGCCAATTTTGATAAGTTACATTATCAGCTGTCACTAGTCAGTGACTGGTCAATGTTCCTGCTCTCACCTCGGAACAGGCACAGGCCAGGACACATCCAACTCAGGCTAAATGCACAATGATAATGGATAACTCAACCCAAGTACAAATACTCACTTAAACTCTTAACTATTTGTTTAACTCACTCACTCACTCACTCACTCTCTCTCTGGTACAATTCAGGAATAAATTTGCATATATTTGCATATATATATATAGATTCTTTGGCCCATTTTTATATAGTAAGTGGCTTACATGCAATCAAAAACAGCATTATGAAATAATAAGGCAAATACATTTTCTATTATTATATAGCTATTCTTGGCTATTTTCATACAAAGAAAAGAATGTTTGTTGTATAGGAAACAAAAGAGATGTGTTCCTGAATGTGGGCTAAAAGTCTTTAAGTAAAACATAGTTCATGTGCTATAACATTACTTTTACTCCCTACTTATCATAACAAACTATTATTTCTCTTGTATATGAGGCAATAATATATGTACCAATGCATATATGAACCAGTGCATAAATAGAAGTATAAATGGTTTGCATATTTAGGTGCATTTTATCTGTGAAGAAAAAAAAATGTGTAATATAATTTCCTCAGGGTTCCTATTGTATGTTTGAATGTCTAAATGTATGAACATTTAAGTGCACACATGTATAAAGGCGGATTCACACCAGGAGCAAAGCTAAGCTATGCATGTAGTGTGCATGCTGCAAAGCTACATGGCTTTCAATCACCTCTGTGTATTTTCAGTGACTGTATTCACATTGGATGCGAAGCTATCTGCGCTATGCTTCACATTAGCAAATGCAATTGAGAATTCTTTGTTTTAACTTTTGTGAATTCAAATACGAATGTGAATCTTGGATATGCCAATCCAATGTACATTCCATAGTTCGAGCACCAGCATGAAATTATTTCCAAATGCTGTACCTGAACTGTATAAATATTTAGGTTTTTTTACATCATGCAAAGACATTCAGTATCAGTAATTATTTCTAACATGACAAGTCCCCAACTCCAGTCAATATTCTTGGGGGATCCCATATGGTCGATTTCGCTCATAGCAGGGATTTTAAAAGGTAAAGAAAGAGTGAAAGTAAAAAACCCGAGTCAAGATTTGACCACAATGATTTGAAACTATGTTGCACAAACGAATGAATAAACAAATGAGCAAGCAAACCCAGCCTAAACACACAATCTATCACAAAGATCTTTGTAGGAATCAAAGAACTTCCTAACCCAGGGGCTCTGCCCCTGGACCCCCCTCCCAATTACCGTATTTGCCTACCGGGGGCTCCGCCACCAGACCACCTCTTTACCTAATCTATCAGAGCCTAATCATGAGCACTTACCTTACAGTGGAGGGTATAATCACTGACACTTTTCAACTTCAAATTTTTCTAAATTAGATTGTGCTCTTGGCAGTGTAATTAATCCTACAGTATCTTCACGGTATTTGTTATAAAGAAATCCCCCAAATCGTAATCGCACAAGGGAGAGAAACTCCATTCCATGTCTTACACCCAAGGAAGAAAGAATGACGCAGGTCGTGAACCCTGAAAAACTGGGTTGGACACTCGTTAGGAGCCAGTCATCACAAGGTAGTTTGGTGGTTATTAAAAGTCAAAATATATATTAAGTTGCTAATGATGTAATATAAATGACTGTTTATAGGCAGATTGTGTATATGAGAATAAAGTATAAAGTAAATAATACAATACAATTTTTTTTTTTATACCCAATCTGGCAATTTGTAAGGGATATGAAATATTAGGAGCAGTTATAATGACATTAATGGCAGTGACGTCACATGACATACATGCACTGTCTGAGAGAAGTTGCTTTGAAAGCTGCGCGAGGACTTATACTTGTTGAGTGATTTTCTGACTTAGCGCGTAAACACATTTTGCGCACACAGACTTGGTCACAGTGAGCGTGATTGGCATTTTTCGTGACCTATTTTTTCCTTTCTGAAGTTATTCTTTGCCTGCGCAGATCATATCAGATATCAGTGAGTACTTTTTACATATCTTTATGACAGTGCCCTTAGATTTTCATTATCTTGGTGCGGTTATTAGATATAGATATACTTCAGTTTCTATTTCCTATACCTTATTCATTTTGAAACTTGCCAACTATCAGTTGGGCAGTTTAAGCTCACTTGTTAAACTGCCACATTTTTTATCAAAGAAGTTGATATTTGTAGGGGTAATTTTCCACGCACATATGTATCCAAAACTAGGTATAACTCATTTTTTATACAAATCTTATACACATTCTACTACATATATGTAAAACTCAAAAGCATTTCTTTTTATCCCTCTTTTTTTGGTTAAGGTATACAAAAGGACCACATCAACTGTGAAAAAAATTTAACCTGGCATTGGAGGCAATGAAAAAACTACATTCATTGATATTAAAATCAATCTGCAGAAGCCAGCTAATTCTTGTTGAACAATGAAAATGCATCACTCCATGCACCTTTCACAACTAAGTCTAGCCCTTCTAAACTTGCAGCAAACAACTTAGCTGCACCGTAACCTAAGAAACTGTCTTGGTAGCTTGTGATGTCACAGCCAGTCATTGTTAGAAATGCAATGCACAATTAATGTATTTCAGCTTTCTAATTTATATAAAATTATACCTGAATACATATTAATCAAATGTTCATTCCTTATACATACAAAACCATTTATTTGATCATATACTATCTATAAGTCTATTTTATTATATACATATTTCCCTACTGAGGGCAGAGCCACTGATAGGGAATTACTGCAACTGGGAGGGGGTTCAGGGGCATTTGGTTTTCTATTTCCCACTTGGTAAATGTTTACGATAGGACCGCATCCATCAGAGACGAAGTCCCTGACTTCTGCCAACAATGTTGGATGATCCTGTGGGGAATCAGGGGTTGGGGGGTGATTTTGTTCATACCATGCAGTTTAAAAAGCAAAAGAATGTGGATTGAAAATATGAGCCAAGGATAGTATTTCAGATGACAAAGAAAGTGGAAAATGTAAAGACCCAAAAGAAGATTCGGCCACAGATGATTCGACATGGTGTTGCGCGAACAAACGAGCAAGTGAACCATACCTTAAACACATGAACTACCAGTAGGATCGCCGTATGAAGAAAAAAAAAAACTCCAAACCCAGGGGCTATGCCCCCAGAGCCCCTCCAAATTGCCGTATTTCCCTACCAGCCTCCGTGGCCCCTCTCAATTGTTTAACTTCCCTACCGGTGCCTCTAGATCGCCACTGACTACATTTAGAAATACAAAATAAGTTTACCTTAAAGTTGAGGGGACAATTTCAGTGAGACATCGATTTCTAAGCAAAGTTGGAAAAAAATCAGAAACACAAGTAGCACTGTAAACAACCTTCAAATTTGCTGGTAGAGGGCAGCGATGCACAAGTATGGATATATTGTGTATTTCTAATGAAACTATGATACGTGTATGGTAAAACTGATCACATTGTGCATTTAACCCATTCACGCCGGTATATTTTGACGCCACAAATAAACTATTCCCGGCGGCTACAGAGTCTGTCCGCCCACTGGCCGCGGCCCGCTGCTGCGTCGAAGCATGATCCCTGATACAGCGTCACACTGGCAGGACGCCCAGCAATTTTCATTTTTTCGGGTGTTTCATCTATGGGACACCCATCGCTAATTGGTTAAGGAATGAACATTTGATAAATGCGTTTTTCGTTAAAATTTCACATGAATTAGAATACAGAAATACATTTTACTACAGTGCGCTTATAAGAAATTTGCCGCAACGTCACAAGCTACAAGCTCCAAAACAGTTCAAGCTAGGTTCCCGCACAGCTAAGTGGTTCGCTGAGATGCGAGGAGGGCTAGACTTTGTCGCTGGAGGCACATGGGGACTTAGTCTTTGCACTGCATTCTGCATGCCACATTTATGTCATTTAACTTGAATAGATTCGTTGTTGCAAATCAATTTTGATAGCAATTAAAGTAGTTTTTCATTGCCTGCAACACTATGATTCATTTTCTCCTAGTCAGTGCGGTCCTATCGTAAACCTTAACCTTCTAACTTAATTTACTGTATGAAATGCAATTCTTGGCTTGGGTTAAATTTCTACTTTCTTTTGGTCTTTAAAATGCCTGCTATGAGCGAACTTCCCCTCCCCCAACCCTTTACTTCCTCAAGGGATCCCCCAATATTGCTGGGTAGAGTTAGGGACTTAGTCTCTGACAGCTGTGGTCCAGCTATAAACATTTACCCTTTTCTTTAAATCCATTCCCGACAACTGTTCCTGCAATCATTGAAATTTTGCAGTCACTATCAAAAAGGTTGCTACCATGCTACCCTATTTGTTTTGATCTGATTTTGAAGTTCACATCTTTAGTCTGGTCAAATAGTTTGGAAATTAGAATAGAATCGACAAAGATTCATAAAATTCAAGCTACATGTTAGCCTAGTTTTCTAATACTAGCATGTGTACAGTATGGGATGGGTGTATTTGAGTTGGATCTTCGTTGTACCATCATGAAGAGGGTAGAGGCCAGATAATGAGTAACATATGGGTAGTATTTCAGTAGCCATTCATTATGTTCAACATAATACTATTCTTAGATTCTCAGTTTTCAAGGTTTAGGCACATAATAAAATGTTTTTCATCTTAAATTCATATAAAAAAAAAAAAATAATGTGCCCAGCAGCATTACAAAAATATTCAACCAAATCATCAATATCATCAATTAACATGCAAAAAAATATATAATATTCATCCACTAAATGGCACAAGCGTTATCAGCCATTATGAACAGCATAAAAATGGTAAATTAAAATAAAATTGAATTATGATAACTAATTAGCATATTATCTAACATCTAATATAAATAACAAAAATAATACATAATAAAGATCTAAAACAACTCACCTAATCAAAACACAAAATATTAAATAATAATAGAAATAAGAGAGAAAGTACTAGAAATGAATAATTAATTAGATAGGAAAATAAAAGAGATAACTCATTAAAAAGAAAAAACATAAGCACCATGTGATATATACAACACATAAATCACAGAAAGTATAAAGAGATGACAGAATAAACCAAAATGTAAAAAGTATCACAAATTTCCAAATATTTGAATAAACAAAGAAACAACCCCGTTTCCCTTCCTTTCTAGATAACGACTTCCTAAATGCCTCTCTCAGTAAAACCAAAACATAACCTTAAATATGTTGGGCGTAGTGAAAAAATAAGACTGGGAAAAAACGAAAATCTGCCCCAAAAAAGCTAAAACATCCGGAAACCCCAGTAAACTTAAGGACGCTGTTCGGAGCCCAAACTTCCAACCCCAAAGCTGAGGACTTCCCTCTTTAAACTTTTCAACTCTAGCCATTAAAAAAACTCGGTAAAACCCTGCTCCTTGGGTGCACCACAACCCTCGGCTTCTACGCAAACCCCTAAAAGCAATTTATCTCTCGGCCTCACCTCGTATTCGTCTTCCGAAGATTCGGAATCAAGCTGAATGACTTCGCTTGCCGCCATTGCTCTATTTGTAAACACGGGGAAGGATGAACTTGTTTGATACTGCTTGCTTTTGGCTTCTGATAATTGATTCATTCTCATTATCATGGCTGATTCCACTTACATTCCGCTTCACATCATTGTCTTATATCATTCAAAGCAAGACCAGAAATATCTGCATTCAAATGCATTTGTCTTTGGCTCACATATGTGTTCTCATTATCATAAACTTCTCCGAAACCTTTTGCATTAGGCTTCGAATCACTAATAAGGATAAGTTTGTCCGATTCCACCTACGCTAGGCTTCGGATTATTAATAAAGACGAACTCCTCCGATTCCATTCACATCAAACTTTAGCGCATTAATTATTTCTAATCGTCATAATCAGTTCATGCCAATTATCATCATTATCATTGGGAATTTATCGTCATCATTATCATTATCTTCACCAAATTTCCCTCATTTTACATCGTAAGAAAAGTTTTGCTAACGCCACTTCATTATCCCTTTTTAAAATTCAAATCAAAGTGATAAAGGGAGCGCTGAGGCAAACAATTTAAATAGATCTTATCTCAAGATAAGAATATTATTGCCTGTAGTGAGATAAGTATGCAACTGATATGGTGAAAGGCTTTTTTAGACCAGTAAAGATCTCGGAAATGAAGTTCTTCCTAAACAGAAATATTAAACGAGATTGTTTGCGTTCAAACAGACAAGAAGAATTCGCATACACAGAATGATATCAGTGACAAAACGGATTATCTCTCAACAATCATAACGAAGGATGCAATGAGTCATGATAGTATAGTAATAGTAATGAAAAGGTACTGGAAGGGTTTGGAAAAAGAGAGAACAAAATCATTGGCGCTGACGTTAAAATGGAGATACATATATATATTTCATGATGATAATGATAATAACAACAAAACTATTAATGATGATAATGATAATAATATTAGTAATGGTAATTATAATGGTAACAATAATAGTAATGATGATTGTATGATGACTTTTCTACTGACAACAGAAGTATTCATCAAAGTCTTTATTCATTGTCATTACAATTTTTTATTCTCATTGATTAAATTGCCATTGTAATTATCATTATTGCTAATATCATCCTTATCATCATTATTGATAATGTCATTATCATTATTATAAACATTGTTATTATCATTATTATTGCTAGCATTATACTTATTGTCATTATTATCATTATCCTTATTATATTCACTATTATTATTATTATCATCATCATCATTATTATTATTACTACAATCATTATTATTATTATTATTATTATTATTATTATTATTATTATTATCATTATTATTATTATTATTATTATCATTATTATTATTATTATTATTATTATTATTATTATTATTATTATTATTATTATTATTATTATTATTATTATTATTATTATTATTATTATTATCATTATCATTATTATTATTATTATTATTATTATTACTATTATCATTATTTTCATTATCATCATTATTCTTAGCATTATCATTACTATTATCATTATTATTATCATCACTATAATTATTGTTATCATTATCCTCGTTATTATTATTATTACTATTATCAATCTAATGTTATCTTATTATCATTATCGCTATCAAAATTATTATTATCATTGTTATTATCATTATCATTTTCGTTACAGTTGTTACCATTATTATTACTATTACCATCGCAATAATAATGATGATAATAATAATGATACTAGTAATAATGATAATTATCATTATCATTCCTAACATTATTACTATTATTATTATCATTATTATCATTATCATTAGCATTACATTATTTACCATTATTATCATTACTACTACTAATATCATTATCATCACTATTATTATTGTCATAAAGATTATCATTATCATCGTTATCATTATCATTATCATCTTTATTATTATTAATATCACTATTGTTATTGCTCTTAGCATTATTATTATCATTATATTATCATTATCATTATTCTTATTATTTTATATGTTATTATTGTCATTATTATTATTATCATCATTATTGTTATTATCATAATGATAATAATAATAATAATAATAATAATAATAATAATAATTATTATTATTATTATTATTATTATTATTATTATTATTATTATTATTATTATTATTATTATTATTATTATCATTATTGTTATTATTATTATTATTATTATTATTATTATTATTATTATTATTATTATTATTATTATTATTATTATCATTATCACTATTGTTATCATTATGATCATAATCATTATCACCATCATCATGATTGTTAATATTATCATCATCATTATTATTATACTAGATATTGATATTATTATCATGATCATACCATGAATGGAATGTAGAAAATTATATCATCATCATCATTATTATTACTGTTGTTATCATTATTATAACCATTATCATGATCATCATTATTATTATGATCATTATCATTATTATCATCATTATTAGTCATTATTATTATTATCATTATCATTATTAGTATTGTCATTATCATCATTATCATTATTATCATTATCATTACCAACATTTGTTATTATTATTATTATTACTATTATTATTATTTGTATCATTACGATCATCATCATTGTTGCTTTTTCTTCGTGTTGTTGCTTCTACTACTAATGTTGTTGTTATTGTTATTATCATCATTATGAGCATCATTATTATCATTACTCTTATTAATGTTATTGCTCATGATGATAATAATGATAATAATGGCAATGATGTTAATAACATTTATGATATGAATATTGTTAATGTGAATGATAAGAGTAGTGATGATGATAATGATAATGATAATGGCAGTAATAATGAAATGATCTGGGTAATGATAATAATGATGCTACTATTACTACTACTACTAGTAATAATAATGATAATAGCAACAATATTGATAATAATGGTAATGATGATAATAAGGATAATAATGATAATGCTAATGATAATGATGGTGATAAAAATGATAATGATAACAACAATTATAATTATAATGATAATAATGATAATAACAATGACAATAATAATGATAATAATAATAATGATAATAATAATAATAATAATAATAATAATAATAATAATAATAATAATAATAATAATAATAATAATAATAATAATAATAATAATAATAATGATAATAATAATAATAATAAAAATGATAATGATGATAATAATAATGATAATAATAATAATGATAATGATGATAATAATGATAATAATAATAATAATGATAACAATGATAATAATACTAATAATGATAATAATAACAATGATAATAATGATGATGATAATAAATCTAATAAAGATAACAATGATAATAAATGTAATGATAACAAAGCTAAAGAAAATGAAGAAAATTTGGTAGTGATAGATAAGACAGTGATGATAATAACTTCAGTCACTTTTATCATAATAACAAAATGATAATGACAATAATATTGATAATGATAATTGTAGTGATAACGAAAATTATAGCAATAATGGTAATGATAATAATGATGATACTAATGATGATAATACTAATGATAATGACCGCAATAGTAATCATTATCATGATCATTATTATCATCACTATTGTCATCATGATTATTACTATGATTATCATTATTACCATCATCATAATTATTACCATTGTCATTCTCATTAATACTATCATTATCATGGTCATTATTATTATTATTATCATTATTATTATCATTATCATTATCGTTATCATTATTATGATTATTATTGTTATTATCATTATCATCATTAATATTATTATCATTATCATTAAGATTATTATCATTATCATTAATATTATTATTATTATCATTATTACTACTACTATTGTTATTATTGTTCTTACTATCATCATTATTATCATTTTATTTTTATCATCATCATCATTATCATTATCATTGCTATCATTATCATTAATATTGCTGTTGTCTTTATTATCATCATTACCGCTATTATTATCATTATTATCATTATCATTATTATTATTATTGTTGTTGTTGTTGTTATGATTGTTAACATTATCATTATCATTACTATCATTATTACTATTATCATTGTTTTCATCATCATTATTATTATGAACATAATTATTACTATTATCATCATGATTAATGTTATGACCATCGTCATGACCAGGATTAGGATCATCACTAGTATCATCACATTACCATTATTAAAATATTTCATTGTCATCTGTATTTTTACTATCATTGTCATCAGCATTATTATTACCGCTATCGTAATCACAAAGGGCACTTTGTCATTGCTATTGCTAACGTTGTTATAATCAATATTGCAACTGCAAAATAGATCCAGTAGTTCTTTTTGTGTGGTTATTCACAGCCTAACTTAGAGAGCATCATCAGATATTGGTGTCAGTGATCATAACATTTGAAAATAGACATGACATATACATGACAAGTGTTGAACATTTATTTTTTCATTCTTGGCGAGGGAGACGTAGCTATAAGTAATTCATCAAAGCATACTTCTATAAAGAAAAATACTATAAAAAAACATAATATATATCGGCTTTCCGAACAAATAAATAAGTTACTTGGTGAATTACTCATGAATGATTTGCCAATGACATATTACGGCTTGGAAAAGAGGGACTTTCCAGATGCTCTAGCTTAAGGGCTCCCAACTCTAACGACATTAATCTTTTTAGCCTCATGTTTGGATATATATTGATACTAGTCGTCAAAAAAGTAATGAAAAAGTTAAACTTAAACTTTCAATCTGAAACATATGCGAAACTAAGCTTATCTTTTTAAAATTAATGTTATATGGCACTGCACATGAAATTCCGTTTTCTTTGATCGACTCTGAGCTTCCCATGATGCTTTGCGTCAGTCTGCCTTGAGCGAGTGAGAAGGAAGGAGCTCGATTGAATGCTCTTGTATATTTCTTAATCATATAATTCAACCTGTCCGAAATTACCCTGGATTTTAACCGAGCCGAGAAGTGACTCCACAAGACCCGCACCATGAATTGGGGGACGGAATTATGGGTGAGTATGAGTGTCTCTGTGAGGGGCGGGAGGGGAGGGGTTTTGTTTATTATAAGCTTGCGTGACCCTTGTTCGTTGGGGAGGAAGGGAGGGGAAAAGGAGGGTAAAGGGAGGGAGGGAGGGACGGGACAGTAAGGAGGGAGGGAAGCGACGGAAAGGAGGGAGAGACGGGAGGGAAGGGAGGGAAAGAAGGGAAGGAAGGGGTCAGCCTGTGAGAGGGAGAGAGGGAGGGGCCAGCAGTGAGCGAAGGCACTCCTCCTACTCTTCCATTTTTTAAAACTTTTTTCCAACTCTCCTTCGTCGCCGTGAGCAAAGACCTAGCGGACAGGGGGTCCAGGCGGAGGCAAAGTCTCTCTTGGCAAGGTTAATTTCCCCGAATATGGAGTGTGAAGGGGGGAAATTGGAACAAGATGAAGGAGTCGCTTTTTTCTCTCTCTCTGCGGGATGACCTGTCTGTGGCACTGACTTGTACCCTCGTCAGTGTGTGCCGCCCACGCCTCTCTCACTCGCTTCTCTTCTCTCTTCTCTCCCTTCTCTTCTTTTCTTTTCTCTTCTCTCCCTTTTCTTCTTGTCTCTTCTCTCCCTTCTTTTCTTTTCTCTTCTCTCCCTTTTCCTATTTTCTCTTCTCTCCCTTTTCCTCCTTTCTCTCCCTTTTCCTCTTTTCTCTTCTCTCCCTTTTCTTCTTTTCTTTCCTCTCCCTTCTCT
>NC_091564.1:20983018-20985518 GCF_042767895.1 Penaeus vannamei | reverse complement strand
TCTCTCTCTCTCTCTCTCTCTCTCTCTCTCTCTCTCTCTCTCTCATATCTCTCCGATAACCTGAAGGCTGATAAGCTCAAGAACGACAAGGCGCTGTACGTTAACACTGATTTGTGTTTATTGCCGCCTTTAGAAATCGTTATCGAAAATGGCATCGCAGAATGAGAAGGTAGAGACACGCTGCAAATGGGAGCCGAAGGAGGGGCAAGGGGGCGGGGCGTGACAACTGGACCAAGTTAGCGTAAACTGCCCAAGTAACCGTGTGTTCCTTTTTCTTTTTTTGACACTGTCTCTCCGCCGCTTACTGTTTTGGTATCGCTGATCGCGATGATTGTAGTATTGATGGAATCCTCTCAAATCCTCTAGTACACTTATATGTAGGAATTATGCCGCGGACACCTCCCCAGCCCCAATATTCTTGGCCCCGACAGCAGGGGAGGGCATGGAAATACCAGGGAAATTGCGGGGAAAATTAACAATGATATAATAACATCATGAAGATTATACCTCACTACACTGCTGAATATGGCTGTATTTAACCTAGGAATGATAATATACTAACCTGGTTGCTAGATACCGCTGAGCTATCCTGCCGTACATGCGTGGTGGATTCTTTGTCTTCCAGAGGGGTGTGGGGGCGGTAACCTTCAGGGTGGGGGTCGCAGGGGGCACAGCCCCCTGTCTTATATATAGTAACTTTTTCATCATGGATTATTGCTATAGTTACGTATTTACTGTATACTAGTTATATTTACCTCGCAATTTTCCTGGTACTTATCCTGTATGAAAAGTATGAAAATCCTCGCTTCCCTAGCTCTTCCGAACGTCGCTTTTTCAACCGAAATTGATAATTGGCGGGAGGCCGGAAGTGAGCGACACCTGCGTGGCCCCCTCCCTCCCCAACTCACGCCCACGCTCTCGTTCTGCTCTTCTCTTTCTATCTTTTCCTTTTAATCCTTTCTTCACCCTCTTCAATGGCCTCTTGAATAGCTCTTTCCTATCCATCACTCCCCACTGTCCCTTCCTCCTCCTTCTCTTCTGATGCTTCTCGTCTTTTTCGTGCTCGCCTTGCTATCTTCCTTTGTCCATTTATGCCACCCACCCTCACATGGTGTAGAATCAGCCAGAAATCACATAGACCTATGCGGGCGGCCCCCAGTCCTGTCCCGAAGGCCAAAAGTCACTCAAAGTATATGTACGTGTCTGTTTCTTTCTGTCATTGTCTGTGCACGTATGTTTGTATGTATACGTGTTTGTCTGTGTGCAGTGTCTGTTTCTCTCTGTTTGTGTTTGTCAGTGGCTATCTGTCTGTCCGTCTCTCCAGTTGCTAAAGTCGCGATCTCTCACTCTGGTCTGTGTGTCGACGTTCGCCTCGCGTCTGAGACTTGTCCCTCAAGGTCTACCTCTGCGTCTTGGGGCAGCAGTGTTCCCCCACCTTGACCTTGGCGGCGGCAGTGGAGTCGGGGGCGGCGGTGCGTGCCTGCAGTCAGTGGCGCGCGACCTTGGTGGCACCGGTGCCTGCGGGCCCGCTGGAGGACGAGTCTGCAGTCGCCAGAAAAAGAAGAAAAAGCGCCAAGAAGGATTGAAACAAAGTCAGTATTCATGTTGGTAGTATTTTAGACTCATTCATGAAACAGGGGAGCAGCGGGAGAGGGATAAAAAAGGAGAAAAGATAAAAGAGAGAAGAGAACGGAAGAGAGAAAAAGTTGTAGAAAGAGAAATTAAGAGATGAAGAAAATTTTTTGATATAAAATCGATAAATATAGAAAAAAAAATAAAAGGAGACGTCGAGATACGAATGAAGAAATTTGATATAAAGTCGGGAAATGGAGAAAGAAAGTTAGAGAAGAATGAAAATAGAAACTAAATGCGAAAAGAAAGGAGAGATGAAGAGAGAACGAGATGAAGGGAGCCATGACAAGAATTGTAATTTCCTCCAAGACGAAAATGGGGCTGAAGTGTGAAGGTCAGGGAGGCTCCGTGCGCGGGCGGACGTTGGGGCCCGTGGGCGGAGAACGCGGGCGGGGGCTGGGGGGGCACGCTCAGGGGACGAAATCATGCCGCAGCCAGGTCCTCAACCCGCGGGGAATGCGTGTGTGTGAGAGAGAAAGATAGGGAAGGAGAGAGGGAGGGAAGAGAGAGAGAGAAGGAGAGGGGAGAGAGAGAAGGAGGGGAGAGAGAGAGAAGGGAAGAGAGAGAGAAGGGAAGAGAGAGAGAAAAGGAGGGGAGAGATAGAGAAAAGGAGGGGAGAGATAGAGAAAAGGAGAGGAGAGAAAGAGAAGGAGGAAAAGGAGGGGAGAGATAGAGAAAAGGAGGGGAGAGATAGAGAAAAAGGAGGGGAGAGATAGAGAGAAAAGGGAGGGGAGAGAGAGAGAGAAAAGAGGAGGGAGAGAGAGAGAGAGAAAAGGAGGAGGAGAGAGAGAGAAATGGAGGGGAGAGAAAGAGAGAAATGGAGGGGGGGAGAGAGAGAGAAATGGAGAGGGGAGAGAGAGAGAAATGG
>NC_091564.1:20970518-20978018 GCF_042767895.1 Penaeus vannamei | reverse complement strand
ATCATCATCATCATCAATCATCATCATCATCATCAATCATCATCATCATCAATCATCATCATCAATCATCATCATCATCAATCATCATCATCATCAATCATCATCATCATCAATCATCATCATCATCAATCATCATCATCATCAATCATCATCATCATCAATAATCATCATCATCAATAATCATCATCATCAATCATCATCATCATCAATCATCATCATCATCATCATCATCATCATCATCATCATCATCATCATCTTCCTCCTCCTCATCCCCCTTCTTCCTCCTCCTCATCCCCCTTCCTCCTCCTCATCCCCCTTCCTCCTCCTCCTCATTCCCCCTCCTCCTCCTCCTCATTCCCCTTCCACCTCCGTCCTCGTCCTCTTCCCCTTCCTCCTCCTCCTCCTCATCTCCCCTTCCCTCCTTCTCCTCTTCCTCTTCCCCTCCCCTCCTCCCTTCCTCCTCTCTCTCCCCCTTCCTCCTTCTCCTCCCCTTCCACCTCCTTCTCCTCCCCCCTTCCTCCTCCGTTATCTCCTTTCCCCTCTTCCTTTGTGTTTGTGTGTGTGTGTGTGTACTTATGTGTGTGCTCGCGTGTGTGCGCGCGCGTGACTTGCCACACATGTTTGTCCGACTTTGTTGTCGTCTGTCATGTTTACGTGTCATTGGCCTGTCAATCAATCACGTCACTTTTCTATCACTTGAGTTGCATGGCACGGTTTACCAGACATTGATAATTTTATGACTTGGACGTATACTATGTCCTGGTTTGCCTTCTCTGTCAATATGGTTTATGATGTTACTGTTTACTTACATTTTGTGTCACTTGTCTGCATTTAGGCTGTCTGCCTTACCTGTATGCCAATACCTGTCATTGTTACTTTGAATTACTTGGAAGCTGTTAACTGTATGTTACTTGTCACTATTTAGGCTATCGGTAATTTGCCATATGGTGCCTGTATGTTGGCTATGTCACGTGGCCAATTTTGTTATCGCATTTGTCAGGCTGTTGTGCTTGTCTCTACCATTCATGCGTGCAATGTCTGCCTGTTTTCTTGTATTGAGTTTTATCAACATTTTGATTTATAATCATAATAGTGGTGGTGATGATGATTACAGTGTTAATGGTATTGGTAATGATGATGATGGTAATGATATTAATGATCATGATAATGATGGAAATAGTGATAATAATATTATTATTAATAGTGATACTAACAGTAATAGTTATGATAATTAGGATGATGGTAATATAGATGATAAAGAAAATTAATGATGTTAGGAATGATGCTCATAGTAAGGACAGTAATGATAAAGATATTGATAATATTATTGATGATAATCAGTAATATCATCAATATGATTATCTTACTCTTGTCGATGATGTTGTTGTTATTATTATTACTATTATTATTATTATTATTATTATTATTATTATTATTATTATTATTAGTAGTAGTAGTAGTAGTAGTAGTAGTAGTAGTAGTAGTAGTAGTAGAAGTGGTATCATAATCATAACCATCATTGATATTACTTATTTTCATTATTATTATTTAATTATCATTATAGTCAATTTAGTATTACTATTATTGATGATAATGCTGACTAATAATGATAATGACCATTGCCATTTTACCATGCATGCAGGTTCTTCATCACCAGAATATTCAGCATTATAATCTTTTCTGCTTATCACGTGCCTTCTTGGTGGTTGGGGAGGGAGAAGGAGTGCGGGGGAGGGTGTTGGGGTGGGGGAGTATTAAGCAGGTTGAGAGGAGGGGGAGGGGAAGGGGATGTACCGAGCAGGTGAGGGTGGAGGCGGACTGGGCAGTCTAGTTTTTTTGCATGGTAGTTTGCCTTCCTTATTTTTGGCTCAGTCACGAGTTCTTGTTCTTGTGATTTGATGGTTGAGATTGTTGTTATTGCTGCTGTTTCTAGGATGTTGATGGTATTATTATTATCATTATTATTAATGCTATTTTTGTATTGTTATTATTGTTATTATTTTCATTCTTCTTATTGTTGTTTTGTTGTTGTTATTACTACTATTATGATTACAGTTACTATTACAATTGCAATTATTATCATAATTACTATTACAATTGCTGTTACTACTACAATTAGTAGTAGTAGTAGTTTAATAATTTTTATTGTCATTATTAGGATAAATGAGCTTGTAGTATCGTTGCTGATTCTTGCAAGGTTGGTGGTAAAGCCATTGTTGTTATCAGTTTTATTATTGTATATTTATTTTACCATTTTCATTATCATCGTTATTATGTTGCTGCTGTCGTCGCTGTTGTTATCTTCCTTATTAATATTATTATCACCATTATTGGTTATTATCGTCATCTTTTGTGTTATAACTATTATCATCATTATTACGGTAATATTTCAGTTCATTTCTATCATCATTGTTATTGTTTTGTTGCTATTATTGCAACTGGGAATAAAGTTAAGCAACTATGACATCGTGATTCATTCCCATTCATTCATACTCCGACTAAAACATTTTTGAGAGGCAGACTTCCGGGACTTTGCCAACGAAAAAACGGGAATGACAACTTTGCGTGAGAAATAAGGATTAGTAGAACAGCAGTTTGCAATGATTTCTAGGACGGAGAAGGGAGGAGGAAAGAAAAGATTGAGAGGTGGGAAGAGAGAGAAAGAAGGTATGGAAAGGAGGGGGCAGGGAGAAAAAAAAACGGAAAGTGAAATGAGAGGCGAGGGAGAGGAAAACGTGGGGTAGGCGAGTAGAATGGTCAACTTTCTTTTTTACAAGCTACTTCTTTTTCTTCCACCTTTCCCCCACTGCTTAGTGTTCTCTTATCCCTCTCTCGCCTCTCATTTCTCTCGTCTTGCTCTGCCCTCTCTCCTCTTCTCTCTCTGTCTCTCTCTGTCTCTCTCTGTCTCTCTCGTCTCTGTCTGTCTCCCTGTCTCCCTGTCTCCCTGTCTCTCTCTCTCTCTCTCTCTCTCTCTCTGTCTCTTCTTCTTCTCTCTCTCTCTCTCTCTCTCTCTCTCTCTCTCTCTCTCTCTCTCTCTCTCTCTCTCTCTCTCTCTCTCTCTCTCTCTCTCTCTCTCTCTCTCTCTCTCTCCCTCCCTCCCTCCTCCTCCTCCTCCCTCCCACCCTCCTTCCTTCCTTCCTTCTCCCCTCCCTCTCTCTCTCTATCTCTCTTTCCCTCTCTTTCTCCCCCCCCCCCCCCGTGTTGCTGCCAGGGTGTGTCTGTTTATGTATCTCACGTTGCAGTCACGGTGTTGTTACTGCTGTTACCTGACCCCTGGTTGCTGTATTACGACCTGGCGGGTATATGTATTTTTTCTTTTATTTTTATTTATTTATTTTTTTATTCCAGTTTTTTTGTAATGCTTTTTGTTATTGTTGGTGGTGGTGGGTGGGGTGGGGGGTAGGTGGTAAGAGAAAGGGTGGGGAGGGAGGGGGGAAGGAGGGTGGAGGGAAGAGGAAGCGGTAGTGGGAAAGGAAGCAGGACAAGGAGGGGGAAGGGGAAGGGGGGAGAGGGAAATGTATTGTTTTATGTAGGAAAGAATTTTTTGAAATAATTTCTGTTGAATATATATGCCATTTTGCCGTTTTTTTTGGATAGGTAAAATTATTATCTCTTTATCTTTTCCCTGTGCCTCATAATTACACACTCTTCGTTTACTATGTTTCTTCTTAATTAACTTTGTGGTAATTAAGTCTCTTCTTCGGGAATGTATGTATATTTTTTTCATTGGTCCCGTTGCTATTGACGGTGTTGTTTCTTGAGTTATTATTTTTTGTTATTATTATTATTGTTGTTGTAGTTGTTGTTGTTGTTGTTATTATTATTATTATTATTATTATTATTATTATTATTATTATTATATCTATTATTATTATTGTTATTATTATTATTATTATTGTTATTATTATTAATTATTATTATTATTGATGATTACAACCATTCTTATTGTTATTTTTATTATTATTATTATTATTATTGTTGTTGTTGTTATTGTTATTTTTGTTATTATTTGATAATAAACATAATCATAAGTAATAATGATAATGATGATAATAATGATCATCATGTCATCATAACTGTTATTATTATTATTATTACAACTACTACTCCTACTACTACTATTATTATTTGTTTTTCCTTTGGCAATAGCTACTCTTGTTTAGTTACTGTTGTTGTTGTCTTTTCTATCGCTTCTGAGAAATGTTAGAGACGTGTTTCGTGCGAAAAAACGACCAAAAAAGAGCGTGAAATGTATTCCTGGCTAGACCGGCTGGGCGAGCAGCCTTAGCTCTCGCACGCACCCTTCACGCTGGCCAAAGGGTGGGAGAGGGAGAGAGGGAGGGAGAGAAGGATGGAGAGTGGGAGAGGAGAGGAGATTAGAAGAGAGAAGTGGGAGAGGGAGGGGGAGCTGGAGAGGATAGGGAAAGGGAGCGGGAGAAGGAGTGAGAGAGATAGGGAGAAAGGGGGAGAGGAGAGGGGGAAAAGTGGAGAGGAGTGGGAGAGAAGGGGACGTGAGGGAGAGGTGAGGGAGAGAGGGTGTGAGGGTGGGAGAGAGGAGGGGAAGTGAGGGAGAGAGGGGGAAATGTGAGGGAGAGGGGGAGAGGAGAGGGAAGAGAGAGAGAGAGAGAGAGAAATGGAATGGCTAGAGAGAGAATAGGAAGAGGGAGAAGTAGAAAGTGGGGGAGTGGGAGAGCAGAGAGATGGAAAAATGGAATAGGGAGAGAGAGAGAGAGAGGGAGGGAGGGAGGGAGAGAGAGAGAGAGGGAGAGAGGGAGAGAATGACAGAGAGGGAGGATGGCAAAAAAAGAAAGAAAGAAAGAAAAAAAACATAGGACGCCGAGCAGGCCTGAATGCCCGAGCACAGAAGTAGCAGCAGCTGTGTGCGTGCTTGCTCATGTGCCTGGGCTTGCGTGTGTACGTCTCGCTCGCTCTCGCTGTCACGCTCATTCACTCACTGGGACTCTCTGTCCTTTTGCGTCTTGTCTGGCCTGTTCTTCTTCCCCTATTTGGTTGCATTTTCTTTTGTCTAATTTTTTTATTTTTTCTCTTCATTTTTTTCTTCTACTTTCTTGGTGGTTGTCGTCGTTATTCTCTTCTTCCTCGTCCTTCTCTGTTTCATTTTGTCACGAATGTTATTTTTATTTTTGTTAGTTTTCTTACTTCCTTCTCCTTTCCACCCCTCCCACTTTCTTGCCTTCTCCTCTCTCCTCGTTTATCTCCTCTTCTCCCCCATGGTTGCATTGTTCTCTTCCCATCTACGTCCTTATTCCCTTCTTCGTTATTCTCTTCATTTTCTTTTTTTCGTCTGAGCACGGATTGGGCTACCGTTTGTATTACTAGTCTTCGCCATATACACCGTTAGGCCTAAATAGACTTAGGTAGTTTTGATAATGGTGAATGATAACGAATTAGATTGTGATGGTATGGAACGGCGATTAAGATAGCAGTGATAAGGTTACGCTAATCACATGCAGTAATGAATAATTCATTTTTCGTGGGTGACAGTGTTAATTATTATTCAGTATGCATTGATCAGCGTGTTTAATATTTATTTATTGGGTAGTTTTGTGTCCTTTATTTATTGAATGTGAGTTAGTAATGAAGCGGAATGATACGGAGCATTGAGGCGACCTACTCCCTCAGTCCCGGGTATTGACGCTAACATCAAATTAGTCAGAACGCGGAGCTGCCGAGAACGAGTGACGTCACGCTACGTGCATTTCCTACAAGTGGCTTTGTGCGCGGCAAATCCGTGTTTGTGTGTGCGTGTGTGTGTATGTTTGAATGTGCGTGTGTGTGGGGAGGGTGTGTGTCTGTGTATTTGTGTGTGTGTCTGTATTTGTGCTTGTGTATGTGCTTATGTCTTTTTTGTGTGTCCGTGTCTGCGTCTTTGTTTGTGGCTGCTCCTCTGAATGTCGACCGGTTTGTCAAAATTGTGCGAGGCCCGACCCAAAGACTATACATTTTACGGGCTTGCATATACACTGATATAAATGCATATCAATCAGTCTAGGCATGAACCTCTCCTATCTGTATGTGTGAATATTCACTGGGTCGGACCGCGCACATTTTTAACAAACCGGCCGTGTGTCTGTAACTGTTTACAAGTGCGGGAGAGGGAGAGCCAGGCGGAGAGAGAGTGAGCTCTTGAGGCGAAGGGCCTGGGCGTGTCGGCGCCCCGGAGTTCACGAAGGGCAGAAGTCGAGCGGGGAAGGGGGTGGGGTGCAGTTGGGGGATGATGGGGGAAGTAGGGGGTGATGAGGTTGAGAGGTTGTAATGGGGGGCAAGGGGGTCACGACATGGGATCAACCGCTGACCTATTGTTTACGGGCAGAAGATTCTGGGCCACGCAACCCAGAAGGAACTTGCGTAGGCCTACTTACTGAATGGGAGGGTCGCGTCGCCGCCGGAGGCAGTGGGGGCAAGGCGGGAAGTGACACCTGTATGCGTGTATGTGTGAATGTATGCATGGTTGTATTTGTACATATTTTTACTTATTGGTCTAAATATATATGCAGTATTTATTAGAAAACGAACTGAACTAGGTGCACACAGATGAAATGAGACATTGCCATATTAGAAACGAATTAAAACATTTTACTCCGTTTGAAATGTGACTGTGTTTCCCTTCATGTATTAATGTATGGATCGACATTCCTGCGTGTGTGTACATTTATATGGAGCTTGCATAGGTTACGTATGATCCTGTTTCTGCAAAGATCGGTTTTTGCATTAATGTGGTTCTTCATATTTTTCCTAGGAAAAAAAATCCAGCAGGATAATGTTTTCTGCATAGGCTTATGTTAATTTGCAGCCCAATATATATGCGCATGTACATAAAAGCCTATCTTCCAAGTCTTTTCTTATCCCGCTTTTGATAGGCCTACCTGAGTGTATGAACCGCTTCCGTAGGCAAAGAAGGCATGGTGGTGGCACTTACCGCCTCCCCCGTCGACCGCCCGCAACCGCCCACAACCGCCCGTCAACCGCACCATCCGCACGGCGCCACAGGCTACCAGAATTATCCAGTGGATTTTGATTACGGTTTATCATCGTTATGAGAAGTGAATGCCCGGAGTGAATGACGAATTTATTTCACACAGTCGCTCTTATGAATATAGATATAGGTGTTTAGATTATATATGGATATAGAAAAGATACAACTTAGGTCACAACACGAGATGTGATTAGTTTACATACATGCGTACATACATGCATACATAAAACATACATACGTGCGTACGCACGTGTACATACAACACACACACATACACACACACACACACACACACACACACACACACACACACACACACACACACACACACACACACACACACACACACACACACACATACAGACACACACACACACACACATACACACACTCACAGCCACACACTCACATACACACACACACAGACACACACACACACACACACACACACACACACACACACACACACACACACACACACACACACACACACACACACGCAT
>NC_091564.1:20965518-20968018 GCF_042767895.1 Penaeus vannamei | reverse complement strand
TCTTCCCTATAATCTCTCATTCCTCACCTTCCTCTTCTTTTTTTTTCGTCTCTTCCTTCCCTTTCTTACTCCTTTTATCCCTCCTTTCTCCTTTCCAACTTTCACCCCCCCAAACTTTCATCAGCGTGCTGCCCTTTAATAATCACAGTTTACGTTATCGCGCAGTTGTTGTTTGGCGTCTCTTCATATGGCCGTTAATAACGTTAATAGGTTTATCAGCCTTAATGAGGGCTGCCTCGGCCGTCCGTGCTTCTCCCTCTCACTCTCCTCCTCTCCCTCTCTCACTTCCTCTGCCTCCTCCTCGCCTTCGTGCACTCTCGCAGGCTATCTCTCTTTTTCTCTGTATATGTATGCGTATGCGTCTGTCTCTCTCTGTCTGCGTCTCTCTCTCTCTCTCTTTCTCCTCTCCTCTCCTCTCTCTACCCTCGCTCCCCTCTCCTCTCCCTCTATTCTCCTCTCTCTCCCCTCCATCTCCCTCTCCTCTTTCCCCTTCCTTCCTCCCCTTTCCTTCCTCCTCTCCCCTTTCCCCTTCCTCCCTCTCCTCCTTCCCTTTCCACTCCTCCTTCCCTTCCCACTCCTTCCCCTCCTCTTCTCTTTCTCCTTCCCCTACTCCCTCATTCCCTCTCCCTCTCCCTCTCCCACCTTCCCTCTCCCTCTCCCACCTTCCCTCGTTCGAACGTATCCCCACCTCCCAAGTTGGCTCGTTCCGTGTCCAGAGAGGGAACTTTTGGTCTCGACATGATTGGTCACCCACAGCGATTCTTCATCCTATTTTTTCTCTCTCTTTTTTCTTGTCTTCCACCTTTTTCTACCCGGACGTGCGATTAGTGGTACCTGGAAAAGAGGAAAGGGGGAAAAGTTGAAGAAAAAAGGCACAGGTGAAAAAATACGCATGTTTAGAAACTTCATTAAGTAAAAAGGAGACAAATAGATAAATGGAACAAAATTGTAATGATGGAAATGATGCCATTGATAATGCTTGTAAAGATGCTAGAACGATATGCATAATGATAATGTTGATGAAAATATCACTGGCAGTGGTGATAATTATTATCATGGAATAATGATAATGCTCAATGATCATGGTAATGATAATGATGATAAGAAGATATGAAACTAAGAACCGTATGTTAGTGATAACGGCGAAGATAATAATAATAATGAAAAGCAATAATTGGGAGAAAAGAGAAAAGGAGCAAAAGGAAGAGAAAAGGCAGACGTGGAGAGAGCGTTGGCACTGCAGCGGCTCAGGCGGGGATCTCCTCCGTAGGATGTTGATCCGTGCAGGATTGTGTGGGCGTCCGGGGCATTTGGGCGTGGGCGTGCGACCGAGGAACGATTGTCGGCTCGCGGGCGCCGCTTCTGCTCCCACCGCCCGTTCATTAGCGGGGACTTGGGGTTCCGTGAGGATGGGGTTGGGGTGTTTTGATTTCAGTGGAGGTCTTGTTGTGTTTTGTTTTGTCTTGTTTAACCTTGTTTTGTTTGGATTTGTTTAGTCTTGTTTAGTTTAGTCTTTTGAGCCTATAAGATTGTGTTTATTTGTTATGGATTTTATTTGGCTAGATATTGCCTTGTTTTAATTTCATGTATTCGTTTTTGATTTTATAGTTTCATGATTGTATTTTACCGCTATTTTAAAGTTTTATTTGACTTGATTTAATTCAGTTTCATATTATTTTTTATATATTTCATATTTAGGACATAATGTTTCATATTTTGTATTATTTTTTCTAATTTTATGTGATTTCGATTATGTATAGAATTGCGCTTTATTATATCTTATCATTTGTTTGTAAAAAAAATGCCTGACTCATCATCGACCTCTCTTTTTACTTGCGAATGTCCTGAAGGAGACAGGGAATAACTCACGTACAGCCAAGTGTGTGTGTGACTGTGTGCGTTTCATAGTCCTAAACTTGGTACGGCGACGTGAGTAAGGGTTAAGAAATAATGGACTGGGGTATAAGAGGTAGGAAACGAGAGTGGGCGTGGGCGAAAGGCGAAGGGCTGGCGATTGCAGTTCGTCCAGGCTGGCAACGGCGCTGAATGGGTCAGAGGAAACAGCTGTTTTTGTGTCCTGGGGGAATGTCGCCGCCGATTGCGCGGTGGCATGGCCCGACGCGGCTGCCCAGGGCCTTGCGCAACGGCAGGATATCCTTCCGGGCCCGGCTTGTTTTCCCTCGAATCCGCTTCTTCCGCTCGCCGCCGACAGCGCCGTTATAGATAGGCGGTAGAGGTATGGGCTTGTGGAGATTGGATTGTGTGTGTGTGAGTGAGTGTATGTATGTGTGTGTGTGTGTGTATGTATGTATGTATGTATGTATGTATGTGTGTGTGCGCTGTGTGTCTCTGTCCGACCGTCTTTCTGACTGTTTGTCTGTCTGTAGCCTTTATATATACAATCATATACATGTTTTTCTTGTGTCTTTTCTATATACTTCTTTCTCCTTCTTTCTTCCTCGTCTTCTGTCCTCTCTGCATCCCTCTATCCTGACCTTCT
>NC_091564.1:20930518-20938018 GCF_042767895.1 Penaeus vannamei | reverse complement strand
CCTCCCCCTCCCCTTAGGGCCTCGCAGAAAGGGTACTGGGGTGAGTCGACAGCAGAGTCGATCGCAGCGTGGAACTTGAGTTGTCGCCTCGCACCTGGTCCGATTCTGACGAGGCGGCGGAAGGGTGCGGGGCGGGGCGAACCGTACCACGTGCCCAGGTGGCGTACCTGGCGAAATATTCTCAACTGCTGTACCGTCGGGCGGGGACGCGGGTGATCATCGTTGGTTGGTACGCCCTTGCTTATGGTCCTTTGTTTGTATCAGAGGAATGTAAATAGTGATAACACCGTTGACAAGAGGGTTTCATGATAAGCGCTCCGATTGTGGAGGATGTGGCGTAATTGTGGCAGCGCTACGGTGTTTCAGGAAAAAAACACGCATGCTCTCTCTCTCTCTCTCTCTCTCTCTCTCTCTCTCTCTCTCTCTCTCTCTCTCTCTCTCTCTCTCTCTCTCTCTCTCACACACACACACACACACACACACACACACACACACACACACACACACACACACACACACACACACACACACACACACACACACACACACACAAGCGCACACACAAGCTCGCACACACGCACACAATTTTGCACACTTACATACATGTATATATGAATTGAAAATGGGTATGGCCAGGCTACATTATAGATACAGGATACAACAGTACTAACGTCGAGTCAGTCTTGGCGTGCAATATCCGTAGAGTTATTCTCCGTTCCAGTGTCCAGCTGCTGCCTGGAGGAGTTGTCGTGACGTCACCGGAAGGGGGCGGAGCTAGCATGCTCTCTTCCGTCACCTGGGCAAGGAGAGAAGGATAAGGGGAGGGGGAGAGGGAGGGGTAGAGAGGAAGAGAGGGTGGGCAAGGACATGAAAAAATATTTAAAGGTAACAGGGGGAAAGGGACAGTAGACGCTGGCAAGAAGGAAGGGAAGGAAGAGGGCATTTAAAGCGACGGAAGGGCTTGGCTGGATCCGGAAGGTTTGGAGGGAAAACGTTACAGGGTTACAGGAAACGTTACGGATTCATGTGTGACACGGAGGGATCGACTCGCGGGCAGGTGTGGTGAGGCCAGGTGTGCGGGCGTGTGCGTCGCGTTGTGTGTTTGTCCGTTTGAATGTGTGTATGTGTGTTTGTTCAGTTTTTGAATGTGTGTGTGTGTGTGTGTGTGTGTGTGTGTGTGTGTGTGTGTGTGTGTGTGTGTGTGTGTGTGTGTGTGTGTGTGTGTGTGTGTGTGTGTGTGTCTGTGGTTGTTTTCTCGAGTGTATTATGTGTTTGTTTTATCATTTGCGTGTGTATTCGCATGCGGTTATATGTGTATGAAACGTGCATGTGGGGAAAACGCACATGGAAAGCGGACAAAGGGAGTGGAAGAGATGAAAAGATAAAGGTGCAGGAGAGAAAGGAGAAGCCAAAAAGAGGACGTTTAGGGGGGGAGGAGCCCCCTTCCCCCGCCCAGTTGTTCCCCTTCACCTGCATACACGGCTGCTCGTGGTCCGCCCTCTGTCGCTGTCGCTGTCGCCCAGGGACACGCGTCGGGGCCCTGAGCAAGGCTGTCATGCCCCCCCCCCTCCCCTGTGTCATGCTGTGGAACCCCTTTTTTCCTTTTCCATCCTCATCAATTTCTCCTCCCTTCCTTTCTCTCGTGCTTTCCCCGCCTCTTCATTGTCCATTCCAGTTGTACTTAATTCTCTCCCACTTTTCCTAATCTCATCTACTTCTTCCCTGTCTCCCTTCTCTCCCCGGAAACCCTCTCTTCCCTTCTCCCCTCTTTTCCTCCTCCCCCCGTCCCGCCACGACCTTTGCAGTCTCCCTCCGTCCCTCCCTCCATCCCTCCCTCCTCTGCCTCAGTCGTTACGCGGAGTAGAGTGGAGTAGGCTGGAGTGAAAGTTCTCGGGGTGTGCGCCCCGTTGGGCCTCTCGCGTTTTTTTTTCTTGTATTTTCATTTTTTCTCTCTCGTATCTGTCTCCTCTTCGCCTTCTAGCGATACCGACACATTGTCTGTTTTCTTTCAGTCGCTCTTCGTTCTCTGGCTGTTTTCTATTCTTCTTTTTTCTTTTTATTTCTACTTATTGTGGTACAGATTTGTCATCCCTTATTTCCTTTCCTTTTCCCTTTTCCTCTTTCCTCCCCCCTCTCCCCTTTCCCCTTTTCCCTCTCCCCTTTCCCCTTTTCCCTCTCCCCTCTCCAATTTCCCATCTTCCATCCCCTTTATTTTTCTTTTCCCTCTCCCTCTCCCTTATTCCCTTCCAGATTTCCACCATCCTCAGCTTCCCCCTCCCCTTCCCTGTCCTTCCCCCCTATCTCTCCCACAATTATTCATTTTCCCCCTCTATCCTGCCCTCTCTCTCCCTCCCTCTGCTCTCTATCCCCTGGGCCCCGTTTCCCTCCCCCTCCCCCAGCCTTCATTGTTCTATTGGCATTCTCGCACTTGCTCTATCGGAAGTCGTTATTTTTTATATTCCTAATTAAATGCATGGTCTGTATTTGATTTAATCTAATGGTGCCTCCTAAAGAGTGATGTCTCAATCGTCACTTTCATCACCATGTTTTTTTTATAGAATTTAATATTTTTGTTTTTTTTTTGTATGTGTGCTGTTAATTGTAATTCTTATACGCTTTTTTTAGGATCTATTAAAATTTATAATTTTAAGCTTCACTCTGCTAATTGTTCTCATTCCGTTTACGTGTCGAGTTCCTGTTGCCATACTTGCATATTGGTTCAACTGTGAATGCAATCATCAGCTGTGACTCATTCCAACTCCACTGACGCCTTTCTTTGCTTACATAAACAGTCTCGCTTCGGAAATTGGTTATCGAATACCAGGATGCACATTTTTGTTTGTTTGTGTTGTACGGCACAAATCAGTGTATATGTTAGTATATGTATGCATATAATCAGTATATATACTGCATGTGTGTGTGTGTGTGAGTGTGTGTCACTAAAGATTTTTTGTTATGTATGAGGAGATTTGGTGCTTATAGGGTCATTTGCCTTCGTATCCGTGGTGTAGCTGATGAAATGAGTGTTTGAACCTACGTGAATGTGCTCACAAGTGGAAAAAGTCTTATTTATACAGGGACAGATGTACACTCAGATGTATGAACAATCACTGTCTCTGAGGTGTGTGTACAAGGCCAGTCTGTGTTCAGGGCTAAGGAGAACAAATGCTACAGTTGATCTATGTGGGAAGTTCTTTTTATCTAAAAAGATAGAAGCTGTATTTCCTGTTATGTGTCCAGGATTGTGAGCGTTATAAGCCTTCGTATTCTGCGATTTTGTGTATTATTGTTTTGACAATAATCATTATCATCATCTTCATCTTCAACTCATTATTTATCGCCATTCATCATATTATCACCATTATCACCACCAATCATCATCACAGTCATTACTATCATCATCACAATCATCATCACAATCATCGTCACAATCATTATCATCATCACATCATCATCATCATCATCATCATCATCATCATCATCATCATCATCATCATCATCATCATCGTCACCATCATCATCATCATCATCATCGTCATCATCGTTGTATTCTTGTACGCGTGCGTGCGATTGTGCATCCAACACACGTGTAAACGTGCCCAAGGTCTGCAGAATATTGGTAGCTTTGTATACATGTTGCATGCTTCACGCGTCAGTGGAAGTAGATGTCGAAGGAGAGTCTTCCAGGAGAAAGTCCGTTTAGAAAGCGAGTTATTACGGCGACATATTAAGTCTATTGATTGATTCATTCTTTCCCTCCTTTCTCTCTTTCACTCGCATTCATTCAATTTCTCTCTCTCTCTCTCTCTCTCTCTCTCTCTCTCTCTCTCTCTCTCTCTGTCTCTCTCTCTCTCCCTCCTTCTCTCCTCTCTCTCTCTCTCTCTCTCTCCTCTCCTCTCCTCCCTCTCCTCTCCTCTCTCTCTCTCTCTCTCTCTCCCTCTCCCTCTCCTCTCCTCCCTCTCTCCCTCCTCCCTCCCTCCCTCCTCCTCCTCCCTCCTCTCTCCCTCCTCCCTCTCTCACTCCTCCCTCCCTCCCTCCCTCCCTCCCTCCATACTCTCCCTCCCTCCTTCCTCTCCCTCCCTCCCTCTCCACATCTCTGTATCTCAAGCGAAATAAATGGCATAAAGTGAATGAATATGAACAAACGAATGGAAAGATGAATAAACGGGCGACTGGGTCCATGGGCGTGTTGAGTGAGGCGTAAGATGTTCACATGTGACTCAAAGGGTTCTCCCCCCCTCCCCCCCTCGGTGACACGAGGTGGTGCCGTTTCCGGTATTGGTAAAAATGGCGTCGAGGGTCCTGTAGGCCTATTTGGCGCCGTAATTTCTCTTCTTATTCTTCTTTACTTTTCTCTACTCCCATGTTCTTTTATTCTATTTTATGTACTAGAGTTTTTGAATAGAATATATTTACGGTGGTATGTGTTGTAAGTTTTATTATTATTATTATTTATTACTTCTATGACTTGATTTGGAGACGTTTCTTCATGTAAAAATATTCATCTCATAATTTGTCATGTTTTCTTGTTTTGCAGGTGAGTGTCGAGGCGTCGGAGGTAGCAGCTGGAGAGCCGGAAAGTAGTGAGTAAATAACGCAGAGGAATAAATGAGAGGGGGGTGGAGGTAGAGGGTGAAAAGGGGAAAGAGGGGAAAAGGGAAGAAGTAGAGAGAAGGAAGAGGGAGAAGATGGTAAGGCAAAAGAAGTTCATGCACAAGACAGCAAGCCAGGAGAAAACGCCATTAGCTAAAAGCCGAGGGGCCATCCATCAAGCATTAAGCAAGCATATTAGCACTGAAGGCTGTACTGTAGTGCTGATATGTTGAAACTGTGCGAGGCCCGACCCAGTGAATATCTATATATACGGACATGCATATACACAGAAATAAATGCATGAGTGTCTATCCATCTGATAGGTATACATTTATCTAGCTGTCTATCAGATAGATATACACATTTAGAATGATAGATATATGCCTTTATTTATGTGTAGATGCATGGTCGTATATATTAATGTTGGGTTAGGCCTCGCACAATTTTAACAAACTGGCCGATAATGTGTGGGTCTCAATTTATCTGATTAGTGGAGACTGCTCTTTTTAATATCTACTCGTGTCATTATCCGAAATACATCAGACAGGAAGAGACTACAGGAATTCAGAACCTTCCATGATTGTGGTAGGATTTTTGCTTCGCCTCCAGAGCTGCGTCATGTATTTACTCATCCATAATGTTATCCTTTAAAATTCTTGTGTATATACTCATGCATATTGTTATTCTTTAAAATCTAAAGAGCTGATATTGGTCTTATCTTTGATTAGGTGACAATGGGATTATAGTGCAGAGGAAGAGGGAGGGAGGATGTGGGGGAGAGAAATGAAGAGAGAAGGAGGGAGAGGAAGTAGGAGTAGGGGAAGGGATAGATAGGGGGAAAGGGGGGCGGGAGAGGGGGGAAAGGGGAAGGGAGAGGGAGAGAGGACGAGGGCATGGGTAGAGAAGAGGAAGAGAGAAGGAGAAGAAGAGGAGGTAGAGAGAGGGATAGGAAGATGTGGAGGGAGAGGAAGGTAGAGAGAGATGGGGAGAGGAAGGTAGAGAGAGATGGGGAGAGGATGGTAGAGAGAGATGGGGAGAGGAAGGTAGAGAGAGATGGGGAGAGGAAGGTAGAGAGAGAAGGAGAGAGCAAGGTAGAGAGAGAGGGGGAGAGGAAAGTAGAGAGAGAGGGGGGAGAGGAAGGTAGAGAGAGAGGGGGAGAGGAAGGTAGAGAGAGAGGGGGAGAAGAAGGTAGAGAGAGAGGGGGGAGAGGAAGGTAGAGAGAGATGGGGAGAGGAAGGCAGAGAGAGAGGGGGAGAGAAGGTAGAGAGAGAGGGGGAGAAGAAGGTAGAGAGAGAGAGGGGGAGATGAAGGTAGAGAGAGATGGGGAGAGGAAGGTAGAGAGAGAGGGGGAGAGGAAGGTAGAGAGAGAGGGGGAGAAGAAGGTAGAGAGAGAGAGGGGGAGAGGAAGGTAGAGAGAGAGGGGGAGAGGAAGTAGAGAGAGAGGGGGAGAGGAAGGTAGAGAGAGAGGGGGAGAGGAAGGTAGAGAGAGAGGGGGTGAAGGTAGAGAGAGAGGGGGAGAGGAAGGGAGAGAGAGAAGGGGGGAGAGGAAGGGATAGAGAGGGGGAGAGGAAGGGAGAGAGAGAGGGGGAGAGGAAGGTAGAGAGAGAGGGAGAGAGGTAGGTAGAGAGAGGGGGGAGAGGAAGGTAGAGAGAGAGGGGGAGAGGAAGGTAGAGAGAGAGGGGGAGAGGAAGGTAGAGAGAGAGGGGGAGAGGAAGGTAGAGAGAGAGGGGGAGAGGAAGGTAGAGAGAGAGGGGGAGAGGAAGGTAGAGAGATAGGGGAGAGAAGGTAGAGAGAGGGGGAGAGAAGGTAGAGAGATAGGGGGAGAGGAAGGTAGAGAGAGAGTGGGGAGAGGAGGGGAAGAGGGGGAAGAGAGATAGAGGGGAGAGGGGGAAGAGAGAGAAGGAGAGGGGGGAAGAGAGAGAAGGAGAGGAGGGGAAGAGAGAGAAGGAGAGGGGAGAGAGAGAGAAGGAGAGGGGAGAGAGAGAGAGGAAGGAAAGGGGGAAGAGAGAGAAGGAGAGGGGAGAAGAGAGAGAGGAAGGAAGAGAGAGAGGAAGGAGAGGAAGGAGAGAGAAGGATAGGGAGAGAGAGAGGGGGGAAGAGAGAGAGAAGGAGAGGGGGAGAGAGAAAGAGAAGGAGAGGGGAGAAGAGAGAAGGAGAGGGGGAAGAGAGAGAATAGGAGAGAAGAGAATAGAAGAGAAGAGAGAGGAGAAGAGAGAAGAGAGAGAAGAGAGAGAAGAAGAGAGAAGAGAAGAGAAGAGAAGAGGAGAGAAGAGAAGAGAAGAGAAGAGAAGAGAAGAGAAGAGAAGAGAAGAGAAGAGAAGAGAAGAGAAGAGAAGAGAAGAGAAGAGAGAAAGAGAAGAGAAGAGAGAAAGCGAGAAAGAGAAGAGAAGAGAGAAAGAGAAGAGAGAGAGAAGAGAAGAGAAGAGAAGAGAGAATAGAAAAGAGAAGAGAGAATAGAAAAGAGAAGAGAGAATAGAAAAGAGAAGAGAGAATAGAAAAGAGAAGAGAGAATAGAAAAGAGAAGAGAGAATAGAAAAGAGAAGAGAGAATAGAAAAGAGAAGAGAGAATAGAAAAGAGAAGAGAAGAGAAGAGAAGAGAGAGAGAGAGAAGAGAATAGGAGAGAAGAGAAGAGAGAATAGAAAGAGAAGAGGAGAGAAGAGAAGAGAAGAGAAGAGAGAATAGAAGAAGAGAAGAGAGAGGAGAGAAGAGAAGAGAGAGGAGAGAAGAGAAGAGAGAGGAGAGAAGAGAAGAGAGAGGAGAGAAGAGAAGAGAAGAGAAGAGAAGAGAAGGAGAGGAGAGGAGAAGGAGAGGAGAGGAGAGAGAGAGGAGAGAAGAGAAGAGAAGAGAGAGAGAAGAGAAGAGAGAAGAGAAGAGAAGAGGAGAGAGAGAGGAGAGAAGAGGAGAGA
>NC_091564.1:20920518-20923018 GCF_042767895.1 Penaeus vannamei | reverse complement strand
AATCCGAGAGAGAAAGAGTCAGAGAGAGAGCCGAGAGGGAAGCGAGAGAGGTGGGAGGCATCCGAGCAGCTATCGCAGCCGCGGCGTCCCCGTCGAGGCCCTTTCCGGTGGCGACAAGTCCGGTATTTCCCGCGAGAGACACGAGGCGATTCGGCTAACTCGCGCCCTCGGGGTCTCGCTGCGCCGCCACTCACGCCCTCCCGCGCTCTCCCTCCCTCTCACGCTCTCTCTTTCCCTCCCTTCTGTCCGCCCTTTGTTCTCTCTCGCTCTTCTTGGCTTCGTGTGCCTCTCTATTCACAGGCCCTCTGTCTGTCTCTCTCTGTCTAGCAGGGTCTGTCTGTTTAGCTCTGCCCTCCTCCCTCTCTCTCTCTCGCTATGTTTGTCTGTCTCCCCTCAAGTCCGTCTTTCTCTGTCTTTTCCCATGCAGTCAGTCAGTCACTGTGGTTGCTACAGATGTTTCCCCTTGCTCGCCGTTCCCCGTGTGTGGATGCTTGTTCTCTCCCCTCTCTCTCCCTCATGCCCTTTCTCTTCCATCGTCTCTCCTCCCCCACTCGTTTTTTTTCCCTTCGTGTTTCTTCCCTCTCTTCTCTCATTACCCCATTTCGCTCCCTCTGCCATCCTTCGTTTTCTCCCTCTCCCTCACCATATTCCCTTGCTCCCTTGCCCGTATCCTTTGCTGTCACTTCACATCCTCCCCCTCTCCTCTCCTCTCCCTCTCCTCTCCACTGGTTATCCTCAGCTCCCTCCCCCTCCCCTTTCCTTTCCCTCCACTCCCCTCTCCTCTCCCTCTCCCCCTCCCCTCCCCCTCCCCCTCCCCTCCCTCCCCTCCCCTCCCCTCCCCTCCCCTCCCCTCCCCTCCGTTCTCCTCCCTTCCCCTCCCCTCCCCTCCCCTCCGTTCTCCTCCCTTCCCCTCCCTCCGTTCCCCTCCCCTCCCCTGCTTATCCCTGGCTCGGTCGACTCGTGTTATTTACCGGATGTGATTAATGTTGGTGTTAAGGTCGCTAGTCCTAATTGGGTTCCACGTGCGCGTCGACCTTCGCGTCCTTGCCGTTTTTCGACAGATGTGCTTCGGACGCGGCGATCCGAGATATTTTTGCTTTGGGCTTTAATTATGTATGTATGTGTGCGTTTGTTCATTTGTGTTTGGTGGTTTGTGTGAGCTTGATTGTGCGCGGGTGTTCGTTGGTGTATTCGCTTTTTTTTCTTTCTTTGTCTGTCTGTCTGTCTCTGTCGGGTTGGTTGGTTAACTTGCTGGCTGTTCAGGTCTATGTCCTTGTTATTGTTTTTTCCGGGTGTTTGTTTCCTTGTCGATCGTTTTGTCAGTGTTTAGAAGTGTGGAGTTATTTCACATTTGTGAGAATAGGGGGTCGGAGTATATCACACTTAATCACACTTTTCTCCATCACTCCCCCCCTTTATCCCCTCCCCGTCCCTCTGTTCCTCTGCTCCTCCTCTCTCTCCCCCTTCCCTCTCCTTCCCCGTCCCTCTGCTCCTCTTCTTCTCCTCTCTCTTCCCCTCCTCTCTCTTCCCCTTCCCTCTCCTTCCCCGTCCCTCCCCTTTACTCCTCCCTCCCCCTCCCTTTGCCCCCTTCACCCCCAACTCCCTCTGCCCCACACCCAACCCCCCAGACGAGGGCATGGCAAGCTTGTCCGAATCTTAACTAGACAATTACCCTTTTGGTGGAGAGGCCTCAGGGAGAATGGGAGAGGGAGTTTGGGGGGGGGGAGATAGAGGGAGTATGTGTGTTTGATGAGGGAAAGAAGAGGGGGGGAGAGAGAAGGAAATGGAGAGGGAGAGGGGGAGAGAGAGAAGGAAATGGAGAGGGAGAGGGGGGGAAAGAGAGATAGGAAGGGAGAGTGAGAGAGAGAGGGACGTGAAGAAGGAGAGGGAGAAGGGGAATGAGAAAGGGAAGAAGGAGTGGAGGAAGGGAAAGGAGGAGAAGAAAAATAGAAATTAGAACAAAAATAAAATCAAAGAAGAAGGTGAAGGAGGAGGGTGAGGGTGAGGGTGAGGAGTGGGCAAGGGAGATAAGAGGGAGGCGGAAGGGGAGGACGAAGAGGAGAGGGAGAAGAAGCAGGATTGATGAAGTAGAGATAAGAAGAGGATGGAAGGGAGGGGGATAGTGAGGGAGATAGAGAGAAGGAAAAAAAAGAGGGAACGGGATATATGAAAGGAAATCAAAGGAAGATGAGAACAGTGTGAATAATAATTAAATGAACGATAACTACGGGAGAAAGCGGTCTGTTCGCTATGTATGTGTGTGTCGCGTATGCGCTTGTGATAATCATTGATATGATAATAATGATGAAAATGACAGTAATGATAATGATGGTAATGATGATGATAATGGTTACTGCTTTAGTTACTTTTATTATGATTTTTATTATTATTAATGTTATTATTACTATTATTATTGTTATCATTATTATTATTATTATTATTATTATTATTATTATTATTTATTATTATTATTATTATTATTATTATTATTATTATTATT
>NC_091564.1:20905518-20915518 GCF_042767895.1 Penaeus vannamei | reverse complement strand
CGACGTTCTCTGTCTTCTTGTCATTTTCCCATTTTCCTCCTCCTCCTCCTCCTTCTTCTTCGTCTTCTTCTTCTTCTTCTTTCTCTTTTCTTTTCCTTTTCTACTTTTTCGTCTTCTTCATCTTGTTCTCCTCCTCCTCCTTCTTCTTCTTCCCCCTCCTTCTTCTTCTTCTTCTTCCTCCTCCTCCTTCTTCTTCTTCTTCTTCTTCTTCTTCTTCTTCTTCTTCTTCTTCTTCTTCTTCTTCTTCTTCTTCTTCCTCCTTTCCTCCTCCATCTTCTTCTTCTTCTTCTTCTTCTTCTTCTTCTTCTTCTTCTTCTTCTTCTTCTTCTTCTTCTTCTTCTTCTTCTTCTTCTTCTTCTTCTTCTTCTTCATGTGGCCCCTGGCGTCAACCTCCACTTCAGCCGCCGCATCGCCAGTGGGTGTGGGTGCGCTGGCGACGACGACGACGACGACGACGACGACGACGACGACGGGGGTTCTCTGGCTCGAGGACGAGGTGTTTGGAATGAAAGGGTCCTTTCGTGTTTCACTATTTTTGCTGCTGTGGATTTGCTGGTTTTGCTATCTTCTTTTGATCTTTATCGCTGTTTATCTTTCTTTTATTCGGATTTGTTTACTTTTTCACTCCCTTTCATTTTTTTCTGTATTTGATTTTCCCTCTTTCATTCCTCGGATCCTGCCTGTCTCCCCCCCCCCTCTCTCTCTCTGTCTCTGTCTCTGTCTCTGTCTCTGTCTCTGTCTCTGTCTCTGTCTCTGTCTCTGTCTCTGTCTCTGTCTCTGTCTCTGTCTCTGTCTCTGTCTCTGTCTCTGTCTCTCTCTCTCTCTCTCTCTCTGTCTCTCTCTCTCTCTCTCTCTCTCTCTCTCTCTCTCTCTCTCTCTCTCTCTCTCTCTCCCTCTCTCTCACTCACTCACTTTTTTACTTATTCGATATTGATTTTATTTATTCTCTGCGGTTGGCGTTTGGTGTCCCTTCGTCAAGTGTGAACTGATCAGACTCGGTGGCTTTAACGCATTTCACTCCGAGAACTGGTTTCTCCGCCATTCCTACTGTGTTTGGAACGAAAGACACGCCTCTGTAATTTTCTTATGCTTCATATATTGTTTCGTAGACGTGCAACATAAAGATATTGTCAGCGAAATATACTTTAATTCAATTTTTTTTCTTGTGTTGACTTTTTTTCGTGCGATCACAATTCGCATTCGAGCGCGGGAAAGTGACGAGCGGCATCAGCATTTTGCACGGACCGATCTGCGGCTCCGGGAGAAAGGGAACACGATATGGAGGTTAACGTTTCAAAGCAATATTCGCGTTACAAAGCGGCTTCTTTGGGGCGTGACAGTATAGATGTGATCTCTGTGACGAGAACTTGTGTGTGTGTGTTCGGCGTCGGTTGCTAGCGGGAAAAGGAAGGCGTCGACGATCATAAACGAAGGGAGTGTGATAGGTAGGAGAAGGGAGAAAGGGGAGGGGCAATAGGGAGAAGGACACTTCAACAACAGGCTCTGATAACCAGTGACACTCCGTTAAAGTTCCTTCATTTGCAAGAGAACGTGAGTCAAAGAAAGGCGAGAACGGTAGGTAGACGTTAGGAAGGTGCAAGAAAGAGCGAGAGAAGGGCAAGATATATGCAAGAGAGCGGCAGAGAAGGGCAAGAAATCTGCCACCGGAAGACGCAAGAAAATATCTGGTTGTCCGGGCAACCGAGCGGAACTGGGCAGGTTCTTTGGCACAGGTTGCAGGCCTCGTCAGGAGGGGGCTGGGTGGGGCTGGGTGGGTGTGGGGACCAGGGGGAAGGGGGAGGTGGAGGGGGCAGCGGCCGCCTTCCTTCCGCAGCTGTGCCTCGTAGGACGCAAGCAGGACGTTTTGGGAGCTCGCTTTTAGTGCGAACGTCACACACTGAAGAGGAAAGCTGAGAATGGTAATCATACAGACGTAAAAACTAGAAAATTTGCAAATGTCAAAACTCGCAAAAAGCCAAGAAGCGCAAAAACCGCAGATCAGAAAAGGAAAGAAAAAAACAAATTATAGTACTATACAAACATCTGGTAACTTCGACATGGATTTTTTTTCTTTTTCTAAGATGCATTTGGCTGCTTCATGTAATATCAGTCTGGAGACGTAGAACCGAATGTCTCCTAATCTCGCAAATGAGCTTAACTTTCGAGTCCAGATGACAGTTGCGAACATACGCACACGGTCTTTTTTCTCGAAAGTTTGGCAGTTGTTCGCCCGTGACACACGACAAGTTCGCGCAGGTGTTTGTTTTGGCGTGTGACGTCACACATGCGCGCGCGAATGTGCCTACTGAACTTGGGTCAAGACACGCAAAGCCGCCTCTCACGTGTGGGCGGCCTCTCCTCGGCGCAGCTGGGACGGTCTTCTGTTTCGTTCGCCCATTCTCTCTCTCTCTCTCTCTCTCTCTCTCTCTCTCTCTCTCTCTCTCTCTCTCTCTCTCTCTCTCTCTCTCTCTCTCTCTCTCTCTCTCTCTCTCTCTCTCTCTCTCTATATTATCTCTCTCCTCTTCTTCCTCCTCCTCCTCTTTCTCCTCCTCCTTCTCCTCTTCCTTCTCCTCTCTCTCTCTCTCTCTCTCTCTCTCTCTCTCTCTCTCTCTCTCCTCCTTATCTACCTCCTCCTCTTCCTCCTCCTCCTCCTCCTCCTCCTCCTCCTCCTCCTTCTCCTCCTCCATCTCCTCCTCCCTCCTGCTCCTCCTCCCTCCGCCTCCTCCTCCATTCCCTCCTCCTCCATTCCCTCCCCCTCCCCTCCATTCCTCCCGCCTCCTCCCCATTCCCTCCGCCTCCTCCTGCCCTTCCCCCTCCCCCCTCCCCCGCCCCCTCCCCCCCCCTCCCCCTCCCTCGCCCTCCCCCGCCCTCCCCCGCCCTCGCCCATGCAGCGCCAAAGAGCAGCGAAACCCAAAGCGGAGCGGGGGAGCGAGCGCGCGCCCCGTCTAGCGAGAGCCGCGACGGCCCCGAGGCTAAGCATCCCGTTCGGGGCGTCATCGGGGCTGCACTCGAGGAGAGGCCGACTGGACGACGGCCGGGCGCGCGTGGGAGGCGGAGGGCGGTCCCCTCGCGACGCCCGCGCTCCTGCCTGAGGGGGGGGTGACAGGTAGTGGATGAAGGAGGGGTTGAGTGAGTGAGTGAGTGGGTAGTGAGTAAGTGAGTGTGAGTGAGTAAACGAGTATATAAGTGAGTGGGTGATTGAGTGAATGAATGAACGAATGAATGTTAGTGAGAGAGGCCCAGGTAAGAATAGGCATCGATGGACAGAGAGAGACGGAGGCAAGCAAACACAGCCACCGACAAACAGACAGACCAATGAATAGAGCGACAGACGGGCAGACAGATGGACGGGCGCGAGGGCAATGCGGGTCTCCACACCGAGTGAGGCTGAAAGTGAAAGGGCCGTTTAACTTAGCAAGTGAACCGTTAACCTCCCTCCTCCTCCTCCTCCTCTTCCTCCTCCTCCTCTCCTCCTCTTCCTCCCCTGCCCTCCTCCTTTTCTTCTCTGCTCATCCTCTCTTCGTCCTCTCCTGCTCCCCTCCTTTCCTCCGTTCCTCCTGTCCTCCTCTTCCTCCCCCTCCTCGTCCACTACCGCTTATTCTCTCTTTGTTGTTCCGCCTGTTCCTATTGTTCGTTTTATTTGACGTTCTCCTCTTTCTTTTTATGCATTGCTTTTATTTCTTCGTCTCCTTCGCTTTAGATCTTTGAATTCATATCGAGTTTCCCATTTTCTTCCATTTCGCTTCGAATCTCCCATTTTCCGTTCTGTAGCCCTGCGTTTCCATTTTCTTTCATGTGGCCTTGAATTTCCCGTTTTCTTCGCCGTCGTCTCAGTTTCTTATATTCTCTCCGTGCTTTGGTTCATTTTTGTTTACCTGCTTTGCTTTGTGCCAACCTCATTATTTAATATTTGTGGCTTCTTATGATATCTTTTTTATTCACGTATTTTCTTCTTGATTTATTAAATTATATTTTTTTCTGCATTTCTTCTATACGAAACTATCGTCATCTGTTTTCCATCTCTCGTTCCGCCCTGTCCACTTCTGGTCTTACGTTCTTTTTTTTTGTTCTGCTCTCTCTCTCTCTCTCTCTCTCCCTCTCTCTTTCTCCTCTCTCTCTCTCCCCTCTCTCTCTCCCTCTCTCTCTCTCTCTCTCTCTCTCTCTCTCTCTCTCTCTCTCTCTCTCTCTCTCTCTCTCTCTCTCTCTCTCTCTCTCTCTCTCTCTCTCTCTCTCTCTCTCTCTCTCTCTCTCGCTTTCTTGCTCAATCTCTCCCCTCCCCTCAGCTCTCTCTCTCTGTCTGTCCCCCCATCTGTTTATCTTTGGTCTCATTTTCACCTTTCCGCTCGTGTTCCCGGTCTATCTTCGAGGTTTGTCTTGTCCCTCTTTGCGACAGTTTCTATCCCTGCTGTTTTTTTCTTTATTTTTACTCTTTGCATCTTTCCGATGTAGAGAGATAGTAACACCCCTTCCTCCCACTCCCCCAAACCCCCTCTTTCTTCCAACCTCCTCCCTCCACCAACCCCTTCTCTTCACCTACCCCTCCCTTTACCAATCCCCTCCTTCTACCAACCCCCTCTCTCTCTCCACCAACCCCCTCTCTCTCCACCAACCAACTCTCTCTCCACCAACCCCCTCTCTCTCTCCACCAGCTCCCTCTCTTCACCTACCCCCCTCTCTCCACCCACCCCTTTCCTCCACCAACCCCTTTTCTCCACCAACCCCTCCCTCTACCCCCCCCCCCCCTTGCCACATGTGTAAACTGGTGTTCTTCTCTGTTAATGATGTATTTTAGAAGTAATGCTAATGATGATTGTGTTAATGGCAGTGTCAATGATGGTCGGAGAGGGATTAGTCTTTCTTTCTTCTTTGCCGTTGTTGTATTTGTTATATTTGTTGTATTTGTTATATCTGTTGTTGTATTTGTTGGTGTTGTATTCGTTGTTTTTGTTGTGTTTGTGGTTGTGTCTTTTATTATTGTAGGTGTATTTGTTATTACATTTATTTTTGTATGTGTTGGTGGTATAGTTGTGTAATTATATCGACGGTGTATTTATTGTTATCATTATTTTTTGTTGGTGTTCTTGGTGTACGTAACAATGAATACGCAGAGTGCATTTGCAACGCGATGCACTTTGAGGCCATTGATCATTTCGCACCCCCCCCCCCCTCGCACCCGGCCCTCCCTGTCCCGTGAATTGACCTTGCGCCATGACCTCCCAATTGCGACCTCCCCTTCCCTCCCCACCCTCCACCTCCAAACAACATCAAAATAAAAATAAAAATAAAGGTAATCACTATCATCCTCACCATCAACACCAACTTCAACACTAAAATCAGTATCAACATTAACAACAACAGCGTCACCATCAGAATTAGTATTAACATCAACATAATATCAACATCAACATTAACATTAACAACATCAACAAAATCAGTGTCATCTGCACCATCAACATCAACATAACATCATCAACAACGTCAACGCCAATATAACATCAACAACAACAACGTCAACATCAACAACGCCAACAACAACATCCCACCTCCCGCCACCGCATTAGCAACAACAGAATTAACGGAAAATGTAATCGTATAGATAAAGAAAATGCTTAACCCCCACCCCCAGCCCTCACCCCCACCTCTACTTCTCCTGTAAGCATATACCCGCCCGTCATGTTGAAAGTGGTAGCGTGATTTGTGCGTGGGCGTGGGTGAGGGAGGAGAGTGGGGAGGGGATTAGTCTGATGGATGGATGGATGGAGTGGATGGGGTGGATGAATGGATGGAAGGGCGGCAGGGCGGCAGGGTGGATGGTGACAGATATGGGTGTGGAGCGTCGGTTGAGAGCGGCACGCAATCTGCACATTTGCGCGGCGGAACACGTGGCGGCGGGAGGGTGGGCGGCCGTGTTTGTTTCTTTGTTTGTGTGTTTTGTGTGCGGCCCCAGACCGTCTGGCATGTGTGTGTCTGAGTCTAGATTCATTATGGTAATTCTGTACTTTTGCTTTGTGTATTTATATGTATATTTAGTAATCCTATAGTATGTGCCCGCTTATACGAAAAAGTGTATATAGATATTCAAACATACAAACGTATAATATATGTGTCTGTGTCTGTGTTTGTCTGTGTGTGTTTTTTTTAATGCGCCCACGTTTCATTTCGTGTATGCGACTAGCGCTGAGGTCATTGTACAGGATATCACGTCATGCACAGAAAGGGTGCGAGCAGCGCCCCTTTACGCTGTGAACATTCTGCTAAGCGTGGCATGGTCTTTGTGTGAAATACTTGAAAACCGTCTGCACGAACCCCAAGTGACGTAATGAGAAATGACGTATGAAAGTAATTATATTAAAGTGACGTCAGAGAATGCCCCTTTGCCCACAGGTGGACGTACTTCGGGCGACCATGTTGTGACTGACAACTGTTATCTTCTTTCATATCGCCTTCCCTTACATAAAGATAAAGATAGATAATGAAGATAGAAGATCACACTTCTAGAAAGGTTAAGATCAGCGGTGTTGATCGATTGTTCCTTTTCCCTGTCGTCGAGTTTGGTGGTTGTGAAAACTTCTCCGTAGCCGGGGGGGGGGGGGGCATAGCACAGCACGAGTCGGCTGCGAGAACTTCCTTGCTTGTGATCTTGGTGCGACGCAGATGTTCTCGATTTTATGGCCAAAAAGTAGACGTGGTAGGATTGGTTAGAATATATTTTTTTCTTTGTAAGGGGCTGGTTTAGTTTGCAGTACTACTGGTTTGAGTGTGAGAGTGTGTACAATGCTAAGAGTTTCTGCGCGCCTTTGTATGCGGTACTGCCATGTGTGGGGAATGCGGGTTGGAATACGAAGCATGTTGTGTGCAGGACATGAGGGTCAGCACATGAGAGCGAGGATTAGGATTCGGCGGGCGTCACATTACCGAATCCGGATGGGCGCGTGGGGCTTGATTACAGGCTTGGGTTATCGGGGATGATGGGCGTGTGTCAACGGCCGCCCGCCCACCCGCCCTTGCCGTCCCAGTCGCAGGTCGTGGGGGTCTTGACCTCGGAGTCAGGTCACGTGACTGGGCATACGACAGGTAATATGGTCTGGCTTGCCTGGGTCACGTGATCTGGTGCAGGTTTATTTTCTCTCTCTCTCTCTCCATCTCTCTCCATTCCTCTCTCTCCTTCCCCCTCTCCTTCTTCATCCCTACTTCCCGCTCTCCTCCTTCATCCCTCCCTCAGCCTCCTCCTCCCCCTATCATTTTTCCCTCCTTCCCCCTCTCCTCCTTTCCCCTCTCCTCTTTTCCCCTCTCCTTCATCCCTCCCGCCTTCCTCCCTCTCTCCTTCCTCCCTCTCCTTCCCTCCTTTCCTCCTCCCTCTCCTCCTCCTGCCGTCTTCTTCCCCCGACTTCATCAAGAGCGTCGTTAACCTTTATTGTGGGAGCCTTGTATCTGTTCGCGTTCTCGTTCATGTTGTTGTTGTTGTTGTTCTCGCGCGGCGTCTGGCCCTCGAAGAACAGACGGCTCCTTCATCCAGATCGATATCTTCGGCGTAGTTAAGGTGCGGAACGCGAGGGGGAACTGCTACATAACCATATTGGTCTCTCCCCTCTTTCCTCTCCCTCTTTCCCCTCCCCTCCCCTCCCCACCCTCTTTCCTCCCGAAGTTACCCTCTTTGCCTCTCTCCTCTCCTCGTCTTCTTTTTTTTCCATTGCCTCCCTCTTTTCTTCCCTTCTTTAATTTTTCATCTCGTTTTTCTTTTCCTCCTCCTCCTTTTTCTTCTTCTTCTCCTTCAGCTTCTCCTCCTTCTCTTTCTCCTCCTCATCATTCTTCTCCTTACTCCTTCTTCTGCCTCCTCTTTCTCCTCCTGCTCTTCCTCCTCTATTATTTCCCTCTCCCCCGCCTTCCTCGCTCTCCTTTAAACCTTCCATCAACCTCTTCTCCCCTCTCTCCGTCTCCAGCTTCCCTTTTCCCCGCCCCCTTCTTCGTATAACCCTCCCCCCACCCTCTCCGCCCCTCCTCCTGCCTCCCTCTCCGCCCACCTCCTCCTGCCTCTTCACCTAAAACCCTCCCCCCTCACGGTCTCCCCCCCTTCTCCCCCAAGGGTTGTCCTGAGGTGACCGCGAAGGGGAGGAAAGGAGGGATGGCAAATGGGGGAGGGGGGTAAGGAGGGAGAGCAAGGGGGGAAGGGAAGGAGGGATAGAGAGGGCGAAGCCACTTTTGCCCCGTCAGTTTGTCCTCCAAGTCGGTGGTGTGCGTGTGTGTCTGTGTCTGTCTGTGCGTTGTGTTCGAGGCGCACAGGCACGTCGGCGCGTCCGTAAGTGCGTAGGCCTATACGACGGAGGAGTGGGTCCGTCCGCAACTACCCCCATTCACTACAGAGCTCAGGCAAATGAGAAATGTTATCCGAACAATCAATAATATGGATTCATGAACAGTGTATATTGCGGGAAGGGGAGGGGAGGGGAGGGGGAGGGGCACCTGTCGTATCCCTGATAGAGCGTACTTGGTGATAGCGCCGTTTCGTTGAGGCAACCTTGAGTTAAGGAAAGACAATCGGGGCATCTTATCAGCTGTTCCATCAGCTGTTCGTTCCCTCTCTGTCTTATCTATTTGTCTATCAGCCTCAACCTCGCACGAAGCTGATGCGATTTAAAAAAAAAATACTTCGGAGAGGCGCTCGTGAAGGCGGTTTTAAGGGTATGGCAGCCAGTGCAGTGGACAGGGGCAAGCGCAGGATTCCGCGTGAGGACGGAGGGCACAGTGAAGCTACAGTGACAACGAAGGCGACAGTGTCTGCTGTGAGGGTTGGTGCGGGCGCCGCGAGGTACGCCTTCCTGACCTTGAAGGCGTTTTAACCGACCGGGAGGTTTGGCCGCAGGCGCTCTCTCTCACTCGCACTCGTAGAGGACTCGGCCTCGGATACAGATGTAAATACCTAGACGTAAATGGGGATGTGGCCACAGACATGGACACAGGTATACACACGGTTTCATAAACAGACGCAAACATGAAATGGGCATTAACATAGTCATAGGCACAAACAGGCACAGATATAGACATATTGATATAGGCATAAACAGACATATAGGCATAGCCAGATATTGATATAGATGTAAACAGACATATAGGAACAGACATTGGCATATACACAGACAGACACAGACACACACAGACGTCGATAACCCCCCACCAAAACGTATACTTAGGTACATCTCCCGTGAAACAGCTGGTGAACGCGCCGCTGTCGCTTCAGGCACTGCTGCCCGCGCTGCTCCCTCCGTCGCCCTCTGTCACGAGTGTCTGGGAGGAGAGGGCACTAAGGGTAAGAATTAGGGGGGAGGGAGGAAGGGAAGAGAGGGAAGGATGGATTGGAGGAGGGGAAGGGAGGGAAGGAGGGATTATAATAGAAGAGGGGAAAGGAGGGAGAGAGGAGGGGAAGGGAGGGAGGGAGGTAAAGGAAGAGACGAGGGGTAGGGAGAGAAGGAGTCAAAGGGAGAGAGGTGGGGGGAGGAGGAGGGATGAGTGGAGGAGAAAGGGAAATAAGCCAACAGGAATCGAAAGAATATGAGTAAGACAAACTTAAAAAGTGAAAGAAAAATAGGAAGAGCACAGAAAGATGTGAAATAGATCCAAAAGCAACAGAGCGAAGGTAAGGAGGACCCCCCGCCCTCCAAGCGGAAGTTGGAAGTGCAAGCTGGCCAATTGTTGGTCGCCCTCAGGGTGTCGTGGCGGCTGGAGGAGCGCACCGTGGGCTCACTCTTCTGATTTTCCCTTTTTTAATCTTTTCTTGTCCCCCGTCTTCTTCCTCTGTCTTCACCCCATTTCTCTCTATTTCTCTCTTTTTTTTTCTTTCTTTCTTTCTCTCTATCTCACTTTCCTCTCCCACTCCCTCTTCCACTCCCTCACTTTCTTTTTTTCTGTCTTTCTTTCTCCCTCTCTCCCTTCTTCTAGTATATCGGCGTTTTGTCTCAGATTCAGAAGTCCGTTTATGGGCGCATCTCGGGTCTCGTTATGGCGT
>NC_091564.1:20890518-20903018 GCF_042767895.1 Penaeus vannamei | reverse complement strand
AATCGCTGTCATTCATAATGATTCTAGCATTTGTCACTGAACCCTGCTCGAGCGCTTCCGTCACTGACATCTAGGTTTTAACATCTCTGAAACCATTTTTTAGGCTCACGCATAATGCCACTCTTGATAGTAAATAAAGAGACTTCAGTCATAATCATTCTCTCTCTCTCTCTCTCTCTCTCTCTCTCTCTCTCTCTCTCTCTCTCTCTCTTTCTCTTTCTCTTTCTCTCTCTCTCTCTCTCTCTCTCTCTTTCTCTCTCTTTCTCTCTTTCTCTCTTTCTCTCTCTCTCTCTCTCTCTCTCTCTCTCTCTCTCTCTCTCTCTCTCTCTCTCTCTCTCTCTCTCTCTCTCTCTCTCTCTATCTATCTATCTATCTATCTCTCTCTCTCTCTTTATCTCTCTCTCTCTCTCTTTATCATCCTCCTCCCTCCTATGCCCTGACCACCTGTTCCATCTCCTCTTTCTCCATGTTTATTCGCCTCCTCGTGTTCGCGAGTAGATTAACCTTGGGCGCGAGGCCCGAAGTGGCCAGCATTTGGCCCAGATGGCCGAGGTCCTACGGAGGGCGGCGGCGGCGAGGTCAGCGTGACCCACTTGCGCCCAGGGGCTCCTTTGCGCGCCTTAGCTGCGGCGCGCACGCAAGCACGAAAGTACACTTGTGCGCACTAAGGATACAATTACTGAAGGCACCTCCCTTCCCGCCGGCCAACGCGCACGCACTCCCATGAATTTGCTAAAACAAAATTCTGGCACTCTCTCTCTCTCTCTTTCTCTCTCTTCCTCTCTCTCTCTCTCTCTCTCTCTCTCTCTCTCTCTCTCTCTCTCTCTCTCTCTCTCTCTCTCTCTCTCTCTCTCTCTCTCTCTCTCTCTCTTCTCCTCTCTCTCCTCCTCCTCCTCCTTCTCCCTCCCTCCCTCCCTCCCTCTCTTCCTCCCCTCCCTCCTCCTCTCCTTCCTCCTCCTCCTCCTTCCTTCCTTCCTTTCCTCCTTTCCCTCCCTTCCCTCCTCTCCCTCCCTCCTCTCCCTCCCTCCTTCCTTCTCCTCCCTCTCTCTCCCTCCCTCCCTTCCTCCCTCCCTCCCTCCCTTTTTCCCCCTTCTCCCCCTCTCTGTGCACATACGTTTCCACTCCCATTATCGCGAGGAATGTGTGCTTCGTTACGTGGCCGTTCTAGGTGTCATGCTGGCCGTGTGACATGTCATAGAAAGTCCGCGTGACAGCCCTCCAGCCAGCCAGCCATCCCTTCCGCGCATCTCCCGGGCCCGGTGACGGAGGGCGGGTCGCGTCACGTCACGCCCAGCGGAATAATAACGCGATTCGCTTTTATCTGTTGCGTGACATGCGGGGGATGTGGAGGGAGGGGGAGGGAGGGTGAATATGGAGGGAGGGGAGGGGAAGGGAGAGGGATATGGAGGGAGGGGAGGGGAAGGGAGAGGGATATGGAGGGAGGATGAGGGGCAGGGAGAGGGATATGGAGGGAGGGGAGGGGAAGGGAGGGTGAATATGGAGGGAGGATGGGAAGGGAAGGGAGGGATATGGAGGGAGGGAAGGAATAGGAGGAGGGATATGGAAGGGAGGATGAGGGAAAGGAGAAGGATATAGGAGGGAGGGGAGGGAAGGGAGAGGGATATGGAGGGAGCGGAGGGGAGGGTGAATATGGAGGAAGGGAGAGAAGGGAGAGATATAGAGGAGAGGGAAGGGAAGGGAGGGAGGGATATGGAGGGAGGATGAGGAGAAGGGAGAAGGATATAGAGGGAGGGGAAGGGAAGGGAGAGAGGGATATGGAGGGAGGATGAGGAGGAAGGGGAGAGGGATATGGAGGGAGGGGAGGGGAAGGGAGAGGGATATGGAGGGAGGATGAGGGGCAGGGAGAGGGATATGGAGGGAGGAGGGAAGGGGGTAAGGGAGAGGGATAAGTGGAGGGGAGGATGAGGAGAAGAAGGGAGAAGGATATAGAGGGAGGGGAGGGGTAGGGGAGAGGGATATGGAGGGAGGGGGAGGGGAAGGGAGAAGGGATATGAAAAGAGGGGTGGGAACACCAGGGGAGGAGAGGGTAAGGAAGGGGAGGAGGGAAAGGGGGGAAGGAGGGGGAGGGAAGGGGAAAGAAGGGGAAGAAAGGGGAAAGGAGGGGAGGTTAGGTAAGGGGGAGCGTACGGTCCGCGTATGGCGCTGATATCGATGTTATGAAACGGTGGGGTCGTTTTTTATGGGGTGGAGAGAGGGAGCGTATTGGGGGGGAGGGGTAGGGGAAGGGAAGAGGGTTAGGGAGGTTACGATTTTCGAAACTTAATTATAAAAATATCGATAATGATCATAATTAAAAGGTATAAAAAAGACTTTTCTTCATTTGCTTGCAAAAGAGGCGGGAGCAATGGGGAGTGAGGTTTACCTACTTTCAAGGATATGGTTTTAGGACCCCCCCCCCCCCCCCCGCCCGTAGGAAGCCTCTCCGTCCGTCAGAAAATTCGATTCGTTGCTTTTTTGGGTCTGTTAATTTTGGGTTGCGTGGATGTCGAAGGATTTCAAACTTAGACATTCAGACTTCTTCTCATCTCTTCTTTTTTCTCCTCTCCTCGCTTCTGTTCTGTTCTCTTCTCGCTTTTCTCTCTCTCTCTGTCCCTCTACCTCCCGCCCACTCCCTTCCTTTTCCATCTCCCTCTCCCCTCTCTCCTCTCTCTCTCCCTTTCCTCTCTCTCTCTCTTCTTTCTTTTCCTCTTTTTCCCCGCCCCTCCTTCTTGCTCCCCTCTCCCAAGAAAAAGAGATGGAAATGGAAACTTAGAGTTGGCGAGTCACTGGAATAAATTTACACGTTTGTGGCCACTTTTTTTCTTGTTTTGTTGTTTCCTTTGGTGTCGATGAGATTCACGTGCCTAGACATCACGTGAACGAAAGTCACGTGGTGTGACATCTTGCCTGTGTGGTGGGTGATGGGTGGGGGAGGGGTGAAGGGGTGGGGGAGGGGAAGAAAGGAAGTAGGAGTGATGATGGTGAAGTTGATGGTGAAATGATGTAATGTTCAGATGGTGATTAAAGTGATCAGTGTTATAGATAGTGGTTAACGTGATGATTATCATGATGATAATGATCAGGATGATTACCACGGTAATTTAACAATTATGATGATGACGGTGCCGAAGATGAAGGGCGGGCGTGGCCTCGTTATGCGTATGGCTGTGAACTCTCTAATTGCCACGAGGGAGATGTTGAAATTGGTGATGATGACCTCCGTTAATTATCATGGGGGAGAGAGTGGGGACTGTTCGGAGTGCGTGATTGTGTGTGCGTTTGCCTGATTGTTTGTTTGTTTGTTTGTTGGACATAAACGTCTTCCTCGAGTTGTTCCGTTCCTTTTCGCCAGCAAGAGCAAGCGGACGTCGGCGTTTGATGCGTTCGGATCTGGTTTTTCTCGGAGTGCTTGCGGTGTCGATGCGGATGCAGGCGGGGCAGACGAACTTGCGTGCGGGCTCCTCAGGTGGTGGCGGTGCGGGCGGCGGTGTAGGGTTTCAGCATCTCAGCTGGTTTTAGCTCTCGCTCGTGATCTCGGCGGCGGCTGCGGCTGCGGCTAGCACTTCAGCATGTAAATGAAAACCAGCTCCAAGAGCCGCGGGCCCCATCCGGAGCGTGACGTCGTCTCCACAGTTGGAGCGAAGGACCGCGCGGCCGGACGCTCGCTCAAGGGCCCCCGGTAATTGGTCTGGATCCTGATGCCACACGGAGAGCTTTGTTTTACTTCCTGGACGGACACTTACGGGGTTTCGAGTTTGGGAAACTGCTCCTTCTGCCACCTGAGGGGCTGTCGGGGGCATAACGCCCCCCTTCGGCCAGGTGCTGCCCAAGGCTCGAGTTCAAAGGGAGGGAAGGCTCGACAGATGCACGGGCAGCGATCCAGCAACTGAACGCTGTAGACTTTCTCAAGAGGCAGGCAGGCAGGCCAGGCCGAGGGTTGCTCGCTACTCTGGAAGTCTTCCAATTATTTTCCATCTCCTTCGGGAGGCCGAGGGCGAGCGGCGCTTCGGCGTGACTCGGGCACCTTGGTCGTGGGCGGCTGCGATGGCCAGAGGCGAACAGGGGCGACGGCGAGGGCACAAAGGAGGAGATTCTTGTCGCATTTTTAGTACCAGCAGGCACCCGCGGGGGGAGGCAGGGTGGGGAAGGGAGGTCGGGAAGGGGAGGGAGGGGGTGGGGCGGGATGGAAGAGCGTGGCGGAGGGGCGGCCAGAGAGCAGCCCCGATCTAGTCGCAAGTTTCCTCCCGTATCGCTTCGGAGACGCAGGTGCGCGCTCGTGCGTCGGCAGGGTTTCCCTCCCCGTGCTCCGTGTCGGATAAGGTAGAGAGGGGTCGCAGCCCCCTGCCCTTTCCAGTCGCCTTTCTCCCTTCGTGGATTCGGATTCATTTGGCCACGGGAATGCGCGGGGGCCGCCCAGGTCTACCTGAAATAAACTCCGATTTTGAAAAGCGTTTGTGTTTAAGGGCCGAAAAGTGCACGCCTCCGTCTGGCGTAGAAGTATTGCGTGCTCGTCTTTGAGCTTCTGGAAGCGCAGCCGACAGGATAGCGAGTGATATTGCGCAGTGACGAGAGCGTAACGGCTGGAAGTGTAAACAGTGACGGAGTGATAACGCGCAGAAGTGACGTGTAAGCCTCTAGAGGCCGTGGAATGTCCCCCTGCGGGAAGCTCTCATGTGAGACCTGCAGCCCGCGGTCACGTGTGCCTAGGCCTTAGCGTCCCCTATAAGATCCCAGGGGAGGAAGCAGGCCTATCTGTGCTCAGGGGAGAGCTCATGGGCTCAAGGGCGGGAGGCAGGTTTGCCTGTACTTCTTGAAGATCCTGGAGGCCCAGAGCAGAGGGCAGATTTGATTGTGGCCAAGGGAGATCTTAACACCTGTTCGGAGGGAAAGGAGCAGGCCAGGGGTAGATCCAGGGGAAGGATCACCCCGGTTCATGAGAATCTCAAGGATCTGCACCTGGACGAGTGACACCCAGAAAAGGGAGCCGTGCCCAAGGGCGCTGCTGAAGACCCAAGCCAAGCGTTTTAGCCCCTTGTCGAAAGGAAGGGACAGGGAGATTGATGTCCAAAAAAGTGGCCATTAAGAAAACTTAGTTGAAGTTGGCAATGTCCACCTGTAACCTCGACAGTGTCCTCGTTGTTATGTGCAATGATTTTAAAGAGTCAAGTGTCCGGGAACAATGGTACGGCTAGAGGATGATTTGAAAATTTATTTAGAGCAATGAGAGAGGTATTGGGAGGGAGAAGGATAGGAAGAGGGAGAAGGAAAGGGAGAGGGAGAGGGAGAGGGAGAGGGAGAGGGAGAGGGAGAGGGAGAGGGAGAGGGAGAGGGAAAGAGAAAAGGAAAGAGAGAAAGAGAGGGAGAAGGAGAAGGAGAAGGAGAAGGAGAAGGAGAGTGGAGAGAGAAAAAAGGAAAGACGAAGACAAAGAATGGAGGGAAAATGCGACCGGAGAGTGAAAGGTAGAAAGGTAGACAGGAATCATCAATAGAAAGTAGACATTTTAAGATGCTGAGGAGGAAGAGGAGGTGGTGGCGGTGGGGGAGGACGGGATCGGGGGGTCGGGGGAAGGGGCAGGTCGGGGAGCGGGCAGGTAGGAGGGAGGCAGCTAGGATGGGTGGGAGGGAGGGCAGGGGGCATGTCTAACTGACAGTCTCCATAAAAGGCATTAGCGGATCACTGGCGCTGTCATAGCGATCGGGTTCGCGTGTCGTGGGCAGCGTGGTCGGCTCCACCTGCTTCTGCTGCTTGTGCCGCTTCTGCTGATCCCTCTGCTGCTGGGCGCTGGCCGAAAGGACTCAAAGTATTGCAATAAAATGCAGGGGCACAAGGGACGGCCAACATGCGTGTGTCTGTGGGCGGGGCGTGTGGATAGAACGGGGGGTGGGGGGTACAGTGGTCGGCAGGGACATTGGGAGAAGGGGGGGGGGTATCAGGCGAGGTGATGAAGGGGGGGGGGGTGAGGGCAGCAGCATACGAAGAAGGGGGAACAAGCAGGTATTTCCGACCTCGTGATCCGCTATGTTTAAGGCTGCGGGAGCCTGTTCGAGTGAGTGTGTGAATGAGTGGGTGAGGGAGGACTCGTTTGTTTGTGTGCGTGTGTGCTTGCTCGTGGCAATGTCCGTGTGCCCCTCATAAGTGTGTGTGCTTGGGGGTATTGTCCGTAGGAATTCGTTCCTTGGGTCAAGGGTCATTGAATATAGTTGGCACAGAATGTATATTGAATTGGTTGCTGTCCGGGGCGAGGTCGAAGGCGGCAGCGAGCCAAGGGAACTCCAGGTGGATTTCGGGTCTTCACTAACGCTTCCTTCCTCTTCATTCTTCGCTTCTTCCATTTCTTCTTTCTTCTCCTCCCTTTTCTTCGTTCTTCTTACTTGTTTCCTCTTCCAACGATTCTCATTCACTCTCTACCCCCTTTTCCACCTACTTTTTTTTCTCCTCCTCCTACTTTCATCATTATCCCCGTCGTTCCTTTCCTCTCAACCCCTTCTCTCCTATTCTCTCTTTTTTCACTCATCATTTTTCCTCCATCTCTTATCCCCCTTTCATCCCCCCCCCCTCCGCCCCTTAAGTGCATCGCGATCGCCGAGATTTCCCGGATGTCGTTGGCGCCGCGAGTGAGCTTCGAGCGCAGTTCATTTCGACACTTGTTGTGAAAGGAAGCGCGGGGAAAGGGAGGGTTTAATTTGAACCTTTGTGTTGATAGTAGGATTGTATTTGCTTGCGTATTGCTTGTTTGGAGTGTTTGAGAGTGATGTCTTTTAGAATTCAAAGTTAATTATTTTCTAGTTATTTTTATTTTTTTATTTTTTTATTTTTACGAAGGGGTTGTCCCAACAGCTTATGAAATAACATTGAGGTGTAGCTTATAGAAAAGGAAACTTATGGCTATGGATAATTATTATGTATTATGGATAAGGATTATTTGATTATTTGCCCAAAGGGTATGCCATGCCCAATACCGTAGGTCCAAAACTTGCAATAATGTTACGATGTCGTAGAAGCATTTTTTTTTATATGATTTGTTTATGTTCACTTTACGTTTCGTCTTTGTCTTATCTTTGTAATATCTCGTCGGACCGAATGTTTGTTTATATTTTGGGGAAAAAAAATGCGCGAAGCAGAATTCGTTTCGTGGAGAAACAACGTTCCACGGCCTCCTCTCCGAGTGAGGGCGGAGAGTGAGCGTGGAGGGCGAGGGCGGCGGCAGAGGCGCAAGAGAGCCCTCCAAACCAAATGGGTCGTGGCAGCTGGGGGAGGGGGTGGGCGGCGTGGGGTGGAGGGGGTGCGGGCTGGCGTAGGGCGTTTGGGGCAATCTTCTCATCTGTGCCATAAGAGTGCCATCATACTGTGCCGTGACTACTGTGCCTTACCCTCTCCCTCTCCCTTCCACCCTCCCCTACCCACACTGCCCAGCGCACACGTGCACACACACACACACACACACACACACACACACACACACACACACACACACACACACACACACACACACACACACACACACACTCTCTCTCTCTCTCACATACACACACACACACACGCACACACACACACCCTCACCCCCACCCACCCACACGCACACACACACACTCTCTCACTCTCTCACACTCTCTCTCTCTCTCTCTCTCTCTCTCTCTCTCTCTCTCTCTCTCTCTCTCACTCTCTCTCTCTCACTCCTCCCTCCTTCCTCCTCCCTCCCTCCCTCCCTCCCTCCCTCCCTCCTCCCTCCCCTCCCTCCCTCCTCCTCCCTCCCTCCCTCCCTCCCTCTCCCACTCCCTCTCTCTCACTTCCTGTCTCCCTCTCTTCCTCCCCCTCCCTCTTCCTCTCTCTCTCTCGTACCTAGAAACGCGCCCACAGGACGGCCTCGGAATAACGATGGGGAGGGGGGGGTCGACTCTTATACGGTTCACGAAATAACCTAAATTCTGGCGGGGAATTCATTTTCTCTCTCTCACACACACACACGCGCGCACTCTCTCTCTCTCTCCCTTTCTTTATTGCCTCCCCGCTTTCTTTTGTTTCACTCGCCCTTTTGCCCTCTTTATTCAATTCATTCGTCTTTATTCTTGATATATTCTCTCTCTCTCTCTCTCTCTCTCTCTCTCTCTCTCTCTCTCGCTCTCTCTCATCTCTCTCTCTCTCTCTCTCTCTCTCTCTCTCTCTCTCTCTCTCTCTCTCTCTCTCTCTCTCTCTCTCTCTCTCTTTCTCTTTCTCTTTCTCTCTCTCTTTCTCTCTTTCTTTCTCTCTTTCTTTCTCCCTTCCTTTCTCTCTTTCTTTCTCTCTTCCTTTCTTTCTTTCTCCCTTACCCTCCTTCTTTCTTTCTCAGTTCAATTTTAAGTCAAGAGATGTATTGATTGAACCAATCGAATGAAGGACAGATAAGCGAGAGGGGGAGATAACAGAACAAAAGAGGATTAAAAAGGTGGGGAAAAAGAGCACGAGCGGGAGGGAAAAGAGAGAAGAAAGGGAGGAAAACGAGTAAAAGAAGTATGAAGGATAGATGAAACGGGAGAGGAGATACTGAAGGGAAAATGGGAAATAGATTTGCCGAAGGAGATAAAGAGATGATAAACATAAAAAGGGAAGAGCGAGAGAGAAAGAGAAAGAGAAAAAAAAAATAAAAGATAGAGAGAGGAGAGGGTAAGGGAGGGAGGGAGGGAGGGAGCAGCTGTTCCTCCACACTTGGCCTACGACTGCGTTCCTTGGCTCGCCTTGGTAGTGCGACACTTGAGAGGCCGATATTATTTGGAGGAGGAGGAGGAGGAGAAGAAGGGGGAGGGAGGAGGAGAAGAAGAAGGGGGAGGGAGGAGGAGGAGAAGAAGGGGGAGGGAGGAGGAGGAGGAGGAGGGAGGGAGGAGGAGGAGGAGGAGGAGGAGGACATTTATTTATTTATTTACTATTTAATATTTATTATTTATTATATTTATTTTATTATTATTTATTAGAGGAAAGGAGAGAGGAGGATGTGAGGATGGGGGAGGGGAGGGGGAGGGGGAGGAGGGGGAAGGGGAGGGGAGGGGAGAATATGAGAAGGTGGTGGAAGGGAATTAAAGAGGGAGGGGGAGAACACGTGGAGGAGGAAGGAAAGTGAAAGGTAAAGAGGATATAAAAGAGAGAGAGAGATAAGGAAACGGGTGGAGGACGAAGAAAAGTGAAGGGGGTAGAGGGTATTAACAGAAGATGCGAAGAGAAGAGAACAAGTAGAGGAACGGGAAGACGTGGACGAGGATGGGGATAAGGATGAGGCGGTTATCAGGGAGCGATAGGAGCGGGGAGAGGGCGGGGCGGGCGGGCGGTTGGGCGGGCGGGCGAGGGAGCAACAGGCCTGGCTGAATATCGCGAGTGAGTCACCGATAAGAATTAATTTTGAAAGTAACGGATTGCATTCTTGCCGCGGCTTATTTGAGCCCTTCTTTGACGAGTTTGAAGTATTTTCATGGTTTCGTTTTTTTCTTTTCTCTAGTGAGTGAATAAATGACTTGGAATAAAGGTATACGAAGGAAAAGATAACGCAAAAAGGAAGGAGAAAAAAAAGTCGGAGAGGGAGAGAATCTAGCTTGTGATGCATGTCCCGATCGAGCGCTCGTTCCGGGCGTGACTAGAGAGAAGTGGAGTGACGCCATGGAGTAGAACGAGTGACGACGGAGAGAGAGAGAGAGAGTTAAAAAAAAAGTGGAATCAAGCAACAAGGAAGAATAAAGAAGAGGGACGAAGATTTGTGAAGATTTTCCTCAGTCCGAGAGAGCTGAGGAAGATCGAAGCGTTTTGAAAAGAGGAGGGAAAAAGAGACAAAAAAAAGATTGTGGATTTTCCTTCAGCCTGAAAAAATCTGAGGAAGATCGACTCTCTTTCCCCCTTCCCCGCCCACGAGACAGCAGGCGTGGGCGGCGCGTGTGTTTTCAAGAGTGTGTTCCGCTTTTGAGAGAGTGTTCCGCCTCTTAAGTGTGTTCTGCCTGTGCCAAGTTTACCGAGCTTTGCAAACATGGTGTACAGGTGCGAGGAGGTGCTGCTGTCCTACAACAAGTTCAATGAGACCAAGGTGAGTCTGCGGGCGGGCGCGCGAGTGAGTGAGTGTGTGTGTGTGAGTTTGTGTGTGTGACTGCGTGCGTGCGTGCGTGCGTGCGTGCGTGCGTGCGTGCGTGCGTGCGTGCGTGCGTGCGTGCGTGCGTGCGTGCGTGCGTGTGTGTGTGTGTGTGTGTGTGTGTGTGTGTGTGTGTGTGTGTGTGTGTGTGTGTGTGTGTGTGTGTGTGTGAGTGAGTGTGAGTTTTCGTGTTTGTGTGAGAGTGTGAGTTTTCGTGGTTGTGTGAGTTCGTGTGTTTGTGTGTTTAAATGTGTATGTACATGTGTATGTATATGTATAGGTATATGTGTGTGTGTGAAAGGAACACAATAGACTGCCTCTCCATGTCTGTGTGTCAGTGTGTGTCAGTCCGTGTGCATGTCGAGGCGACCGTGTAATCATTGTTTTTTTCTTCCATTCTCGAGTGCCACAGATGACCCCGGAGTCGCTGGGTCAGAGGTCAGAGTGGAAAGGGAGGGCGGTGCACACACGCACATATGCCCGTGTACGTTTTTATGTGATTTTTTTATTTTATTTGTTCACATAAATGCCATTTGCATCAATTAGTTTCCATAACACTTAAGAAGTAAACACATTGCTTTCGACCCCGCCCTCCCCCCTCTACCCCCTCCCCCGACACACTAAGCTACAAACAACGACGGCGAGGGTTTGCTCCAGAACCGCACTTTGGACACACTTAAGAATTGTAATAAACAAGCTTTTTAAGTGCCGTTGCTACTCAGCACGTGCACTGTGGGTGGAGTGTGCGTGTGGTAGGGGGTGTGGGGTGGGGAAGGGCGTGTGGTGGGGGGGCAGAGAGAGGGAGAGGAGGTGGAGGAGGGAGAGGGAGAGAGGGAGGCGACGGCATTGTGTTACAGGGACAAAAGGCGACGGTGGCTGTCGTGCACTTGCATTTTCTGACTGGGTGTCGCCTCGTCGTCGTCGGCGGCTGCGGTGGGGGCGAAGGCGGCGGCGCGGCGGTGGGGGGGGGGGGGACTCCGGCGTTATCTTTGGCAGTCTTGGATCGACTTTTGTTGCGACATTTTTTATTGTGGTGATAAGAAATAGTTGCGATAGAGAGAGACAGAGACAGACAGACAGATAGTGTAGCGGGAGGGAAGGGGATAAAGAAGGAGGAGAGAGGAGAGAAGAGAAAAGGCGAGAGAGGGGAGAGGCGAGAAAAGATGTTAGAAAGGAGAGAGAAGAGAAAAAAAATCGAAAAAATGGATTACGAGATGAGAGCAGAACAGAGTGGATGTGAGACGAAGGGAGGGGAAAGGGAGACGAGAGGAGAGAAAAACGCCGGGGAGGGGAGGGGGGTAAGATGGGAGTGTTGGAAGCATGTCGTCCTTGCCCCAGCGAGGCGGCGTCACGACTTCCTTCCCGGCGCCGTACTTTCTCAGGGGAAGGCGGGTCAGGTGGCGGATCAGTGTGGGAAGGATCAGGGAGGGAGAGGAGGAGAGGGAGTGGGAGAGAGGAAGAGGGAGGTAGAGGAGACCGACAGACAGACAGACAGACAGATAGACAGACAAACAGACGACAAACAGTGAGTGTGTGTGAAAGAGATGAGAGAGAGAGAGAGAGAGAGAGAGAGAGAGAGAGAGAGAGAGACAGAGAGAGAGAGAGGGACAGAAAGACAGACAGACAGACAGACAGACAGACAGACACAGACACAGGGGGGAGAAGAAAGAGAGAGGGGGAGAGAGATAGAGACAGAGACAGAGAAGAGAATGTGTTTTCGAGAGAATCAATGACGAAAGATGTGGGCAGACAGACAAGCAACTCTAATGACAAGTAAATCCAAAGGGTGAGTGTCGTAGGATTAATGTAGCAGATTCGACTAATTCATCGAGCAAGCTGTCAGATTTTTTCGAACATGTTCAAGAAGATGAATCAGATTGCGAAAGGGTGAACAATAATGCCAGAGAGCCCATTGTTGGAGAAAGGTCACTCCCACAGAACAACGGGGAATGGACTCGTGTGCTGACGGGGCCAAAATGGGTCTGGTAGAGAGAGGGAGGGAGGGAGGGAGAGAGGGAGAGAGAGAGAGGGAGGGGGAAGACAGACATACAGACAGAACTATAAGGCGGGGGCGAGCAAGGCAGAGGCCTAGCCAAGAAAGCGCGAGCCATCTCCTTCTGCCTGCGTTGATGTGCTTCAAGGGCTTTTAAACGCGATCCTTTTAAAGGCCGCCGGACCAGTAGCACGAGTTGTTGTAGTGCGGCGGCGTCAAGGGCGGAGTGAGCGTGCGGGCGGATGACGAAAAGCCTGGGCGGCGCGATGGTGAACGGACCCTATCACTTTTACGCTAACTTGGCGCGGCAGTCACGTTCCCCTTTCGTTTTTTCCACCGTGTTTGTTTGCAGTTGGTAATAAGTTTTTTTTTTCTTGCGGCGTAGGAAATTACGTTAGTGGAGTGTAGCTGGCTCGCAGGTGAAT
>NC_091564.1:20869757-20874757 GCF_042767895.1 Penaeus vannamei | reverse complement strand
ATGAAGCCAAGGCTTTGAAAATTTGGAGTGTATCTTGTATCAGCATTGACAATTTCCCTGCCTCTTCTTGCAGATCGATGCCCTATATAGGCTTATAAACCTCAACAGGATAATGGTATTGATACGATATTCCTATCCATCTAGACATTTGCATTCTTTTCTGTACAGTCCTTGACACTCTTAACGTTTCGTAGCAGACGTTTCGGTTCACCTGTGATGGGGTTGTAGCGGCTTTTAGCATTGCACGTTCCTTGCGTTTGACCTTGCCTCTGAGGTCGGTTGCAACTTGGTGTTTAGCTAGAGTGATGTTGTATGGCTATTTTTTATTCTTTGGTTTGATTTTTATTTGCTATATATTTATATATATATATATGTATTTTTTTACATTCCACTCTGTGCAGTTTGTTTAGTGAATGCTTTGTATTTGAATGCCTTGTTGTTATCTGTAATAAAAAAAAGGGTAAAGGATTTGCATTTGAAGCCATGAATGTGATGATGCCTCATGTTTTTATCATCGCTGCTACAGATTGTTAACACTTCGAACTGTGCAGTAAGATACCGAAGGCTTGACAAAGAATTCCCTTTGTGTGCACGAGTGTTTGAAAAAAGTCCTTGTGTTACTTTGTTTGATGGTAGAAGGGGCTTTGGGAGAAAGAGAAATGAAGAAAAAGTCATTAAGTAGATCTTTTGAAAGTGGAAGGTCAGAAATTACTTTTATTGAAATGATGTAATTGCTTATTAGATTTTTGAAAGTAAGTGTTAAAAGATGAAATGTGGAATGCAGTTTATATGGCTATATGAATTATTGTTGATGATATGCAGCACTGAGTACTATTGAAGAAATTTTGAAAAAAAAAGAATTATATAACCTTTTTTATGTTTGCACTTTGAAAGGCGATTAGCAAAGGAATGTTTTTTTTTATTGTTATTTCCTATATACATTTTTTTTCCCACTCTGTGGAGATAATAAAAAATAATAAAAGTGAAATATATGGAATAAAGAACAATTTGCACAATCATAGATCGTGCTTAGCAATGATATTTGCAGATATAAAGATTTTTTATTTTGTTATCCCCCATTTTAAGGGATTCAACAATTAAGAGTGAGGATCAGAGAATGATGTATATTATATGTTGAAAAGTCTCAACATCTATTGTCCCAATTTGAGTTTCAGTTAAAGGGTAAAAAGTGGATACATTTGGCAGATTGAGAGATGTCCCATTGGATACATTTAGCAGATTGACAGATATCCCAGTGGATATGTTTTCCCACTTCCCCTTGAACTGCCTGTCATTCAACTCTATTCAGTCCCTCCCCCTTTCCTCTCTCTCTCCCCCCCTCCTCCTTCTCCTCCTCCCTTTATTTGTCGTCTATCACCATCCTTTGACTTTCCACCTTCTCTCTTTCCTTCTCCCTTTCCCTTTCTCTTCTTTTCTTCCACTCTCTTTCTCCTATCTTTTCTTTTTCCCCCCACCTTTCCTCTTCCTTTCCTCCATCTTTCCCTTCCTCATTCCTTTTCCTGCCTTAACTCCCTTTCTCTGCCTTCTTTCCCTTCTTTCCCATTGCTGTCTCTTTCTCTACCCTACCTCCCTACCCTCCTCATTTTCCCTTAAAACCCCAAATCCCGGAGTCCTGAGGAACATCACTAACCCTGTCTCATTTATTCTCTGTGTGATCTCTTGGTTGTGGTGGTGGTGTTTGGGCACACTGAATGCATCGCGCTCTCTCTGCCCTTCCCTCACACCACACACGCCCTGTGAGTAAGTATCAAGCACTGGCTGTAGCCACTTGCCAGAGGCTGCTGCCGCCCCTGAGGCCCATAGCGCCATTTGCAATTTTTTGCTTTTTCTGCTCTGCTCTCGATGCTTTTGCGTCTTACTGATGTACGTTTTTTTTATTTTTTCAGTTTTCTGTTTTTGTTTCTTTTAATGACTTTTGCATGATAGTTCCTTGGGTGACAAGGAATGGAGATTCCTGTGCCATTCATACAGGATGTCATGTGATTTCAAAGCAATGGAATGTATTGTAAAAAAGTGTTACAATTTCTTCTTGAGTGATTCTCTCATTCACATCTTCCTCATCTGTCTTTCAGCTTACTCATCTTCAGTGTATGATTTTTTCAACACAGATTAAGTATCATAATATATTGACTAATTGCAAGGAGAACTAAATGAACTTTCTACACAATAGCACTGATACATTTGCAGTGATTATGATTATAATGATTGTGTATATTAATATATATATGGATGTGGACCTAAAAAACTTCTGCCAAAATTAATTTTTTGATATAGAACTTTTGATACTGATATGAATGGCAACATAGAAAATATATATTTTTTGATAATATATGACCTGCAATGATGACTAAATATAGTCATCTTCCATCTGCGTTATACCCCTTTGCCTTAACTGCTGTTGTTTTGAAACTGCTGTTACAAATGTATTGTGCTGCTCCTGCTGAAGTCCATGTATGACTTTTAAATGTACTTTTCTCTTGCTGTCTAAGGAATAAGCTGCAGCACATTACTGCTGTTACAAAAATTGCTGTGCTATAATGAAATAATTTAGTCAGAGGTCCCATATATGTTTAGAAAGGAGTGTGTTTAGAGGAAAGGATTCCCCTGTGTAATTCAAACTGCTTTATGAATTTATTGTGATATGACTTTATACCTAATCCATTTAAAGATACCCTTATGATTCAGTGTATGTAAAATAGTTGCTGTTCTATGTGACACTTTATACTGTGTATTAGTTTTTATGTTATTAGTACCCTAGATGATTTACAAGATTTTTTAGTTCTCATTCATTCAGATATAGTCTTGGTACAGTAACCATTTGAAAATCACAATAACAAAGGATTGCTCGAAAATAAGTTACCTTGACAGTGGTAATGGCACCTGACACTCTACCATAGATCAGTGTGATTTAACTTGCATGTCACTTAGAAATGTTAACAACCTCAATGCCCTTGCACACGTACTGTGAATAGACAGCAGTACATGAGAGAGAGTGAGAGGTGCTCATGCCTGTAGAGAACAGCTGAATTTCTAAAAGATAGAATTATCACTAAGTATTTAAAATATTGACTTCTGTTTTACAGTGTGGATATATTGTACAAGTGGAAGGATAGTGTGATAACATAAACAGCTGACTTGAGCATTTATACAAAATAGTTACATTTCATTAAATACATTAGTCATGATTACCCTGCCTCCCGTGATGAACTACATGGGTTAATGCATTTGTTCTTTTTCTTCACAACAGAATAACTTTTCATTCTCTGAAAAGGAGGACTTTAGCGACCTGCCACCAAACCAACGCAAGAAGCGGATCCAGCAGCGTATCGATGATGTTACTTTCAAACTACACCAAGAGACGGCAGCGAGGTCAGTCATCAGCATCAAGTGTGAAGAATCCTGTGCTATCTGTCATATATTGTGTGTCAATCAGTTTTACATTGCGGCTTATCTGTAGTCTGCTGCTATTGAAAATTTATTGTCAGGTTTATGAGTATAAGTTCAGTAAATAGTGAAATACTCTGGTGAATGTTTAGTATTTGTCAAATTAATAGAAAATGACTAACATTATAAGAATTATATAGATTATAGTTATTAACATTTGTGCATATTCTGTTTCATAAGAAAAATACTTTCATAGAATACATTACTAGGTTATATGATAGAATTACATTTAAATGGTTATTTGAAATAGAAATGGAGCCAGAACAGGTGTAGGCTGCAATTAGTATTTCTCTTTGTTAATTATTTTAATTCTTCCATTATTATTTTTTATTTTTGTACATGTAACGTATTTGTAGATTTTCATAACAAAATGATAATGGACACAATGCTTGAAAATGATATTATGTTCGTACTGATTATCATTTATTGTTAGTTATCATTTTTACAGCACATAGCAACATTTTTACAAATTGATTAATGCATTTACCTGTTGTTTAGGGATGGGTTACTGAAGATGAAGGAAGTTTATGAGGGTAATCCTTCTCTGGGTGACCCCATGAGCATCATGGGACAGCTCAACGACTCCTGCCAGAGGATTGAGAAGCTGCGTGCTGACTTGAAGCGCTACCAGGACCTGTTGGAGGACGCGGATGGGGACCCCCAGGGCGTGGGTGGAGGCGCAGCATCGGGCGGACCCTCCACCCCCAATGCTTCCCTTGCGCGCCACCACAGCACTGTCATGTCGCCCCATCACAATGGGGGTGGTGCTTCCCCTCGCTCCTCCGTCACCTCACACCGCACCTCCCTCAGTGACGAGTCCCTTTCCCGGTCAGCCTCCGACTCCTCCGTCTGCTGCACCAATCCCCCATCCTCCTCCAATACCACCTCCACCACTACCACCACCACCTCCTCCTCCCTCCAGCGCGTCACCATCTCCACCCTGGCCACCACCACAACCACAACAGCAGGGGAGACCAGCAACCCAACCCCATCTGACCCGCTGCCCTCTCAGGGGTCAGTTGTGTGCGCACCCTTCTTTCGGCTGCTGCTCATGCTCACACAGCCATTATGCACTCCCACTCCATACCCACAGACTCTTGCCCCATCTAGGGCTCTCGTGGTGGCAAAAGTATTACAGTTTTCATTTTGATTTTGTCTGGCACATGCACTATGTGAAAGGAGGAATGGATGAGTGGGGAGAGAGATTGAGTGAGTGAGTGAGTGAGGGAATGAATAAGTGAGTAAGACTGTAGTAGAAAGAGGGTGAGAAAGAGTGTGCATGGTTGATGTTGTGTGCGTAACCTGAAGCTGCTGGGGATGGCATGTGGGTACATGCCATACCCACTGTGATTGTAGTTTCTTAACCCATTTGAACTGGATGCTCCACTGCCATCACATTTCCCAAAATATGGGCATAAGGTTTACTTGACTGGCAACTCTGAAGGCTATACGGCTAGTTGGCCGAACACGCACAAACACTTACATGCGATGGTAAGACTGTCTGCCCTTTGAAATGTTACTTTCTCATTTTCTGC
>NC_091564.1:20849757-20854757 GCF_042767895.1 Penaeus vannamei | reverse complement strand
TGATTTCTTTCTTTAAATTGTAGTTCTTGTTCCAGTCTAATTTTTGCTGCACTGTTATGCTGTGTTTGCAAAGTCAGCTCAGTCTACTGATGATGCTAAAGGGTGACAGTTGACTAAAGAATTGATTGATGAATTAAAGCTAAAGCAAAAAAACAGAAGGGAATTTTTCATGAATTAGATGGGATTGAGATTACAACTGTCATTAGTTTCAAAAAGTCATCTAAAGTCATTAACAAAAACACCTGTAATGTAGGGAGGAAAAAAAAAAGGAATCACAGCCTCAAGATAAGGAGGAAGTATAGAAATCCATAATGCATTTCAGTCAAAGGAGATTCCTCCTCTTAGAGAAAATTATAATTGTGACTCAAAACTGAAATTGAAAAACAGATTTTTGTACTTCCTCTCCCTACTTCCTGCATTTGTGCTTCCTTTCATGACAGAAGGTTCAGAAGATCTCAGTAGACTTTGCTGCCGGTTGTCTGGCTTGTGTTTGCTTTGCTTGCGTGCGCTAACTTGGATCTCCCCACTAATTCAGCTCGTCCCATAGTCCGGAGAGTGGCATTGGTCTCAGCCACAACTCCCTACCTGGCTCCGACACCTACGATCAGCCTGACGGTGCAGATGATGACAATGCTGAGTTTTATGATGCGGAGCCTCTGCCTATCATTGGGACTTGCCGGGCACTCTACACTTTTGAAGGTGAGTTATAGAGCAGTGTCTTTTCTTTTTCATTTCTGCTCTTTTTCACTCTCTCCTTTTCCCTTCTACTCTCCTCTCCTTGTCTCATAGAAGTTGTATGTATATTTATGTATTATTGCAGAGTGGTCCCTGTCAAATTTTATTTGTATAGGAAACAGATAACTGATTGAAAAAAGATAGGGATTTGCATGTATTTACTTTCAGATTCATCTGTTACACAAGTTTTATTTATTTATTTATTTTTATGTTTTATTTTTTATTAAAGCTATTTTTGCTTGTGTTGCATAGCAGTTCTTAATTTCCTTGATCCCTCTTTAGTAGTTAGTCCTGGCTATCATGCTACTTCCCATTGCATCTTCAAGATAAAAAATCACAACAAACTTAAAATAAAGAAACATAAATCCCTCCAGTATTTTTATTAGTTCGCAAAGAATTCTGCATATGCATGTGAAACTCTCACTTTTGTTTCTTGCTAATTCCCTCCCCAGCTGGAGAATGTCTCCGATGTAGGGGGACGTTCTCCAGGTGTAAGGGTTTCTTGTTATTAATAATGCAGAAGGTATGAGCTATCAATGAAAACTGAATGAAAAAAATAAATGTGATAATTGTGGTCATTGTAAGCTCGAAAATCTGCTATATTTTTTTTTAATCTTTTATTTATCTTTTCTTTTTGATGGACAGAACCCTTGTTTCTTCCTTAACCTTGATGTTTGAGTTATAAATAAAGTATTATGTAAAGAAGAAAAGAAGTGTTCACTCTACATAAATAATTGTCAGTAAAGTCTATAGTTGTAGCTAGAAGCATTTTGTGTTTAATTTCATTTTTTAAAAACTAATGGAAGTACAAACAATCTAGAGGATTCATATGAGCAACTCTTTCATTTAATTCTTTGTGTCCTTTCCAGGGACCAGCGAGGGCAGCATGAGCATGAGTGAGGGTGAGGAACTGAACGTAATAGAGCTGGACCAGGGCGATGGCTGGACGCGAGTCCGGAGGATGAGAGTGTTCGAGGAAGGATTTGTGCCTACTACCTATATTGAAATGGCCCTCTATAATAACTGTTGAACATTCCTACTGAATAGTGGTAATGCTTTACATAGTATGGAAGTCATGTATAGCCTACATATGGTAATAAATAATGGTAAGATATCAGAGAAATGGAGCTGATGATTACTGTTTTAAGAACCAGTGACAATATTGGAAACACTGAAATTATTGCTCTTTAGGAAAATCATCCTCTTTTTATATATATATATATATATATCAATATATATGAATCCTCAGTGTTGGAGCATTGGGAGGAAAGTGATGTGCGTTTTTGTCAGCAATTTTTTTTTCCTGCTGAAATGCGTCCAATCACTTCACACTGAATGTGAAAATCCTCCCATTTAAATACAGTGTTCTGTTGTTATCTTCCGCCATTTTTTATTTCAATCTACGTATAAATCTTCCCAGAAATATTGATTTTTTTGTGTAGCCTTCATCAAGATTTTTGATATGTGTGTGTGTGTTTGTGCATATACTCTTTTTTTAATGCTCATAATTACTCTTTTTAAATAGAGATTCTCTTTGAGTTACTGCATATGGTAATTTGATGGATGTCACAAAAGAAAATATTTGTTTAATGGTATTTTTATGTTACCTGTTTAGCATGTGTGTATTTTACATATGCACCTTTTCTTCCATTGTAAATTTGTAAATGATTGTGAAGGGACGACGAGTTCTACCTTTTGTTTTAATGATTCAACCTTATTTCCTTTTTTACTTCACATCAGTCATTTCCCATCAATAGACCAAGGAAGAGCAGTTTATATGATATACTGCATTCTTTTTATCAAAGGCAAAGGTGTCGTAATTGAAATGACAGCCAGCTCAGGACTCACGAATTTGAAGATGCAAATTGCACAGTCTCTTCACCAAATTTGTGTCTTGCTGAATGGCCATTGCATTGCTATGTCATGTCTCTTCTCACCCGTGTTTGTTTCTTTAAAGATATCATAAAGACAAGAAAAAAATGTAATTTATGATGAACTGGGCTATAGTTTTCTTGTCCCTTTTTTAAAATGTTTTTTTGATCAATCTTGTCATACAGTTGCTTATGCATATAACATATATTTAATTGTAATGGAAGTATTGCCTGACTGAGAAAGTGCTCAAACATTTTGGTCTTTACTGTGTATGCAAAGTACTTCTTGGAAAGAATGTTTCATCTCATTCCAATAACTGATAAATCTTCTCTCTATCTATTCACATAAACATATTCTCTTATTTTGTACATGTAAAGCATGTGCCATGAATGTGGTGTTGATGTATGTGATGAATGACTGGGTTATGTATGCATAATGGAGATAAAACCATTTCAATATCAACCTTTTATTTTATTATTTTTTACATTAAGTCCTTTTATAATGATGCATTTTATTACTGGCTGTGCATTTCTAAACAGGTTTGAATCATGCAGGAGAAACTGTATCACTTTCTCTGCTTCATTTTCATGCAATGAAATGGATGTCTGTGTAAGTTTCTCCATTAAGCAATTGATTATGAGTGACCAATGTCTCAAAGAGTTCTTTTTGTGAAGTTAAACTACAGTCATAGATTTATATAGTATTTGTATGACATTGTCTCAGCTGTGCCTGGACTCCTGCAAGCTGACTCCCGGCAGTGATGGAATTACATTGCACTTCTGTGAAGTGCCTTCATATGTGAAGGGTAATACTTTTATATACTTGTGGAGATACTCTTTAAGATACCATTTATCTGATACAGAAAGCTGAAATATCTCCTTTGCACAGGACGCTTTGTGGCCAATACTTGACACATCCCCCCCAAGAAAACCTGTCATTTGCAATGAGTACTACATTGTACAATGTGATCTGAAAACACCTGACTTCACTGTTGCTTAACTGACACAGTAGATATTGGTAGAGACAGGTACATGTGATCATTTTGAAGGGCTCTGTCCAGGAGCCCTTTGGCATGTGCATCTGTATTCTCACTATGCAATTGTGAGTGTAAGTGACTGCATGCATGCCAGTGGTAGAGGGTACCAGTGCAAGTGCTTGTATAGATGTGTTTTTTATAATGCTCAGCTATAACTTCAGTATCACAAGTTTTGAACCACAGTGTCCAAAGTAGTGGTTTGATGAGTGAGCTTTAACAGCATGTGTAGGACTGGTGTTGGCCACACGTTCAACTCATTTCGTTTATCTAAAATAGAGTGTGCATTGTGGATACTTTATAATTATCCCTTGTGCTGAACCATGTCATAGTCTGCATCATAGCCTAGAGAGTGACAAGTTGTATCATTCCTCTCTCTCTCTCTTACGTGAACTAAAAGTATTTCAATTTTTTGACATCTATATGATATACGATGTCTTTTCACTTAGCACCTTAAGACAGTCAATTTTATGCTCTGTCAGTCAGAAAGCAGAATGTATAGCTCCACAAGTCAGTCAGTCTAGTGTTGGGCAGGAGCACAGTTGCCCAACAGACACTCCCTGAATCCACAGCTATGTGACAAAGGATGAATACTAAGGACCCTTTATTCTTGTTTCATGGAAACCCTTCTGGCGTCCCGTGGTTTATCTGTGGAGTGAAACACCTGTGCAGACCCTATATAACTCTTGTACATTTTATTTGTATTTTGTACATATTTTTGTATTATAGTATGTTTTATAGAACTCATTAAGGAGATGCTTTTTTCATTGTGCTTATCAGGGATTAATTACATAATGATCACAGTGATCATTTAAGGCAAGAGATAACAAATTGCTTGGCTTTTCATGTCAGCCTCGTAGTTACACCCTGGTAAATGATGTATTAATATTATATCTATAATAAAAAAGAATGTCTGTTTATGTTTTGTTTTTATTTCCTTGAAGAACATAAATGAAACTAGAAACAGTTGAATTATTTTATGTTTATTCTTTAATTATAAATATTATTTTTTTTAGGTCAGATGAATAATAGTTAGAGAAAATACATTGAGGATACTCATAACATTATGTAAGTTATGTATTAGTGCTAACGGATGATTTTATGGGAAATAGAAATAAAGTTTAAATGTTTTAAGTCAAGCAGAATTGATAATCAAAATTGCTGAATAAAAACGCCAAAGAATATTGAGAGAATCATAGGCGTATGGTATAAAAGCAACCAAATAAATGTCATTTATTTTTTCACATGTTTAAGGAATTTTGAAGAATTCCTTTTCAAAGTTTTCTGAAGAGCCTTTACATACTGAACAAACATAAGTTACTGCTATGGAAAAGTGGGCAGTCTGCTCACTGATCTAAAG
>NC_091564.1:20837257-20842257 GCF_042767895.1 Penaeus vannamei | reverse complement strand
GCCTAACTACAACCCCTTCTCCTCCCTCCCTCCCTCCGTTTAGCTACAACCCCTTCTCCTCCCTCCTTCTCTCCCTCCCTCCGCCTAACTAGAACCCCTTCTCCTCCCCCTCTCCCTCCCTCCCTCCGTTCAGCTACAACCCCTTCCCTCCATCCCTCAGACTATTTAGGCGCCTCGAACCCCGCGTAATTTCCCGACCGCACGGCCGCCGCACGCACCAAACGGCCGAACCGCAGCCGCCCGCAATCTTTTCATTACCTTTCAATGTTCGCGCTTTCTTCGAGTCGGATACGTGGAAAGGATGATTGCGGAGAAAACAACGGCGATTTTCTTTTTTTTGATATTGCTACACGTAATCGGAGGAAAAAATGTTTTTTTTTCACTTCCATAGGCCTACATATATAGTGTAGGCCTACAAATCATCTCTTAGAGTTATATTAGGGATATCGCGATGTACAGTGTGATAATTTTGCAGTTATTTAATTTAGCGTTGCAATATATTCAGAATCACGTCCGCCTTAGCTATATCGTGACTGAAAATAATATATTGTTGTCAAGAGAAACTGAGAAACGCAAAAGTAACATAATAAAAATAAATAATATTAGAAATTAGTGAGAATATGATAATGATCATTATAATAATAATGATAATGATGACAATAATAATGATAAAAATGATAGCAATAATATTGACACCAAAAAGAAACAATAATGATAACAATAACAATGATAATAACAACAATAATAATGATAATGATAATAGTATATAATGATTGTAATAATAAATCATAATAGTAATAATAATAATGATTATAGTAGTAATGATAATATTAATTACAATAATAATTATGATAACAATAATGATAATAATCGTAATAATGATGATGATAACAATAATGATAATGATAACAACAACAATAACAATAATAATAAAAATAATGATAATGACATGATAATGATAATGATGATTATGATAATAATGATGATAATGATAATAGTTATAATAATAATAAGGATAATAACAATGATAATAATGATATTTGCAATAATGATAATGATACTATCATTATCAACATTATTAATGCTAATGGTAATGATAACAACAGTAATTAATAATGATAGTGATGGCAATGATAATAATAAAGATGGTAATAGCAATAATGATAATGATAATAATAATGATAATAATAATAATAACAATAATAACAACAATAATAATAATAATGATAATAATGATAATAACAATGATAATAATAATGACAATATTGATAATGATAATTATAATAACAATAATAACAATAATAATAATGATAACAATAGTAATGATAATAACGGTGATGATGATGAGGATGATAATAATAACAATAACAACAATAACGATAACAATATTAATTATTATTATCATTATTATTATTATTCTAGTGATAACAACTATGATGATACTGATAACGACAATGATAATGATAATGATGATAATCTCTTCCTTCCTCTTCCCCTTTTATTCACCCCTTCTATTCTTCTACTCCTCCCTTCCTCCTCCGCTTTCCTTTTCTTCCTCCTACTCCTCCTCTTCTACCCTTCCACTCTCTTTCCCTTCCCTTAACCTCCTCCTCCCTTCGTCCTCCTTTCCCTCTTCCTCCCCCCCCCCATCTTCTCCTCCTCTTCCTCCTCCTCCCCCTCTTTTTCTTCTCCTCATCCTCCCCATCTTCTTCTTCTCTCCTCCTCCTCCTCCCCATCTTCTCCTCCTCCTCCTCCTTTTCCTCCCTCTTCCCCATCTTCTTCTTTTCCTCCTCCTCCTTCTCTTTTTCATCTTCCTTCCCCAACACCATCACCCCCTCCTCCTCCATTCTCATTCTTCTTTTCCTCCTCCTGGCTCCTCTTCCTTATCTTCCTTCTCCTCTCTGCTCACTCTCTATTTCCTCCTTTTCCTTTTCCACTTTCTGCACTACTGTTCTACCCTCTACTCCTCCTCCTCCTCTTCCTCTTACTCCTTTTAATCATCCTTCTCCTTCCCCTTCTCCTCTTCCTCCTTATCCTTATCTCCTCCCCTTCATCTTTTAAACCTCCATCCTTTCTAAATCCCCTTCTTCCCCCTTTTTCCTAACCTCTCCTCTCCTCTTCCTCCTCTTACTTCCCCTCCCCTCTTATCTCTTCCTCCTTCTCCCTCTTCATCTTCCTCTATCTACTCCTCCTGCTTTATCCTCCACCCTTCTACCTCCCCTATCCTCTTCCCTTAACTCCTCTTTTACTTTTTCTAATCCTCACCGCGCTTTCATTCTTCCTCCTCTTCTACCATTCTGTCCGCTCCCTCTTCCTCTTCCTCCTTTCGTCCTCTTCCTCCCCTTCCCTTCCTTCTTCCTCATCTCATTCCTCTTCCTCCCCTACCCTTCCCCTCCTCGTCCTCTTTCCTTGTTCTTCTCTCACTCCTCTTCCTTCCCTTCCTCCTCTCATCTCCCATCCTCTCCTCCTCCTCTTTCCTCCTATCCCTACCCCAACCCACCTCGTCCTCCTTCCATCTACCTCCTCTTTTCCCCCTCTTCTCATGTCCCTCCCCTCCTCCAGCTTTCCTCTTCCTTCCTCTCTCTTCCTTTCCTCCTATCCTTCCTTTCTCTTCCTCCGATCACTTCTTCTTCCTTTCTACCCCCGTCCTTCTTTCACTCACTCCTCCTCCACCTTCTCCTACCTCCTTCCATCCCCCTTCCTTTCCTCCCCCTGCTCTTTCCTTCCCCGCACCTTACCTCTTTTTCCTCCCTCTCCTCCCCCTTCCTTTCCCCTCCACTCTCCTTCCTCCTCCCATCCCCCCATTCCTTCTCCTCCCTACCCTTTTCTTTCCCCTCCCCTTCCTTCCTCCCATTCCTCCTCCTCTCCTCCTCCACTCTCCTTCCTCCTCCCATTCCCTCTCCTTTTCTTTTCCAACCCTTTCCTTCCCCTCCCCTCCGCTCTTTTTCATCCAACTCCTCCTCCTTTCCTCCTTCCCTCTCCCTCCTCCCATCGCCCCTCCCTTCCCCCTACCCTTTCCTTCCCCTTCCCCTTCCCTCTTTTTCCTCCCCCTCCTCCTCCTCTCCTCCCCTCCTCTCCTTCCTCCTCCCTTCCCCCCACCCTTTCCTTCCCCTTCCCCTTCCCTCTTCTTTCTCCCACTCCTCCTCCTCTCTCCTTCCTCCTCCCATTCCCCTCTCCCTTTTCTTTTCCAACCCTTTCCTTCCCCTCTCCCTCCGCTCTTTTTCATCCAACTCCTCCTCCTTTCCTCCTCCCCTCTCCTTTCTCCTCCCCCTCCCCCCTTCCTTCCTCCTCCCTTGGCCCGAGGAAGAGCTTTCGAGTCCTGCAGCGAGCGGCCGAGAGCAGGAAGAGGCGACCTCCGGAGCCAGAAAGTGAAAGGAACCGAGAAGGACTTTTTCCCATTGTTTTTGTCTTAGTTTTTCCTTTTTTTTCTTTTCCTCTGAAAGACAATGTCGCATCTTCGGGACTGAGATGCTGTTTTGGTCGGGGAAGCTTGGCGTCCTTCTTGCCTGCGTCCTGTGGCGGAGGAGCGGCGTTGATTGCGCTCAGGATTCTTCGGTTCGTCTAGTTGCTCTTTCCTTTTTCTTCGCTTTCTCTCTTTCCGTCTCCTACTTTCTCTTTGTCTCTTTTGCATTGGTTCTTCGTTTTTTGTTCGCCTCTTGATTCTTTTCCTGTTTCCCTTTTTCTGTTTCTTGATTGATTTTACTTATTTTTCTTTCTTCTCTGTCTCTGTCTGTCTGTCTGTCTCTCTCTCTCTTCCCCTCCCCCCCTCTCTCTCTGTGTCTTTCTCTATCCCTCTCTCTATCTATCTATCTCCGTCTCCATCCGTCCCTCCTTCCTTACCTCCTTTTTTCCTTGCCCCATCCCTCTCCCTACCTTTATCCCCCTCTCTCTCTCTTTCTCTCTCCCTCCCTCCTCCTTCCCTCTCTCTCTCTCTCTCTCTCTCTCTCTCTCTCTCTCTCTCTCTCTCTCTCTCTCTCTCTCTCTCTCTCTCTCTCTCTCTCTCTCTCTCCTCTCTCTCTCTCTCTCTCTCTCTCTCTCTCTCTCTCTCTCTCTCTCTCTCTCTCTCTCTCTCTCTCTCTCTCTCTCTCTCTCTCTCTCTCTCTCTCTCTCTCTCTCTCTCCTCTCTCTCTCTCTCTCTCTCTCTCTCTCTCTCTCTCTCTCTCTCTCTCTCTCTCTCTCTCTCTCTCTCTCTCTCTCTCTCTCCTCTCTCTCTCTCTCTCTTTCTCTCTCTATCTCCTCTCCTCTCCTCTCTCTCTCTTTCTCTCTCTCTCTCCCTCTCTCTTTCTCTCTAACTCTTTCTCCCTATCGTACTCTCCCTCTCTCTCTCTCTCTCTCTCTCTCTCTCTCTCTCTCTCTCTCTCTCTCTCTCTCTCTCTCTCCCTCCCTCCCTCCTCTCTCTCTCTCTCTCCTCCCCCCTCTCTCTCTCTCTCTCTCTCTCTCTCTCTCTCTCTCTCTCCTCTCTCTCTCTCTCTCTCTCTCTCTCTCTCTCCTCCTCCTCCCTCCTCTCTCCTCCTCCTCCCTCCCTCTCCTCCCTCCCTCCCTCCCTCCCTCCCTCCCTCCCTCCCTCCCTCCCTCCCTCCCTCTCTCTCTCTTTCGCTCTCCCTCCCTCTCCACAGGCTTAGTCTCCGGAAGTCGCCGACCATGAAGCAGAGAAAGAAGCGAGGGGAAAGGAAGCAGGGATCACTTCCGGCGTTGACAATGAGGCTTTCTTGCGCATGCGTGTGAGGAAGAAGGTTACGTAAGATGTGCGTAATACGGGGAAAGGGGGGAGAGGGATGGGGAGAGGGACGAATGGGATAGGGAAGAGGGTGGAGAGGAGAAGGAAAGGGAAAGGAAAAGGGGGAGAGACAGTGAGAGAGGAAGGAGAGAGGAAACAGGGGGAGGGGGAGAGGAAGGGAAAGGGGGAGAAAGAAGGAGAGGGTGAAGGAGAGGGGGAGAGGAAGAGGGAAAGGGGAGAGGGAAGGAGAAGGAAGAGAAAGGGGGAGAGGAAGAGGAAAAGG
>NC_091564.1:20829757-20832257 GCF_042767895.1 Penaeus vannamei | reverse complement strand
AGGCCACCAAGCCGCCCCCGACGAGGAAGACCCTGCACTTCGACGAGGAGTTCCTCTCTCTCCTCAGAAACGCCGCGGCCGACAAGGGCACCAGGCCGGAGACGTCCTCTCAGGCGAGTCCCTTCTGGCTGGGCCTGGCGAGCGAGAAGGGCGGCGGCGCATGGCGACTGAAGGGCGCAGAGGCAGCCTCCCCTCCGACCCGGCCGAGGGCTGTAACCCCCAGCAACAGCGTAGAGGGGGGGTTCTTCACGAAGTCAATCAAGAGTCTCACGTCGAGCGTATCCAGCTCTTTCAACATCTCCAGCATCTCCCTCGCGACCAACGCGACGGCTGAGGACAGTCTCGCCTTGCCCACCGAAGCGCTCCTAGAATCTGAAGGCCCAAAGATCGTGTCGGTCGGGGAGGTTGGCGAGGTGCCCCATGACCTCGAGGGCGCCCACACCCACACCGCGCCCGCGACGCTCTCGGCCTCGCTGAAGCACGGCGTGCAGGCCCTCAACGTCAGCGCTCGGACGTCCGGCTGCCCGAAGCTCTACGGGAAAGTCGAGCTCACGTGCGAGATCCACCACGACGCCAGCGCCGACGCCTCCATGGTGAGGGAAACCGATTCGGCCTTTAGCGTTGCCGGCGCCTTTGGTGTTGTTTCTCTTATTAGTGCCAGTGCTGCTGTTTTTATTACTGTTTCTCTTCTTTTCAGTCTATCTCTACATGTTGTCTACGTATTTTCTCTACTATAGTCTTTGTTACTACATGATTATTGAGTTTCTGTTTTGTTATTATTAGCATCAGATCATTTTAGCTTTTGCTGTTGTCCATGGTTATCATTTTGACTATTAGTGATAACATAATCACCATTGTCATAATTGTTATTAATTTCATTGCTCACTTCATTGTTATGCCAATTATTCTCTCACTGTTACTGGTAGTACTGCTATTTTTGTTATTGTTCTTTGCCTATAGCTATTGTTTTATATTAGTTATTTATCGCCCCATTATCATTATGATTTCTGTCACTATTATTCTCTGAATGTGTCTGTATTTATTTATGGGTATTTCGTATTTTGTCTTTCTATTTCTACATGAATTAACTTTCAAGATACTTTTTTCAAAGTAAATAAAAAAAAAACTTTTTCTGCTCTATTTTCTCTCTTGTTTACCTTTATCCATCTCTCTCTGTCCAGCTGACTTTCTCTCTATACTTTTCCAGCTCTCTCTGCTTCTGTCTCTTTCTCTCTCTCTCTGTACATTTTCCTATATCTCTCCTCCTGTACACCTTCCTCAGTACACCCCCCCCCTCTCTCTCTCTCTTTATTCTCTGTTCTCTCTCCCTGCTTTTACCCCCCCCCCTCACTTCTTTCTCTTCGCGTGCATTCATTTGCATGTATGCCAGCACAACCTCACACGCGCAAGCAATCTCAAGAACAGGGACATGACAATCCCGCGCAAGCAAACTCATGCCCCGGGAATTCACCCGACGACCCTGCTTGAGCAACATCCCCCGAGTCATATGACACTCCTGATCCACTTGCAGCTGTAATGTCACTCGACCACGATGCTGCGGTGGCACGGCGGTGGGGATAAGGATATCAGACAGGCGGAGGGCCAAAAGAGGGCGTTGATTTTTGGTTGGTTAAGGTGGCAGTTGGAATATTTTTCGCAGGAAGGGGAAAGGTTGAAGGTTTGGCGAGGTGGGTGTTCTGCTGGAATTTTGCTGGTTTTCCACAATGGGAGGCAGGGATTCAAAATTCATAGTAAAGATTTCCTTTATGATATGATCCAAAGTCAGTTGAAATACAGCCATAGTAAGGGCATAGAATTAAAGGATATATGTTGAAGTGGGAGCCCCGTTAGAAACCTCAGCCTAACATCCCAGTAAGAGGAGAACAGAAGAATACATGGTATCAGTTTCATGTATTTTTCATACACGGTTGCAGTTGTGCTTTCTCTTTCTTTTTCATTCCTCATTGCGTCAACTTATAATTCCTTCCTTTTGTATTCCTTCCCCCGTATGTAGTCATGGTTCTTATATATAAACTTTATGTCGGTATGTAGGCCTAAAAGCATGTGTATATTAGTTAATGTTTTCACGTTTTCCTAATGTAAAAGAAGCAGGCGCAATAAGAACAAAATAAGAATAGAGGAAAAAAAAGTGTCCGTTTACTTTTTTTTTTTTTTTTTTTACTGGGCTTCATTTTTTCACACGTTACTGTTTTTGTTGTACTCCGTCACCTGTTCGTCGTGGAAGAGTCGCAGAGAAAGTAACCGAAGTAAACAATATGTCTGCTGGGTGACTACGGCGGTAAAATTTATTTGTTTGTCACTAATTATTTTTTGTTAGATTAAGGAGAAAGTACAAAAGAAGACAATCTTAAAATCATGCTTCTCAGTACTGCGTCTCCATTTGCGGATCTTTCAAAGCAGGAAGCTTCGTCTGTAATGTTTATGTATGCAGTTAAATGTACCCTTATATGTATGGATACACATGCGCGTGCGTGTGTGG
>NC_091564.1:20817257-20819757 GCF_042767895.1 Penaeus vannamei | reverse complement strand
AGGCAAGGATGATATGAATATATATCCTTAACACAAATGAGATTCTTTTGGTTCCTTTGCACTCAGGACCAAATTCTCCCTCCAAAAAGGAAACAACATGAGACGAATCCTTGGCTCTCAGGATGTGCTCAGGGGAACAGAGGGTGTGAAAGGCCTTGAAGGACAAGGTTAGATCCTTAGCAGTCAGGATCTTCCAATCTCACAATGTAACATTCTGAAAAGAAAATCAAATGGGGCTGTACTACTTGCTCAAAATTCATGTACCTACAATAAGAAAGAAAGAAAAAAAGAAGGAAAAATCAACATAATCTTCTATATTTACCATATAGGCATTCTTCATCGGCTATCTTAGTGTAGCCTTGTCAACTGTCATTACTGGAGCTGTGATAGTATATAATTAACTTTGTACTACTAAATGATATATATTCCCTCATAATCATATTGCAAAAAATCAATGCAAATGAAATATGCTCATTCAATTTTGGTTATTTGTATAGAGGGTGCATAAACATGATTTAGCTGGGCATTTTTAAAAAGATATTGTTTAAATATGAGACCCTCTTATGTAATTGCCCAAAACACACTAAGCTGATTGTTAAGATCCATTTAGTCAACCCAGGGACATGCTGATTTATGAGCTATAGGCAAATATGAAAAAAAAAAAAAAAAAAAAAAAAAAAAAAAAAAAAAAAAAAAAAAAAAAAAAAGTCCCTGGCTCAGTTCTTATATATCTTAATAAGCATTCACACACACGCACAAGCACACGCGTGCACACACACGCACAAGCACATGCGTGCACACACACACACACACACACACACACACACACACACACACACACACACACACACACACACACACACACACATACATATATATGCATATATATATATACACATACACACGCACACACACACACACACACACACACACACACACACACACACACACACACACACACACACACACACACACACACACACACACACACATATATATATATATATATATATATATATATATATATATATATATATATATATATACATATATACATATATACATATACACACACACACACCGTACATAATACCATATATGCTGATCTATGAGCTATTGGGAAATAAACAGGTTCAATAACAACATAACCACTTACAAATTAAGACAGAGACACAATCTCAATAAAGCCATGAACATTGTACAATCATAACCCTTTTATTTCTTAAGGCATGGGAAAGAATATTAAGATTTAAAAATTGATTAACCTAAATGATAAGAAGGCTAGCAGCATCATAGTATTGTGGATAAATCATACCATTTTACACTGATTTACTTTGCATGGTACACACAAGAAACAGTGTAAAAGGGAATGTTTTATCCATTATAGTATAATTCTGATAGCCTTATCATTTAGATTAATCCTTTTTTAAATCTTAACATGCCTTAAGAAACAAAAGGATTAATATTTTCTTTATTGCAAAACTGACTGTGTAGGTGGCTCTAGTTAGAAATTCTGAATTAGGAAACAAAACAAAACAGGGCTCCTGTTGTTTCATCAATCAAGTAAATAGCTTGAAGACACCTGCTCTTAGTGTTGTATACTAATATTTCAGCCTCAATTGCTACTTTTCATCCGAAATATCAACATTAGACAGTACTGCAATGCCTAAATATACAAATGATCAGTTTGAAATTTAAACCCTATATTTTGTTTAGGTGTCATATAATTTAACACAACTTTAATAAAACTTTTTTTCTGAAAACAAAGGTAATTGTTAGTGGCTAATATAATTCTATTTTATAAATTAAGATAGAGGAAAACTTAATGTATATACTGTCAATAAGTTAGAATACATGGTAGAATAAGACAGAGGGAGAGAGAGAGAAAAAAAAAAATCTAATTCCCTAGCTCAGTTCTTATATATCTTAATAACATCTGAGTGTGATAAGAAAAAGAGTTGTGAAATGCTTCCGAGATATCACACACATTTTAGGTCTTTCTTGAGAGGTTGGTCATCACAACCGGCAAATGTTATTTTAACTATTGTGTAAAATAAAGCAAGAAAGGAAAAGAACGAAAAAGAAGAAGAAGAAGAAGAAGAAGAAGAAAAAAAAAACATACATTGGCACTCACTTTCAATGGGTAACATTACTAATGAATGGTAACAAATGTTCAATATATTCAACTTCTGATGATGCTAAGATATGTATCCCACTAAATATTTCTGCCAACTCAGTTGAAAAAAGTCTTGCTGCCTAATACATCTTAAATTGTTTGTATTTTTTCCAATATTCTGAAATTTTGTGTACATGTGGCTAATGTTTTGACTGATATCATTATTAAAATGTTTTTAAATTAACTATATAACATCATCTGTTCTTTTCATACTGTCACCTCTAAATATCAACATAATGATATAACAGAATACAATATATGATGTAATATACAATAATATTAAAGATTTCTGATTAAGTAAGAAAATAACCTCAAGAAAATAAG
>NC_091564.1:20809757-20812257 GCF_042767895.1 Penaeus vannamei | reverse complement strand
ATAGGTATATATATATATATATATATATATATATATATATATATATATATATATATATATATATATATATATATATATATATATATATATGTATATGCACACACACACACATATGTGTGTGTGTGTTCTCTTCGGTTTACATAATGTGATAAAGCTTATGAAAGGTTCACATGCCTTCCGTATATTTATAACAATGTTCCGATACCAGCTCATGGAGTGCAGAAATGATTAGCTTCAGTTCACGAATCTCACCAGCTTTGCTTCTAGACATAGCAAACAATGAAAAAAGAGAAAAAAAGAGAAAAAAAAATAGTTTTGCTTCTAGACATAGCAAACGATGAAAAAAGAAAAGAAAAGAAAAAAAAAACAACAACTTTGGTAGATTAGTTGGTCCAAACCTAGACCAAATTTATTACAATGCACGAGCCATCTACAGTTCAAAATCTGGCTGAGTTTTCCGGAGCCGCCTGTACATGGAGTAGAAGTGGGAGTCCGCGTACTTCTGCATGTCCCTCCAGAAGACGTCGGACATGGGCTGGCAGTGCGCCTCCGGGATGAGCTCCACCTCCTTCTGCGTCGCCAGCGCTAGGATCTAGAGGTAAGGAATAAGGCTTCAAATCAGCTTCTTTTAAATGTCTAGCTACATTCATATTCTCAAAAATGTCTTATTTCTTATTATCACGACTTTCGCATTAAAAGGGGGATAAGTGTCGAAACGAAAACTGCCAGAAGATGCAACCACACGATCTTATCATACACAATTCGCAACGTTCGTGTTTTCAAATCATAATAAATTGTTCACATTGTTACCCTAATGGCATTAATGTCAGAATGGAAATATATTGAGGACACGCATGTGGAGGCCGAATAGAGTATAAAAAAGCTCGGGGTGCCAATCCGCATCTTAGGGTTGATGGCATTAAATAGTACGATAAATTAACCGTAAGTACGCAGTAAAATGGAAAGATGTGTAACATACTAACCGTTGGTATTGGCTATTTCCGACGATAATAAGCTCGCATGGAATATTAAAAATAACATCCCCTACCTCATTATCCCTTGATTATCTACTTAGTGACCAGATATTTAATAGTCCAACCTCCCGTACTCCAGCTATCTCATGTAAATCATTTGAACAAGAAAATTTTGGTAAACGATATTACAAAGCAACGATGTAGTTTGGATATTTGATGGCAACAGCCCAATCCAACCTTGACATTTCTTCCCAAAATAAATAAATAAATAATAAATATGGATTATTATCCTTGATACATGTGTGATTAATAGCACGGCATTCAAATGTGTGAATTGGCGACCAGTGAACAGCAAGGATTTGCACTCGTTCCCGCCTAACCATGATTAAAGAAAAAGAAAAGAAAAGAGAAGAAAAAATCGAACTCATTCCATGGGCTTTTCCATACTTTACCTGGAGCTCTGCACAGCGTTCCAGGTAATACAGATGGTCGAATGCCATAGCAATGGTCGAGGCAGTTGTGATGACACCGTGATGGCCCATGAACAGGACGTCCTTGTCACCTGAGACGAAGCGAGAATCTCCGAAAATAAAGTGTGTAGCGGTTTAATTCAGTGGCATATAGTCACAGTGAAAAGCTTGGCATGTGAAAAGATTTTTTACAGATATATATATATATATATATATATATATATATATATATATATATATATATATATGTGTGTGTGTGTGTGTGTGTGTGTGTGTGTGTGTGTGTGTGTGTGTGTGTGTGTGTGTGTGTGTATGTATATGTATATATGTATCTATATAAAGGACTGGATTTAAACCCTGGGGGCTTGGTTCGGGGGTCCCATAGCATAAAGTGAAATTACAAGGCAAATAAATCAATTAAGTAAAATGAATGATAAACCACATTTCTTCGAAAAACGAACTTGGCCTTTAGACCTTAGTAATATGTTCATCTTATATTTCAATTATTATTTAGGTGTTAATAGATGCGTTGCCTAACCTATATTTTTGTATCATATATATATATATATATATATATATATATATATATATATATATATATATATTTATATATATGTATGTGTGTGTGTGTGTGTGTGTGTGTGTGTGTGTGTGTGTGTGTGTGTGTGTGTGTGTGTGTGTGTGTGTGTATGTGAGTGAGTGAGTGTGTGTGTGTGTGTGTGTGTGTGTGTGTGTGTGTGTGTGTATGCACACACACACGCACACACACTGGGCGAAATCTAAATCCGCGGCCGCTGCCTCACCCAGCATGCGGCCGAGCCTCCTCCCTTCCTCGATCGCTATCGCCGTCCCGCTGTAATCGTTATCATAAGCGATCCGGTCATAAAACCTCAGGCAATTCTGATGACACATCAACAATCGCGGGTCCTTGAGGCAACCTGGGGGAGATCCGGTGTTTGTCGCTTAATCTGACGTCGAAATTTGAGCAATGCAACTACACTAAACGAAAAAACGAAAAAAAGAAAGAAAAAATCGAACTCACTCCAACTAAAAAAA
>NC_091564.1:20802257-20804757 GCF_042767895.1 Penaeus vannamei | reverse complement strand
ATATTGCTTAACGTAAAAGTCGTAGAATAAATAAGTCATTTTGGACTTTGCTGCACTCTAGTGCTTTGCCTGTATATTCAGTGCTCTGGTTTTGCAGGTGACACGAGACTATAATAGGCGTAGTCAGCACCCCACCTTAGACCCGCAACACTCTTCTACACCAGGGTAGCTTTTACGAACTTTGACCCCTGGGTAGTGAGGCCCAGTGGTCTGGGCGCAGTTTCTCTTGTTCTGAATTCCTTATCTCTCTTAATGCGACTTCTTTAAGCCTGCGGGAGTCCCCTTGCGGGCTCCCATATTCGCTTGGAAGGTTGGCATCTACTTACCGTCCTTCATCATCATCATCATCATTAGGAGCTAACGCCGACGGGGGCGCATAGCCGCGTCCACCTTTTGGGAACCCTCATGGCAAGCCGCTAGGCAGGGACTCGGCCCATCTCGAGCTCCCCCCGACAGGTTTGATCGATCTGCCCAAGCCACGACCTCCTAGGTCGTCCCACAGGCCTTCTCCACCTAGGGTTGTCTCTTACAGAGATAACCTGATGATCAGTATCAGCCTGTGGAAAGCAAGCCAAGTGGCCATATAGCCTGAGTTGGCGATCCCAGATTGTGCAGGTAACAGGTCCTGTGCCAGTCTCACAGTGCAACCATTGGTTAGACACATGGTCCTAGGGACTCGGCCCATCTCGAGCTCCTCCCGACAGGTTTGATTGATCTGCCTAAGCCACGACCTCCTAGGTCGTCCCACAGGCCTCCTCCACCCAAGGTTGTCTCTTACAGAGACAACCTGAAGAGCAGGATCAGCCTGTGGAAAGCAAGCCAGGTGGCCATATAGCCTGAGTTGGCGATCCCAGATTGTGCAGGTAACAGGTCCTGTGCCAGTCTCATGGTGCAGCAGTTGGTTAGACACATGGTCCCGCCAACAATACCCCATGATCCGGTGCAAGGACCTATTACAAAAGGCATCAAGACGAGACGAGGTTTCACTACCACAGAGCAAAACTGGCATTATCAGGGCCCTGAAAACCCTTAGCTTGGCCCTTCTGCATAGGTACCGGCATCTCCAAATACTCTTGTCGAGAGGGTTCATGACCCCTGCTGCCAGGCCAATCCGTCTGCTGACTTCCTGGTCTGACAGCCCAGAGTTATGAACTGCACTACCAAGGTATGTAAAGCTCTCTGTGACTTCAATGTCTTCGCCGCAAGCACGTACCGACCTAGCAGGTTCTCCTAGCATCCCCAAAGTCCTGGATCTTGCTCTTGGTCCAGGAGACCTCTAGACCCAAGGGCTTTGCTTCATTACTAAATGCATCGAGAGCCACCATTAGGGTTTCCAAAGACAGATAGAATAGCAACATCATCAGCAAAGTCAAGGTCTGTAACATTATACTGCCCAGTGTTGCTCCACAATGACTTTGAACAGTAGCTCTGCCCAGTATCCAGTCCATGCAAGTATTGAAAAGTGTTGGTGCAAGAACACAGCCTTGCCTCACTCCTGAACTGACAGGAAAGAAGCTCGACAGGCCCCCACCACACTTCACAGCACTTTCAGTACCAGTATACAGGTTTGCTATTAGTTCAATAATCCTTGGAATTCCTCTGAGTCTCAGGATCTCCCAGAACGATTCCAGATGCACTGTATCGAACGCCTTCTTGAGGTCGATGCAGGCTGCAAGCAGCTCACGTCCGAACTCACGACGGCGCTCTACAATGACTCGAAGTGCAAGGATACAGTCTATTGCAGACTTACCAGGAGTAAATCCAGATTGCTCCAGCCTCTGATGCCTCAGTAGATGGTCTCTAATACGCCTCAGAAGGATGTGGGCAAGAACCTTGCCTGGTACACTGAGCAGTGTGATGCTGCAGTGATTGCTGCAGTCCCATCGGTCCCCCTTCCACTTCCAGAGAGAGATGACCACACCCCTCACAGTAACGGTAACTTCGGCAGTAGGGAAGTGCCTCCCACATAACTCAATCTGTCTGTGGTACTGGAGAACACAACCAGGCTTACACTGGGGGGGGGGTTGTAGATGGCGCATAAGTGCCAGACTCTCTTTTGGCTACTGCTGATAGGCTGATAACAATAGTTAAGGGATTTTGGTACCTTTAGGGCAATGGGAAAGGGCCCAGGGGTCGGACTTGGTCAGATGCCCAGTATGATCGATCCTCCGGTTACTTAGGGAAGAGGGGCGACCCATGACCATCCTAAGACCAAATCAACTACGAACAACGGAATCCCTGCCAATGACTGACGTGAAAGTGCTATCTCTCCCGAGAATGCAAGGCTGTCAGATGCCTGAATGAAAGCCAGTCGCTTCTGAATGTTAACCCCTTCATCATCAAGAAGGTCCTTGAAGGTCAAGTGGACGGCCAATTTGATTTTGTAAAGAAATTCCGAGATGGTAGCCTCCTTGTTAAAGTACAATTCAAATCCCAGGTTAACGACTTGCTTAAACTGATGCAGATTCATGATTTCAAGGTTAAAGTAACTATTCCTGTT
>NC_091564.1:20787257-20794757 GCF_042767895.1 Penaeus vannamei | reverse complement strand
TCTCTACCATTTCTTCCTGCCTGGTTGCTATAACGCGCAGGAAATCCGTCTCCGAGTACGAGCACCCTCCACACTCGGCCATCGCGGCGGCGAAGTACTGAACGCGACGGTTATTTCGGTTAGGAATACGGATGTCGTTATTCCAGAGGACGGGAAACTCGACCTTGAGGCCATCGGTGTAACATCGAGAGAGGCGCAAAACCCGCCGACGAGGGCGGGCCACCCTGTTCATCCTGATTATACTACAATCGTCTCTATATACAATGCTGAGTATGCCAAGGTTAATATGCTGAATCAGTGGGAATGTTATGAGGTAATTGTAATATTACGCCCGCCGCTCCATCAACGATGATTGTGTAACGCTCTGCGTGGTGGTTCTGTTTCCTCAGCGGGGGTTGGGGGTGGCAGCCCCCCCAGGGGAGGTCGCAGGGGGCGCAGCCCCCTGCAATGGAGTCATGTGAATAACCATGGTTATTTTCACTGTGCGTTATATTAACCCCGCACTTTCCCTGGAACTTTCCATGACCTCCCCTGCCATCGGGGCCAAGTCGCTAACGGGGAGTTTCCGCGCAATAAACACTATATATTTGTAATGTGGGCAGTGAGAGGAATCCAACGATACCAAAATCGTCGATATCGGAGAGGCGGACGTAATATAGAAAATTACCCTGATGGCTTTTTCTCTTTACTCGGGAAAACAAAAAATCAATAGGAGCGGGACTCTGGCTGGTGCTTGCAGCTTGGAGCAAAACACTGAACCATTGTACATCTAATCAGTCGATGTATAAAGCTAAATTCCACTATGTATGACAGTAATCCCACCGTAATTCAATTCCTTCAGCTATCGTGAGTAAAATATTTGAGTAACGAGAGTAAATGCGCTACCGGTAGATAAATTGTATACTTTTGTGAACTGAGTTGCGGGTTTGTTTAGAACTGTAAATTCGTTGCCATGCCAACGCGACGTAGCCCTTGAGAACTCTATTGTCAAGAGTATATGAATTTTTCAAAGTTCCCCCATGCTGGAGAAAAGCCATGATGAGCACTAGGACTATGCTACATGAAACCACAGTACATCCAGAATGCAGGAAACAGACGTTCAGCTTGACTTTGGAGATCAATACTTTGCTTGTCTCAACAGACATGAACGTGGTCCAATACTTTAAAACTGAGTCTGCAAGCAAAATATTACTCTCCCCATCCCTTCTCTCTCTCTTCCTCCCTTCTTTTTTCTCTCTCTCTCCCTCACTGTCCCTCTTCCTCCCTTCCTTTCTCTCTCTCCCTCTCCCTTTCTCACTCCCTCTCTCTCTCTCTTTCCTTGTCCCTCACTCCCTCTCTCTATATGGGTGTGTGTGATACAGCCAAGCACACTATATAAATATATATGAATACATAAATAGAAAACAATATTTCTACCTCTATCCCCTTTATTGCATTTCCTCTACAGCTCAAAATCCGGCTGAGTTTTCCGGAGCCGCCTGTACATGGAGTAGAAGTGGGCGTCCGCGTACTTCTGCATGTCCCTCCAGAAGACGTCGGACATGGGCTGGCAGTGCGCCTCCGGGATGAGCTCCACCTCCTTCTGCGTCGCCAGCGCTAGGATCTTGAAAGGGAGGGGAAAAGAATAATAAAAATGGTAGTGGTAACTTGGGGGGGAAATGTTTAATTAGGTTTACTGGTGAGAGGTTATGGTATCCACATGATACGTATGGAATTAGATATATGAAAAAGTTATTGGTGATGTTTGATGTAAAATGTCAAACAGATGAGCAAAGGAAATGATAAACCGACATTTCTCATAGAATATTTCATAAAAGATAATATGGTATATGAAACACTCACATCTTTTTCAATACTTTAATTTGGAGATTCTATTTGTTACTGCCGTTCTAATCACGATGATAATAATGATGATGATGATTGTAATGATGATAATAATAATAATAACAATATTAATAATAGTCATCACAATAACAGTTTTTTAGCTATTGTAACAATCATCATCGTCATCATTATTATTCTTGTTATCGTTGTTATTATCAGTATCTTAATCCTCCTCATTATTATTATTACTGTTATAACCGTCATTACTACTGTTATCATTTCATTCATTATTACAGTTACAATCACAATAATAATTATTCTACATAACTATAAAGCAATTAAAAAAGTAAATGCTGATAAACAATAGAAATTTCTTCTTAATTTTTGTTTTCTTTTATTGATAATGATGATGATGATGATGATGATGATAATGATAATAATAATAATAAATATGATGATGATGATGATGATGATTCTACAAATACAAACTAATATTTATACTAATACTAATACTAATGACAATAACAGCAACAACAATGTTAATAACGATGGTAAAGGTAATAATAATATAATTATTACTAAAATCAGATAATATCAATGATAATACTAATCTTACTGCTACTAATAATGATGGTAATAACAATACTAATAAAATACAACAATAATAATAACAATTGCGATATAACAATATAATCTTAATACTATTACTATCACTATCACAATTATAAGTGTTGTTAACAAAATTACGCTAAATTAAAACAAATTTCAGCCTTCCACGGGACCACTCCTCTTCTAAAGCTTTGCTCGCCCCCCAAAACACACACACACACACACACACACACACACACACACACACACACACACACACACACACACACACACACACACACACACACACACACACACACACACACAACAGCACAGTTAAAAACCAAACAGACTTACCTGAAGCTCCGCACATCGCTCCAAGTAATAGAGATGGTCAAACGCCATGGACACAGTAGGAGCAACGACGAGGACCCCGTGCTGGCCCATGAAGAGGACGTCTTTGCTTCCTTGGGTCGAAGGGGGGGGGGGTAAGACGGACGAAGGGGGGGGGCAAGACAGACGAAGGGGGGGGGGGGTGAAACGGACGAAGGGGGGGGGGCAAGACGGACGAAGGAGGGGGGGCAAGATGGATGAAGGGGGGAGGGTTGACGGACGAAGGGGGGTGGTGACAGACGAAGGGGGGGGGGGGTTGACGGGTGATGGGTGTGTGTGTGACGGACGGAGGTGGGGGGGGGGGGTTGACGGACGAATTAGGACGAAGGGGGGGCAAGACGGACGAAGGGGGGGGGGGTGACGGGCGAGGGGGGGAGTGACGGAGGAATTAGGACGAGGGGGGGGGCAAGACGGACGAAGGGGGGGGGGTGACGGGCGAGGGGGGGAGTGACGGAGGAATTAGGACGAGGGGGGGGGGCAAGACGGACGAAGGGGGGGGGGGGGTGACGGGCGAGGGGGGGAGTGACGGAGGAATTAGGACGAGGGGGGGGGGGCAAGACGGACGGAGGTGGGGGGGTTGACGGACGAATTAGGACAAGGGGGGGGGTTAACGGACGAGGGGGGGCAAGACAGACGAAGGCGGGGGAGGGGTTGACGGGCGAGGGGGGAGTGACGGAGGAATTAGGATGACGGGAGGGGGCAAGACAGGACGAATGGGGGGGGGTGGGAAGAAAAATATGAAAATTGAGGAAAGGAAGAGGAAGAGTAAAGGAGAAAAAGAATAAGTGAAAAGGAACAACAAATAACAAGAAAAATAACAAGAAATTGAAGAAAAAAGAAAAATAGGAAGAAGAAAATGAAGGATAAGAAGAAAAATATAATAATGAATATTTCACTCCCGGCTGGAATAGATTATCTGGACTATACAGCAGGAATAAAGTTTATAGTTTCATCTTGATTTATATCTGTTGTTAACAAACTCTAATAAATCTATGCATTTAGTGACTAAACCGAGGAATCCATACCAAGTTTTATTTCAAGACCATAATTCCATCAACACCTGATCCGTATTTCTCTAAATTGATACCAACAAAACAAATGCATGTAAATGAAAAAAAAACTTGATTTCCGATGCTCTTTCCTTACCTAAAACTTTCCCCAGCCTTTTGCCTTCTTCGAGAGCGACCGCAAGGCCCCCGTAATCTCTGTCGTGGGAAATTCTGTTGTAGAATCTCAAGCAATTCTGGTGCATCATCAGTAGTTGTGGATCTCTGAGACAAGCTGCAAAGGATGAAAATAAAATGTCAACAACAACAACAGCGGCAGAAATGGCAACAACAACAAAAAGATGAACTACATAATCTGACTGTCCTTGTCTTCCAGGTACAGTAGTTTCAAGTCGACAAGGAAAGAAGTAATAAAAAAGAGGATAGAAAATGAATAAAAACAAGAACACAGACCCAAGGCCGTGACATGGGGCTGGTGGGTGTGCATGATGACCTTGGCTTCCGGGCGCACCATGCGGATGCCCAGGTGGATGCATGACGCCGTGACCTCGGGGTCGGTGTCGCCCTCCACCAGGCCCGCGTCGGGGTCTATCATCACTAGGTTACTTGCTGTTACCTGGAATGCAAAATATGAATCGCTCTATAGTATGAATTGGTATATATATATATATATATATATATATATATATATATATATATATATATATATATATATATATATATATATAATTGTGTGTAAATATAAAGTTTATAGGGAAACTTTTACAAACAATAACCTTAGAAGCAATAACTAAGTAATGAACACTAGAACACCCCACAGAAATGCTGTCATTGGTACGTTAGTTGGCAGCAGAGGCGCCACTGTACCTCGCTCCAGTGAAGACCGAAAGGGAAGACCAGCATGGCCTCGCCCGCGCCATCTGCCCGCGGCGCCACCACACTCAGATGGTTACACACGCCCTCATTTAACCCCAGCTGGTCCAGACCTCTGTAGGCTGCTGCCAACTCTAGTCGAGCAGCTCTAGCGAATGAGGAAAAATATCAGATATTATTTCATTACATTTGGCAAAGACATGAATATTCGTTGATCACTAGTTTATCTCACCGATAATTAAACACACGCAAGTCCCCTGAACACACAAACAAACCCATCCACCCACACACATGTACATATGTTGTATATACTCGTGCACAACGTGTGCTAGAGGAGAGAGAGACGCTCGACTAGTGGTTCCAATTCGGTGGATCGCGACCCCAAGGACGTGCGAAGGTTCAGAAGGAGCCTCGTAAAAAAAAGAAAAAAAAAAAAAAAAGAAAAAAAAAAAATCTATATATATATATATATATATATATATATATATATATATATATATATATATATATATATATACATTATTAAAACAATAAAAAAAATATGGAACCCCTGGCCGAGACACCTGAAGTACCTGTTAGCTCCCCAGTGTCCTTCCGGCACTGCGTACGGCTTGGCACAGGCGGAGGCGAACGTCCGGGCCAGCCGCCGCCCGAACGCCGAGGCTCTGCGGGACAGCATCTGTGGACAAGGCAGGTGTGATGGGCTGGCCTCTTGGATCGTTATCATTTTCGTCATTATCATTGTTATCACTTGTACTATCATTATCATTATTATTGTTATCATTATTATCCTTATCATTATCACACACACACGCATATATATATATATATATATATATATATATATATATATATATATATATATATATATATATGTGTGTGTGTGTGTGTGTGTGTGTGTGTGTGTGTGTGTGTGTGTGTGTGTGTGTGTGTGTGGGTATGTGTACATATATGTGTATATATATGTATTTATATATATATATACATATAAACACATATACATGCATACATATATGTGTGGCTGTATATGTGTACATATGTATATATATGTATATACATATGTATATATACATACATCTATATATATATATATATATATATATATATATATATATATATATATATATATATATATATATATATATATATGTATATGTATATATATATGTGTGTGTATATGTGTATATATACATATATGCATACATATATGTATATACATATATATATATATATATATAATATATGTACACATATATGTGTATGTATGTATTTACATATATACATACATTAATTTATGTATGTATATATATATATATATATATATATATATATATATAATATATGTACACATATATGTGTATGTATGTATTTACATATATACATACATTGATTTATGTATATATATATATATATATATATATATATATATATATATATATATATATATAATATATGTACACATATATGTGTATGTATGTATTTACATATATACATACATTGATTTATCTATATATGTATATACATATACATATATATATATATATATATATATATAATATATGAACACATATATGTGTATGTATGTATTTACATATATACATACATTGATTTATGTATATATATATATATGTATAAATATATGCATATATATATAATTATATATATATATATATATATATATATATATATATATATATATATATATATATAAGTATGTGTGTTGTGGGTCGTTATGGTGCAAGAAACACGAAGACGCAGGTAAACCGATTCGCAGTTTATGAAACGTTAAGGCTTTAAATTTGTTTTAAATCGTGCGTCTTGATATGATGATTAGCACATCTAAGCGCCATTCAGTGCTTAGCGGACAGACCGCCCTCTCACGTGGCGCCAGTCTCTGCTACTCCACCACTCAAGTGTCGACTGGCCGCCAGTTTCACACACATGAGACTGAACCATATGCAAGGAAGTACCACACATAAAGGGCAAGATTCTCGTTCAGCACTACTTCGTGGTAATCCGCGCTTCCTATAACACACCTGTAAATGCCGGTAAACACTTCTACCGGCTGGAAGACATATATAAGGTATTATTAGTGTAACAGACCTTCTCCCTCGACGCGGTTGGCAACACAGCGATGTCTAAAATGCGCACCGGAAAACTTGTCGCTTCTTTGCAATACACTTCTATTTCCTCACAGCCCAGTGACATTCGTTATAAATTGAGGAGACAGATAATTCAATGGTGTTGGGGTCGGTAATTACATCATGTATTTTTTTTTAAGAAACAGAACTTGAATAGGCAATATTTACATCGTAGAGTTGCCAGCGACTATTTTTATCTGGCAGATAAACGGCATGCGGGGTCCACGTGAATATCTCTGTGTCATGATGATGGATGTGTCTGTGGATGTGTGTGTGTGTACACACACACACACACACACACACAATATAATATGATCGATTGGAGATTATGGTTGATGAAAGTAAGCAGAGTAATTACAGTGGTAGTATGGATAATGATAAATAATGATAAGTGACCATGGTACTGCTGAATGGCACTGATGACAGCAACAGGTGATAGTCATTGTGATAATGACCTGGATATATTGTGTTAAAGTTTTTATTTTCAGTTTTGCATGTTTACCTGTAAAATGCAGTAACTTGATTATGATAATGGTAATGATAATGCTGATAATTGTAAGTTATTGTAATGATACTAATGATGGAAAAATAATGATGATAATAATGATGATAATAATGATAGCAATTATTGAAAAGAGTAATATTAATAACAATGAGAATAATATTACTAATGA
>NC_091564.1:20757257-20759757 GCF_042767895.1 Penaeus vannamei | reverse complement strand
AGAAAGAGATGATAATAGACGAAAATATAAGAGAAGAAAAAGGAATGAGACAAAAGGAATAGGAAAAAAAGAAAACCGAGAGAAAAAGAGAAAAAAGAAAAACGAAGAAAAATAAAAGATCAATATATACAAAGAAACGGACAAAGAAAGAATTAGAGAATGGAAGAAAAATCTCTGGCCCTTTTCCTCTTTGCATCTGAAGGATTCTCTAGAAGGAAAGCAGAGAGGCACAGCGGTTGCTATAAAGCCCTGGATCCCATGCCCTTGCACGCACTTGCAAGCAGATGCAGTAAAATAGAGATTAGTCGCCGTAAAAAAGAGCAAAGCCTGTGACAGATGCGAGCAGAGGAAGGTCCGTCATGAAGGAATGCTCAATTCTTGGAAGAGATTGGGAAGAAACTGGGTGAGGGAGTTGTGCGTAGAGGAGAGATACTGATATATTTGTCTGTGAGTGTGTGTGTGAGTGCGTGTGTGTATGTGTGTGAGTGTGTGAGTGTGTGTGTGAGTGCGTGTGTGAGTGTGTGTGTGTGTGTGTGTGTGTGTGTGTGTGTGTGTGTGTGTGAGTGTGTGCGTGTGTGCGTGTGTGTGTGTGTGTGTGTGTGTGTGTGTGTGTGTGTGTGTGTGTATGTGTGTGTGTGTGTGTGTATGTGTGCATGTATATATGTACACACACACACACAGACACATGTCCTCCATATTCTCCACATTAACCCTGATCTATATTTACACGCATACCTCCTTCCCTGTTCTCTTGTTACGATGTCGTAGAGGGGAAAGGGAAAGGAGAAAGAAGAGAGAGAGAGAGAGAGAGAGAGAGAGAGAGAGAGAGAGAGAGAGAGAGAGAGAGAGAGAGAGAGAGAGAGAGAGAGAGAGAGAGAGAGAGAGAGAGAGAGAGAGAGAGAGGTAGAGAGGTAGAGGGACAGAGAGAGAGAGATAGAGATAGATAAAATGACAGATAGATAGATAGATAGAGAGCGAGAGGTAGGGAGAGAGGCAGAGAGAGAGAGAGGTAGAGAAAGAGAGAAGTAGAGAGAGAGAGAGGTAAAGAGAGAGATAGGAAGAGAGAGAGAGAGGTAGATCGAGAGAGGGGTAGATAAAAAGGTAGTCATAGAGAGAGGAGATAGAGAGAGAGAGATAGAAAGAAAGAAAGAGAGAGAGAGAGAGAGAGAGAGAGAGAGAGAGAGAGAGAGAGAGAGAGAGAGAGAGAGAGAGAGAGAGAGAGAGAGAGAGAGAGAGAGAGAGAGAGAAAGAAGAAGAAGAAGAAGAAGAAGAAGAAGAAGAAGAAGAAGAAGAAGAAGAAGAAGAAGAAGAAGAAGAAGAAGAAGAAGAAGAAGAAGAAGAAGAAGAAGAAGAAGAGAAAAGAAAGACAGAGCCAAAGGGAAGAAAAGAAAAAAGAAAGAGACTCTTCTCTCTTTCTCTATTATTGCTATTATTAGAGTGTGTTCGAATTGCCCCTTTCAATTGTTATCGTTATTGCTTCTAATAATATTACATTTATAGCCAAGATTACGAGTCATATTGGACTTCATTTTGTTATTTCTAGATTCTTTTTTTTGCGTTTTTTGCTTCGTTAGAATATATAGAACGAAGAAATAAGAAAGTCATCAACTATTCAAAATTACATGAATATGAAGACGGATGAGGATGTATAAAATAAGTGAATACTTTTTCCTCTGTTTCGAGGAAGATTTTTACATGGATCCTTATTCTTATTTATATTTATATTTGTTTACTTTTATTCTTGTGAAAATAAAATTGGTTCTTAATTAAAAAACAAAAAAGATTTTTTTTTCAATATATATATATATATATGTATATATATATATATATATATATATATATATATATATATATATATATATATATATATATATGTATATAGATAGATAGATAGATAGACATATATATTGAGAATTGTTTATCATAAATTATCATCATTATACTTTTCTTGAGTCTCTTAACATCATTATTTCACTAAGAGAAACATGAAATCCCATGGCGTTAGACGGGTTAAAAGTTTGTCTAAGGTTCCCAAACACACGATAGAGAAACCAGGTATACTTTATCTGCATCTCATACTTAGATAACATAAGTATACCTAGAACTTTATACTTAGAAGGCTATGTTTATACTTTATCTACATTTCATACTTAGAAAACGTAAGTATACCCAGAACTTTACACTTAAAAGTCTATGTCAATACTTTATCTGCGTTTCATACTCAGATAACATAAGTATATCTAGACTTTCATACTTAGAAATCTATATCTATACTTTATCTGCATTCCATACTTAGAAAACTTAAGTATACCCAGAACTTTAAACTTGAAGGTCTATATTAATACTTTATTTACGTAACTTAAATATACATAGAATTTTATTCTACGAAATCTATATCTATACTTTATCTGCATTTCAAACTTAGGTAACTTAAGTATACCTAGAGCTTTATACTTAGAAGTCTAATCTATACTTTATATGCATTCATTACTTGGATTAC
>NC_091564.1:20749757-20752257 GCF_042767895.1 Penaeus vannamei | reverse complement strand
AATAGGAGAAAAGCGAGAAATAAACAAATAGGCATATTAATAAGAAAAAACAATATATAAAAAGGAAAAAAATCCAAATTAAAGAAATAACGTAATAACCAAAACAATGAACCAGAGAGAGAGAGAGAAAAAAAGAAAAACGAAAGAAAATCGAAAAGAGATGAAATATGGAAAAAAGAAAAACTAAACAAAAAGCGAAAGAAAATCGAAATGAGAGATGAAATATGGGAAAAAAGTAATAGCATGTGCGGATGTGCAGTAGTTTACCCGCACTCGGTCTGCTCATAAACCTCTCTGTGGCTCTCCATACTCCACTCGTAAACACAGCCTCTCATAAAACTCAAAATACAGCTGACACCGCTAAAAGAACCTCTCCTTTTTCACTTGTTCTCGTGTGCCATTTCTTAAGGGAAGAGAGAAAAAGAAGAAGAAAAACTCTAAGGAGTTTTACATCATGTTTCATTTATTTTCTTCTTCTTCTTCTTATTATTATTATTATTATATATATATTTTTTGTTTGGGGGGCGGGGGTATTTTTATTCTTATTTATCTATTTTCTTTGGGGGGGTGGGGGATCGTATATATATTTTTTCTTCGTGTTGCATCGATTTTATGAAGGGATGAAGTGGAGGTGGAAGTGGAAGTGGGGAAGGTGGAACTGTAGGTGGAAGTGGAGTTGGAATTAGAAATTTCAGAAGTAGGAGAATAGAGAAAGGAGGAAGAGGAGTATGTGAAGGTAGTAGAATAAGAAGGAGAAGAAAACGAAGAAGAAGAAGACGGAGAAGTAGAAGTTGAAGAAGAAGGAGGGAAAAAGGAGAAGGAGAAGGAAAAGAAGAAGGATAGAGGTAGAGGAGGAGGACGAAGAAGAGGATGATGATGATGATGATGATGATGATGATGATGAGGAGGAGGGGGAGAAAGTGGTGGTGGAGGAAATGGAGGATGTAGAGGAGAAAGAAGAAAAAGAAGGAAAAAATAAAGAACCGGAAGAGGAAGAGGAGAAAAATATGAGGAAAAGGAGGAGGAGGAGGAGGAAGGTGACGACGAGGGTACGAGTAAGAGAGAGAGGAGGATGAGTGGAAGAAGGCTGAAGAAAAGAGATTCCTTGGGGAGTCGAGAAGGGGGAGAAGGAGGAGGAGGAAGCAGGCAGAGGGATGAGGAGGAAGGAGGGAGAGAGGGGAGTCGGGACTAGAGAGGGAGGAGGAGGAGGAAGGAGGGAGAGGGGAAGAGAAAGGAAGGAGCCGGTATTACTTCCAAGTTCCCTTTCTTCAAGTTGCGGAGATCCAAGTTGGATTTCGGGCTTCAATGGCAAGTCCTCTGTTGTCTCCCGCACTCATTACCTCGGCTGACGGTCCTTCGTTGTCCGGTTTTGGGCTGACGAGAGGCGCTCCTTTTAGGGCTGTTCGTCTTTTCTCCATTTATCTGTCTCTCTTGTTTTCTCTTTCTCTGTCTCTCTTATTTTCTCTTTCTTCTTGCTTCTATTATTTTCTCTTTCTTCTTGCTTCTATTATTTTTTCTTTCTCTTTCTCTGTCTGTTTGTTTCTACTTTTTCATTACTTTTTACTATCTTGGTCTTTTCATTTCTTTGTTTTTCTATCTCTCTCTCTTTTCTTTCTCTCTCTCTCTCTCTTACTCTCCCTGTCTCATATTTCTTTTCTTCTATTTTCTCCGTTTCTCTGTCCCCTTCCCCCCCCAGCTCGTATGTTCCCCTCACTGTGACCCTTCTTCTTTTCGGCCAAATTTATTTCCCTCATTCTAATTCTCCTTCTTTTCCACTAAATCTTTATCCCTTTCCTGCTCCTTCCTTTCTTCCTTCTCTCCTTGACTCTTATCTGTCTGTACTCTTCTTTTGTTTACCTTCTCCTAAATCTTATCTTTTTTCTCCAGTCTGCCCTTTTTGCTTTTCCTTTTTCCCTTTTCTTCATTTCCTATTTTTTTCTTTTTTGTAACTTCCTTTTGCTTCTTTTCTTTCTTTCTTTTTTCCTGCCTTTCCCTCCGTCTCTTCCTTTCCTTTCCACTCTTTCTCCCTTCTCCTTCCTCTCTTTCTTCATTCGCCGGTCATCCCTTTCTTCGTTTTCCATCCTTTTGTTTCTTCTTTTTTGCTTTCTATCCTTGTCCTCCATCATCCATCTTCATATCTGTCTCTAGCTTCTCATCAACAATCCATCTAAATCTTATCCCTTTCCTGCTCCTTCCTTTCTTCCTTCTCTCCCTATCTCTTATCTGTCTGTACTCTTCTATTGTTTACCTTCTCCTAAATCTTATCTTTTATTCCAGTCTCTGCCCTTTTTTTTCTTTTTCTCTATTTTCTATTTTTCTTTTTCATTTTCTTCATTTTCTATTTTTCCTTCTTTTTTCTTTTTTGTAACTTCCTTTTGCTTTTTTTTCCGTATCTTCCTTTCCCTTCCAATCTCTCTCCCTTCTCCTTCCTCTCTTTCTTCATTCGCCTGTCATCCCTTTCTTCGTTTTCCATCCTTTTGTTTCTTCTTTTTTGCTTCCT
>NC_091564.1:20732257-20734757 GCF_042767895.1 Penaeus vannamei | reverse complement strand
TTCAGACTGACCCCAGGCCCCGGTCTGTCTGGGGCGTCTGTGTCTCGCGATGGCGAGGGGGGGAGGGAAAGGAGGGAGGGAGGGAGTACGGGAGGGAGGGAGTACGGGAGGGAGGGAGGGAGGGAGGGATGGAAGGATGGAAGGAAGGAGCGAGGGAGGGAGGGAGGCTAAGGGAAGGATGGAAGGAAGGAGCGAGGAAGGGAGGGGGGGAGGGAAAGAGGGAGGGAGGGAGCCTAAGGGAAGGATGGAGGGAAGGAGCGAGGGAGGGAGGGAGGGAGGGAGCCTAAGGGAAGGATGGAGGAAGGAGCGAGGGAGGGAAGGAGGGAGGGAGGGAATAGGGCTGGAAGGGTGGGAGAAAGGCTAAGGGCAAGATGAGGGGAAAGAGGGAGGGTGAGGGGAGGGAGGGAAGCTGAGGGGAGGGTGAGGGGAGGGAGGGTAAGGGGTAGGAGGGAGGGAGGGAAGGATTGAGGGAGGGGAGGAGGGAGGGAGAGGATGGTGTGTATGTATATGTACCAACGCCAAATACTGAAAGAAGGCAGTCAAATTTTAACCAGTCACAGTTACATCGTCATATTCAACCAGTTCCCAGTTACTTTACCATATTTTGTCATTTACAACCAACAAAGCATCAGATCACATTTATTCCGCTCCCAGTTCGCCCTTTCCACAGGCACCCAGCCCAGTCACCCAGTCCAGCTACCCAGTCCACAGTCACTCAGTCCAACCACCCAGTCCACAGTCACTCAGTCCAGCCACCCAGTCCAGTCACCCAGTCCACAGTCACTCAGTCCAACCACCCAGTCCATAGTCACTCAGTCCAGCCACCCAGTCCAGTCACCCAGTCCACAGTCACTCAGTCCAACCACCCAGTCCACAGTCACTCAGTCCAGCCACCCAGTCCACAGTCACCCAGTCCACAGTCACCCAGTCCAGCCACCCAGTCCACAGTCACCCAATCCACAGTCACCCAGTCCAGCCACCCAGTCCACAGTCACCCAATCCACAGTCACCCAGTCCAGCCACCCAGTCCACAGTCACCCAGTCCAGCCACCCAATCCACAGTCACCCAGTCCAGTCACCCAATCCACAGTCACCCAGTCCACAGTCACCCAATCCAGTCACCCAGCCCAGTCACTCAGTCCACAGTCACCCAGTCCAACCACCCAGTCCACAGTCACTCAGTCCAACCACCCAGTCCACAGTCACTCAGTTCAACCACCCAGTCCACAGTCACCCAGTCCAACCACCCAGTCCACAGTCACCCAGTCCAACCACCCAGTCCACAGTCACTCAGTCCAACCACCCAGTCCACAGTCACCCAGTCCAACCACCCAGTCCACAGTCACCCAGTCCAACCACCCAGTCCACAGTCACTCAGTTCAACCACCCAGTCCACAGTCACCCAGTCCAACCACCCAGTCCACAGTCACTCAGTCCAACCACCCAGTCCACAGTCACCCAGTCCAACCACCCAGTCCACAGTCACCCAGTCCACAGTCACCCAGTCCAACCACCCAATCCACAGTCACCCAGTCCAACCACCCAGTCCACAGTCACTCAGTCCAACCACCCAGTCCACAGTCACCCAGTCCAACCACCCAATCCACAGTCACCCAGTCCATCCACCCCGTCCAAACCCACCCACTCCAACCACCCAGTCACAGTCACCCAGTCCAACCACCCAGTCCACAGTCACTCAGTTCAAGCACCCAGTCCACAGTCACCCAGTCCAACCACCCAGTCCACAGTCACCCAGTCCAACCACCCAGTCCACAGTCACCCAGTCCAACCACCCAATCCACAGTCACCCAGTCCAACCACCCAGTCCACAGTCACTCAGTCCAACCACCCAGTCCACAGTCACCCAGTCCAACCACCCAATCCACAGTCACCCAGTCCAACCACCCAGTCCACAGTCACCCAGTCCAACCACCCAGTCCACAGTCACCCAGTCCAACCACCCAGTCCACAGTCACTCAGTTCAACCACCCAGTCCACAGTCACCCAGTCCAACCACCCAGTCCACAGTCACTCAGTCCAACCACCCAGTCCACAGTCACCCAGTCCAACCACCCAGTCCACAGTCACTCAGTCCAACCACCCAGTCCACAGTCAACGAGGAACCAGTTACTAGCACGAAAAAGACGACATTGGCTACTTGCACAGACTGCGCGGTTGCCGGCCTAAACCACACCCAAATTGATCACGGTTTGGGTGAGGGGGAGGGGGAGGGGGAAGGAGGAAGGAGGGGGGGGGGCGGGGGTTGGGGGAGAAAGCATAGGGGGTGGGGAAGGAGGAATGAGGGGGTGGGGGGTCAGGGGTGAGGGAAGGGGAAGGAGGGAAGAGGGTGGGGCGAGGGTTGGGGGAGAAAGCATAGGGGGTGGGGAAGGAGGAATGAGGGGGTGGGGGTCAGGGGTGAGGGAAGGGGAAGGAGGGAAGAGGGTGGGGCGAGGGTTGGGGGAGAAAGAATGAGGAAGTGGGAGTTGGGGAGGAGGGAGAG
>NC_091564.1:20714757-20727257 GCF_042767895.1 Penaeus vannamei | reverse complement strand
CATCCTCCAATCCTTCCATCCTGCAGGGTTCTCCAGCGACCGCAGTGCGCGCTACCGATTGCATCCTGGCGACGTAGGAAGGTTTCGGATGAAGGAGGAGGAGGAGGAGGGGGAGGAGGAGGAGGAGGAGGAGGAGGAGGAGGAGGAGGAGGAGGAGGAGGAGGAGGAGGAGGAGGAAGGAGGAGGGGGAGGGGAGGAGGAGGGAGGAGGAGGAGGAGGAGGAGGAGGAGGAGGAGGGGGAGGAGGAGGAGTAATAGAAGGAGGAGGAGGAGGAGGAGGAGGAGGAGGAGGAGGTGGAGGGAAGGAGGAGGAGGAAGAGGAGATGGAGGAGAAGGAGAAGGAGGAGGAGGGGGAAAGGGGGAAAGGGAGAGGAGGAGGAGGAGGAGGATGTGGTGGAGAGGGAAAGGGGGGAAGGGGGGAAGGGGGAAAGGAAGGAGGTGGAGGAGAAGGAGGGAGGTGGAGGTGGAGATGGAGGAGGAGAAGGAGGCGGTGGGGGAGGATGAGGGATGAGGAGGAAAGGGGGAGGGGGAAGGGGAGGGAGGAGGAGAAGGAGGAAGGGGAGGTGGAGTTGGAAGGGAAGGTAGAGGAGGGGAGGATGAGGAAGGGGAAGGGGAGGAGGAGAAAATGAAGTAGAAGAAAAAGAAGAAGGAGGAGGGAGTGGAGCAATGAGAGGAGGTGGAGGGAGGGGGAGGAGAAGGAAGAGAAGCAGAATATGAAAAAGAAAACAAAAAGGAAAATAAACAGGAAGATAAAGGAAGACAAAGGAAAAGGAAAAGGAAAAGGAAAAATAGAGGACAGGAAAAAGAAAAGAAAAAGGATGAGACATAAAAAGAGAGAAAAAAAAAGAAAAAAGAAAAAGACAAAAAACATAAAAAGAAGAAAATGGAAAAGAAACTCAACACAAGAAGAAGAACAAAGCAGAAAGAACAAATAAACAAAAAACAAGAAAAAAAGACAATAATAAAAAAACGAAAAGAAATAAATCAGATCTAGTAAAAAAGAAAAAAAAGAAAAAAGAAAAAAAAGAACGAGAGAAAAAAGGAGAAGAAGATAAAGAAGAAGAAAAACCGCTGAGAGGGGAGGAGCCATGGCCGCCGCTGCTGCATACGCCACGCCCTCTTTCTCTCGGGGCGGCGTCGGGCTGGCGCTCGGGGGGGGGGGGATCTGGGCTTTTTGGTTGTTTATTTACTTGTTGCTTATCTCCTTGGTCATTTATTTATTTACTTATAAATTTATTCATTTAATTGTTTATATATCTACTTGTTCATTTACTTGTTTACTTATTTACTTTTTTACTTATTTATTTATTTATTTATTTATTTATTTATTTACTTATTTACTTACTCATTTATTTAATTGTGTATTAATTCATTTATTTACTTATTCATCTATTCATTTACTTATTAATGTATTTATTTACGTATTACTTAATTTATTTACTTATTCATTTATTCATTTACTTATTTACTTTTTTGTTATTAATCTATTAATTTATTTTCTTAATTATTTACGGATTTATTTACTTATTCATTTGTTTATTTGCTTATTTACTGACTGATTTATATGTATGCCTATTCGTTTATTTATTAACTTATTTATCTATTAAGTTATTTGTTTATTTATTTACTTATTCATTTATTTGTTTACATATTTGTTTATTTAGTTATTCGTTAATCTATCTACAAATTTATTTATTCTTATTTATTTACGTATTCGTCTATCTATTTGGTTATTAATTTATTTATCTACTTACTAATTTACTTATTTACATATTCCTTTGTTTATTTTCCAATTCATCTGCTTGTTCATTTATTTGTTTACTTATTTGTTTACTTACTTATTCATTTATTTATTTACTAATTCGTTTCTGTATTTACTTTTTTTTTATTTATTCCTTTGATTATTTACTTAATCATTTATCACTTTACTTACTCACTTATCAATTTATCTAATTATTCATCCATTTATTTACTTATGTATTTACTCATTTACTAATTACTTGATATTTAGTTTACTTTTTAATTTCCTAATTATGCTTTTGTTTTTGTTGATTTTCTTTGTGATGTATTTAGATTTTTTTCTTTCGTTTTTCCTCCTTTTTTTGGTTTTCTTTTTATCACTTTCTGTCTTTGCCCCTTATTTTTCCTCATTTTTCTTTCTATTAATTCAATTCTTTTAACCTTTTATTTAATTTCGTTTACTTTTTGTTTTTTGTTTTTTTCTTCTTCTTCATCATTATCTTCTCTTTTTCCTTTTTATTTTATTCGTTTTATTTTCTACGTTTGCCAGTTGTTTTAACTTCTCTCCCCTTTGTCTTCCTTTTCCATTCTTCTCCCTCTCTTCCCCCTTCTAACCTTCTTCTGTTTTCTTCCTCTTACCCTTCCTCCCTCCCCTCTACACTTTCCTCCCCTCCTTCCCCTCTCCCTCCTTTTCCCTGCCCCTTCCTACTCCTGGCATTCTCCTTCCTCTCCCATCCCTCCTTCTTTCTTCATGCCCCCAACCTCCTCTCCTCCTTTCCCCTTCCCTCCCTCCCTCTCCCTCTCCTCCTTCCTTCCTCTCGCATCCTGTGTCCTCCCCCACTCTTTCCACCTCTCTCTCCTCCCTGTCCTTCCCTCCCCCATCTCTTTCCTCCCTCCATCATCTCCCCCTCCCCCTACCTGCCTCTCCGCCTCCCTCCTATTCTCCTACCTCCCCATCCTCCCTCACCCCACCCATCCTCCCTCCCTCCTTCCCTCCCCCATCTCCTTCCTCCCTCCATCATCTCCCCTCCCCCTCCCTGCCTCCACCTCCCTCCTATTCTCCTAACCCCCTCATCCTCCCTCCCCCACCCATCCTCCCTCCCCTCCTTCCCTCCACCATCTCCTTCCTCCCTCCATCATCTCCCCTCCCTCCCCCTCCCTGCCTCTTCCGCCTCCCTCCTATTCTCCTACCCCCTCCCCCCACCCATCCTCCCTCCCCTCCCTCCCCCCACTGCCTTGTTCTCCCGAGCAGTAGCAAGGCCAGTGCCGCAGGACGTGGAGCTCTCCCTGCACCGTAAAAGATTTTCTGGAGACCGTGTTTGAACGCAAGAAAAAGGGAGAAAGTGGCAAAATTATAGAAAGATGAAAATAGAGGAGAACCGCGAGAAAAAGAGAAGACGAAATGAGAAGTAGTAGAAGAGAACGAGAGAAAAAATGAGAGATTGGGAAGAGGGGAAAAGAGAGAGAGATAAACAAAGAGAAAGAAAGAGAGAGAGAGAGAGAGAGAGAGAGAGATTGAGAGAGAGATAGACAAAGAGAAAGAGACAGAGAGAGAGATAGAGAGAGAGAGAGAGAGAGAGAGAGAGAGAGAGAGAGAGAGAGAGAGAGAGAGAGAGAGAGAGAGAGAGAGAGAGAGAGAGAGAGAGAGAGAGAGAGAGAGAGAGAGAGAACGAAAATGCGTACGATTACGAAAATAACGAAACGACAACGATTCAGAGAAATTGTAAAAAAAAGAAAAAAAAAACACGAAAGAGAGAAGAAAAGAGAAAGAAAAAGAATAAATAAATAAATAAATAACAACAAACACCCTACTTCCCTACTGTGTTCGCCCGCACCCTGCTAATCCCGTGTCCCGATGGCTGGTTTGCGACTTTAACTAACGAACGCAGGAAATTTTCCCCGTAATGAGGGGCGGCCGGTGAATGCGGGTAGGGGGGGGGGTACATGGGGAGGGAGTGGAAGGTGATGTTGGGTTATTAGATGCTTTTTTCCCGTTATTTATGATTATTGGGTTGTTAAATTAGCCTCTTTTTTGTCTCATTTCCTTCTTTTCTTCCTTACTTTTGTCCTTTTATTCTCCCTCCGTCCTTCCATCCCCCTTCTCCACCACCCACCACCACCATCTCCTCCTCCTTCTCCACCACTACAACCACCACCACTCCTCCTTCTTCTTTTTCTCCTCCTCCTTCTACTTCTTCTTCTTCTCCTCCTATTATTTTCACTTCATTTCCTCCTCCTCCACCAATACAACCCCACCACCTCCTCCTCCTACTTCTCCTTTTTCTCCTCCTCCTCCTACTTCTTTTTCTCCCTCCCCTCCTCCCCTCTCTCTTCTTCCACATCCACCACCATTACCTCCACCTCCTTTTCTTTCTCCACCTCCTTTCCTTCTCCACCCCCCCCTCCCCCTCCTCCGCCCTAACCCCCATCTTTTTATTAAACTGGAATTTACCTTCTTTAAGCGAACGGTCCCTTTAAGCGCAATTAACGGAGCTTTCCATCCGATTCGTCGAAGAGGAAAATTTATATAATGGCTGCAACATAAAGGCTCGTTATTAGTAACTTTTTTTCTTTCCGTTGCAGGTATTTTCAGTGATGTATCTATGTATCTATCTATTTATCTATCTATCTGAATATATATATATATATATATATATATATATATATATATATATATGTATATATACATATATAAATATATATATATATATATATATATATATATATATATATATATATATATATATATATATATATATATTGTATGTGTGTGTGTGCGTGTCTATGTATTTATACACACACACACACGCATATATATATATATATATATATATATATATATATATATATATATATATATATATATATATATATATATATATAATATACACACACACATACATATGTATATATATACATAAATATATATATACATACACACACACACACACACACACACACACACACACACACACACACACACACACACACACACACACACACACACACACACACACACACACACACGCACGCAAACACACACATACACACACACACACACAAACACACACATGCATGTTTACATAGAGACATTTAGACACATATGTTTATATGTACACATATACATATAAACAAATAAACATAATCCAATGTCGATCTTTCTTTCTATCTATCTATATCTATTTATCTATCTATCTATCTATCTATCTATCTATCTATATCTCTAGTAAAGCCATTTATACAGATATATACATACAAATAAACATCTGCCACATGTTGTACACAGAGCTGCGATTTAACGCCAAACAACGATGATCATAAAAATCCCAAAAAATCTCACGCATCATGTTCTTCTTCTTTTCAGGAACAACATGAAGATCGCCGTCGGGATGGTCCTCCTCCTGGCCACGCTGCACGGCGGTAAGACTCCTTTTCCCCCCGATTTGTGCATAATTTAGACTCTTTGATATTCATATACAATAAAATAGATATGTAGATATAGGCTTATAGCTAGATATGGGTGTAGGCATGTATATATGGATTTTTTTTTTTATGTAAGCTTAGATTGGACATAGGACTGATATGTACGTAAATAACGATGAGAATAATAATGACGATCTTAATTATAATGATAATAATTGTTGTAGTAATGCTGATTATTATTGGTACGAGGAAGGGGAAAAACAACGGGGATGAAGATAATGATATCAGCTCTTAACTAGAAGCAGTCAGAGAGCGCATACCTCCGCCAAGGCAATAGGGTCACAGATGCAGTGCAAATATTCACATATGAAGAATTACGTTAAAATCACCTCTTTCTCAAGTACCCTGGTGACGTCCGAGTTTCCCTGTCTCGTAATGCTAGAAAAATCCTGGACCAAAATTTGATGACATCTAAGTTGGGCTACGACACACCTCTGGTCAAAATTTAATAAAAATCGATTCATAACTTTTTTTTTAGTTATCCTGCAGACCAACCAACGCTACCAAAAACATAACGTCCTTGGTGGAAGTAACAGTCAAGAAAAGCCAATAACCATAACAGCTACGAGAGAAAAGAAAAGAAAAAAAGGTCAGAAAAAACAACCCCTCCCCCCCAAAGAGAGAGAGAGAGAGAGAGAGAGAGAGAGAGAGAGAGAGAGAGAGAGAGAGAGAGAGAGAGAGAGAGAGAGAGAGAGAGAGAGAGAGAGAAGGAGAGAGAGAGAGAGAGAAAGAGAGAAAGGAGAGAGAGAGAGAGAGAGAGAGAGAGAGAGAGAGAGAGAGAGAGAGAGAGAGAGAGAGAGAGAGAGAGAGAGAGAGAGAGAGAGAGAGAGAGAGAGGAAGAAGAAAGAAAGAAAACGAAATTTAATCACTCTCCTATCTTCAAACCTCCAGAACATTCAAACCTCCCCTGTTTTCTTATCTACCAATCTACCGGCGAACTACCTACTCCCTGGCAGGTCGTAGATAACCGACCTTCGTAGAGCAAGTGCCAGCTGCTTTTTTTCCCGCGGTCGCTGGTCCTTGTGTCGGAGCCGATCGCGTTGGTTCATGTTTAGGAGAAAATGTCTTTTGTTTTGTTGTTGTTTTTGTTGTTAATATCGAGTGTGTATGTTTTCGGTCTTTTGAGTTTTCGTTGATTTTTTTATGATTAATGTTATATGTTGTTATTAATGTTATACACACACACACACACACACACAAAAATAAGAACGACCATTCCAAAAATGGTCGTTTTTATTTTTTTTGTGTGTTCTACAATTTCCACTTTTCTTTCCCTTCTTTCCTTCTACTTTACTTTTTCATTACAATATACGTAGAAGCTGACTGCTTGAGTCTGTCGGTCTGTCTGTATTAGGGTCTCTCTCTCTCTCTCTCTCTCTCTCTCTCTCTCTCTCTCTTCTCCCTCCCTCTCTTTCTCTTTCTCTCTCTCTCCTTCCCTCTCTCTCTCCCTCCCTCCTCTCTCTCTCTCCTCCCACTCTCTCTCTCTTTCTCTTCCCCCCTCTCTTTCTTTCATTCACTCTCCCTCTTTCTCTCTTTCCTTCTTCCTCCCTCCCTCTCCCTCCACCCCCCCCCCCCTCGTCTTACGTGTGCTTGGCCCGCGACGCGTCGAAAGGTGATCGATTTACCCTAGCGTGAATGTGTGTATGTTTATGTGTGCATGTTTACGTGTGCGTGTATGTTTACGTGTGTGTTTGTGTGCGTAACTGCAGTGTCGGGGAGGAAAGACGTGCCTCCTCGGATCGATTAGACTGAAGAGCCGATGGAAGGGCGATAGACTGCAGCATGAGGGATGGAAAGCGTCGACCTGGTAGACTGTAGACTGCGTCATACTGCAGACGGGGTGAGGAGAGGGGGGGGTGAGGAGAGGGGGGGGTGAGGGGTGAGGAGAAGGGGGTGAGGGGAAGGGGGTGAGGAGAGGGGGTGAGGAGACGGGGGCGAGGAGAAGGGGGTGAGGAGAGGGGTAACGAGAGGGGGGTGACGAGAGGGGGTGAGGAGAGGGGGAGGTGAGGAGAGGGGTGAGGAGACGGGGGGCGAGCAGAAGGGGGGTGAGGAGAGGGAGGTGAGGAGAGGGAGGAGACGGGGGTGAGGAGAAGGGGGAGTGAGGAGAGGGGGTGAGGAGACGGGGGTGAGGAGAAGGGGGTGAGGAGAGGGGGAGTGAGGAGAAGGGTGAGTGAGGGGGATGAGGGGTGAGGAGAAGGGGGGTGAGGAGAGGGAGTGAGGGGGGTGAGGAGAAGGGGGTGAGGAGAAGGGAGCGAGGAGAGAGGGGAGGTGAGGAGAAGGGGATGAAGAAAGAGGGTGAGATGATGAGAGGGGGTAAGGATTGTGGGTGAGGAGAAGGGGAGTGTGGGTGAGGGAGAGGGGAGAGGGGGTAGGAGAGGGGGTGAGGAGAGGGGTGAGGAGAGGTGGAGGTTAGGGGAGAGGTGGGGAGGTGGGGAGAGGGCGGGAGGAGAGGGGGATGAGGGAGAGGGGCTGAGTAGAGGGGAGGAGAGGGAGAAGTTAGGGAGAGGGGGCGAGGATGAGGGATGGGGAGGATGGGAGGGAATGGGGGAGACAGAAATGGGATGGGGAGGAGGAAGGGGAAGAAAGAGGAAGAGGGAAGGGTAGAACAGAAAGCATGGAGAGAAGAACAGATCAAATGACTGGAAGAAAACGAGAAAAGGGGGAGGGGAAGAATTAAAAGAAATGGGACAGATAATGAAATAGGGAAATTGAGGGCGAGAAGACGCTGCGTTATGCAAATGGCGTCACGAGATGCGCAAGAAGACTATTCTCCTGAGATGGAAGAGAAGAGAGTAAAGTTGTAAAGAAGAATGAGATTTCTAGGGAAGAGGATGAGCTACAGAGGGGAAGGTGGGGGAGGGAGAAGGGGAAGGGGGGGAAGGGGGAGGGAGAAGGGGAAGGAAGGGAGGGGGGGATAAGGAGCCGGTGTGAGGTGGGGAATGTTTATTAGTCACGTGACACACGAGTTATGACGAGTTAGTCCCATCCTCGACGAAGGAAAAAGGAAAGGAAACAAACAAACCCAAAAAAAGTCACGTCAGCAAAATTGCATCTAATATTGCTCCACCAGGTTGCAAGGCGGGTGCAAGATGTGACTATTATTATTTCCTCGAACGGGAAACAAGGTCAGAGGCGTTTAAGGAGAGAGAGAGGGGGGGGGGGAGAAGAAAAGAGAGGCGTTAAACTTTCAGACGTCTCCCTCCTCGCCCGACCCTGCGGGGTTAGGTCGCTCTCGGCAGCCAGGTGTTGTTAGCGGAGATCGATAGAATGACTGCAGGATGTTAGAAGGTTAGGGGTTAGAACGGCCGATGCAAAAATAGCTTTCCTCGGGCGGAGCGGCTCCCCGCGCTGTGCCCGCGGGCCACAACGCGTACGCACGCATGTCCAGGCTTACGCACATACCCGTATATAGGCATACGCACGCACGCACGTAGACACTTATTCTGACACTTACACATGCTAAAGGCAACATTCACAGAAAAAAATATATATATATATATATATATATATATATATATATATATATATATATATATATATATATATATATATATATATATACATATATACATATACATATACATATATATACATCACACACACATCAAGGAAGACAAAGAACCCTAGAGCCATTCCCCCAAATTTCGACCTAAAAGCTCTGTCAGACAAGCACTCCGGCGGCCGTAGAGGAGAGTCTCGCACATAACAAGACAGACTCCCGCAGACTCGAAATAGCTTGCTGTCGCCCCCGTTATCCGGGCTGAAAGGTGGGAAGCGTCTCCCTCGCAAAAACGTTCCGGGTTTTGAGATTTGCGACCGGCTGGAGCTGCGTCTGGTGTCGGCTGCTGGGATGAATGGAGGAAATCTAGGCGGTTGGTATTAAAAAAAAAGTTAACTGGTTGGTATTTTTTGTATCTTTTTATCTATTTTATGATGAGAAGGAATACGTTAACTGGTTGGTATTATTATTTTTTTTATCTGTTCATCTATTTTATGATGAGAAGGAATAAGATGATGTGATGCGAATGAGCAGACAAAATAACGTTAGACAATTTAGAAATAAACATGAACAGACATGAGAATAAAGATGAATATCCAATGTAGAAGAAGGCAGACATGGAGAAAGATAGAAGAGAGGAAATGAGAGAGAAAAATGTAATCCAAAGTAACACGAAATTCTAGGCCTCTTGCTTGTTAACCTTCTCTCTGAGGCCGCTGATATGTGCGTATGTGTGCGTGTGCGTCCGTGTGCGTAATGTCGCCAGTTGCAGAAAGGCATGTTAGGGCCGATGACGTCATAAGCCCCCTCCTCCCTCCCCTCCCTCTGTCCATCAGGAGGCGGCCGAGCTAGAGGAACCGGGTAGGGGGGGGGGTTCTGGGGAAGGGGGGGAGGGAATCAGGGTAGGGGGTGAGGGTACCGGGGTTGGGGGGGGAGGGAACCAGGGTAGGGGTTGAGGGAGCCAGGGCGAGAGGGGGGGGGGGAGAGGCGAGGGAATTGGAGGGGCTGTGTCTAAAAATAAGTACAATTGGTATGTAAATATAAATTGGGCCGGATTAGAAAAGGCTGTGGTGATATTTATCTAAAAGCTCTCCCCCTCCCCCCCCCCCCCCCCCACACACAATCTCCAGTTTACGGTTAAATTGGAGATATTTTTGTGTGTGTAAATAATGGTCCTTTTAAATGGTATGTCTTTATCATTAGCAAAAGGGGTGGATTTGCATCTACGTTATATCTTTCCTCTGCTCTCCTCTCCTCTCCTCTCCCTTCCATTGCTATTTCCCCCTTTCCCTGCTCTCTGTCCCTCCCTTCCTGTCCCTTTCCCTTATTCCTTCCTCTCACCCCCTATCCTCCTTTCCCCTCACTTCCACTCCCTTGCTATCTGTCCTCTCCGCTTCCCTTCCCTCCCCTTCCTGTCCCTTCACGGCTCCTCTACTCCCTTTCCTTCTCTCCCTTTTCCTTATCCTCCCTCTTCCTCCCCATCCCTTGTGCACGTGGGAGGAACAGGGAGAGGGGAGAAAAGGAGAGGGGAAAGGGAGTGCGTGATGGAGGTCAAGGGAGGGGAGAGAGCGAGTGGGGAAACGGGGGCAAGGGAGGGGAGAAAGGGAGGGAGAAAGGGAGGGCAAGGGAGGGGAAAAAGGGAGTGTCGTGGAGGGCAGAGGAGGGGAGAAAGAGAGTGGGGAAAGGGAGGGCAAGGGAAGGAAGAAAGGGAGCGCGTGGGGGAAGTCAAGGGAATGGGGAAAGGGAGGACAAGGGAGGGGAGAAAGGAGTGCGTGGGAGAGGACAAGGGAGGGGGAAAATGAATGGGGAAAGGGAGGAAAGAAAGGGAGAGGGGAGAGGCAGGGCAAGGTAGGGAAGAAAGGAGTGCGTGGGGGAAGGCAAGCGAGGGGAGAAAATGAATGGGAAAGGGAGGGGAGAAAGGAAGTGGGGAAAGGGGGGGGCAAGGGAGTGAGGAAAGGGAGTGCATGGGGGAAGGCAAGGGAGTGAGGAAAGGGAATGGGGAGAGCGGGGAGGCAAGGGAAGGGGAGAAAGGGAGTGAGGAAAGGGGGGCAAAGGGAAGGAGAGAAGGGAGGGAGTGAGGAAAGGGGGGGGCAAGGGAAGTGGAGAAAGGGGAGTGAGGAAAGGGGGTGCAAGGGAAGGAGAAAGGGAGTGAGGAAAGGGGGGGGCAAGGGAAGGGAGAAAGGGATGTGAGGGAAAGGGGGCAAGGGAAGGGAGAAAGGAGTGGGAGGAGAAAGGGAGAGGCATGGGGGAGTGGCAAGGGAGTAGGGAAAGGGGGGCAAGTGGGAAGGGAGAAAGGGAATGAGGAAAGGGGAGGGGAGCAAGGGAAGGCAGAAAGGGAGTGGGAGAAAGGGGAGTGCATGGGGGAGGACAAGGGAGTAGGGGAAAAGGGGGGCAAGGGAAGGGAGAACGGGAATGAGGAAAGGGGGCAAAGGGAAGGGAGAAAGGGAGTGCATGGGGAGGGCAAGGGAGTAGGGAAAGGGGGCAAGGGAAGGAGAACGTAATGAGGAAGGGAGGGGCAAGGGAAGTGGAGAAAGGAGTGTGCATGGGGGAGGGCAAGGGGAGTAGGGGAAAGGGGGCAAGGGAAGGGAGAACGGGAATGAGGAAAGGAGGGGGCAAGGGGAAGGGAGAAAGGGAGTGCATGGGGGAGGGCAAGGGAGTAGGGAAAAGGGGGGCAAGTGGAAGGGAGAAAGGAATGAGTGAAAGGGGGGCAAGGGAAGGGAGAAAGGGAGTGCATGGGGGGAGGGCAAGGGGAGTAGGGGTAAAGGGGGCAAGGGGGGGAGAAAGGGAGGGTGAAAGGGGTGGGCAAGGGAAGGAGAAAGGAGAGTGCATGGGGGGTGGGCAAGTGAAGTGAGTAGGGAAAGGGGGGGCAAGGGAGGGGAGCAGGAGTGACAGTAAAAGGGAGTGGGGAAAAGGGGGGCAGGGCGAAGGGAAAGGAGTGGGGAAAGGGGGGGCAAGGGCAGGGAGAAAGGGAGTGGGGAAAGGGAAACAAGCGCGTGGGGAGGCCTAAGGAGGAGGTGGGAGGGGCAAATAAGGCCGCAACGTGTTATTGAACAGCGGTTGGCTGGGACAACACGAAGCGGCCGACCCGGTGTGACCCATCCTCAAGGGGGGTTGTGAGGGGGGGGGGGAGAATGGGGGAGGGGGTTTGGGGGTCGGGGAATGGAAGGGGGACCTTAGGGAGGGAATCTGAGGGAGGGAGGGAGGGGGGGAAACTGGGCGGAACCACACCTCTCTCTTTAGATCTGTATTTTTTTATTTTCTTTCTCTATTAATATCTGTCTCTTATCTTTCTTTTTTTAATGTCTGTTTCTGTCTTTGTCACTGCGCAGCTGTGTTTGTATCTCTTTATCTTTGTCTTTCTCTCTGTCTATTCGTTTCCCTCTCTGTCTCTCCCTCTCCCTCTCTCCCCCTTTCTCTCCCTCCCTCCCTCTACTTCCCTCCCTCCCCTCCCCCCTCCCCCTCCTCCCTCCTTCTCCCCCCCCTCCCCCTTCAAGCCACAGAAGAAGTTTCTTTCGACCGAAAAATAAAAGAAGTGAAGAGGGTCAGAAGGAGACGAGGGGAGATATAGACTGTATGAACATTTCGACTTAAAAAAAAAAAGATCTATAGATTTGGGGGATGGGCGGGGAGGGAGAGGTGGGGGAATAGGGGTGGGGAGAGAGGGGAATGAGAGGGGGGGAGATGGGTGAGGAAGTGGAAGGGGTGGGAGAGGGAGAGGGGAATGATTGAGGGGAGATGGGTGAGGGAGAGAGGGGAATGAGAGGGGGAGATGGATGGGA
>NC_091564.1:20704757-20709757 GCF_042767895.1 Penaeus vannamei | reverse complement strand
CCACCCCTCAACCCTTCCCAGAACATGAGCAAGTCAGCCAGAGCTCCACACGTCCCCAGCCACGTCTCCACTTAACGGTAAATTAGGCTCCTCACACAAGTCCGCATAAGCCAGGTTCTTACCACGTGCTCTTGGCTTGATCCTGGGGAGACGTAGATGTTTCGAGAAGAACTTTGCGGGAAAATTTGTGTCTCACTTTCTTTCTTTCTTACTCCTTTGCTCTCCCTCTCTCTCTGTGTGTGTCCTTGTTTGTTTGTTTGTCTTTGTCTGTCAGTCAGTCTCTTTGTCTGCCTGCCTCTTTGTCTGGGGGAAAGGGAGGAGATAGAGGGGGGGGGGAGGCTCTGGCGTCAGCGTGTCTCGTTGAGGACGGCTTTGGCTCCGCGAAGACTGCTCTCGGAAACCATCAACGCCTAATTCCCAGTTGCGTAAACGTAACGGCGCTTAGACTAGGGTTACATCTTTAAGTCTTGTGTACGACTTGGAAAAGAGGTGAATGTATGTACTTCTCTCTGTGGCGTTCTACGCAACAGAAAAGACTGACCTCGTGTGACCTGAGGCAACCAATGGTCTGCAATCAATGGGCTTGTGACTCATACACAAGTGACCTTCGGGTTCGGACAAGCGTGCGTGCGGCTGCCAGATACTGCTAGATACTGGATTCCCACGAATGTCTAAACAAAGAAAGCAGTAGAGAGCGAGGGAGGATAAGAGGGAGAGAGAGAGAGAGAGAGAGAGAGAGAGAGAGAGAGAGAGAGAGAGAGAGAAAGAGAGAGAGAGAGAAAGAGAGAGAGAGAGAAAGAGAGAGAGAGAGAAAGAGAGAGAGAGAGAGAGAGAGAGAAAGAGAGAGAGGGGGGGGGAGAGGGATGGATAGATAGATAGATAGAGAGAGAACAGACAGAGACAAAGAAAGAAGATGAGAGAGAGATGAGAGAGAGATATGGATAGAGAGAAAGAGAGAGAAACAGACAGAGACAGAAACAAAGAAAGAAGGAAATGAAAGAGAAAGAGAAACAGAGAGCCAGACACAAGGGACAAAGAGAGAAGAAACAAACCGAAACAAACAGACAAACATTAAAAAAAGCAAGAAAAAGAACAACAGGCACCAGCCGATGAGCGCGCCCCCACCCCGTGAGCGATGGCCGACTCGAAACCATTAAACCATTAACATTTTCCGAAACATTACCTTAATTCTTGGGCGAAGAAGTGTCCTCCTCGGCGCAGGGAGGGAGAGCCGCCTTATGAGTCACGGTAAGTGCTTGGGGCGCAGGAGGAGAATGGGAATCTGATAAAGGAGAGGAGTAGGGAATATGAGAATGAGAATAAGGAGAATGGGAATCTGATAAAGGAGAGGAGTAGGGAATATGAGAATGAGAATAAGGAGAATGGGAATCTGATAAAGGAGAGGAGTAGGGAATATGAGAATGAGAATAAGGAGAATGGGAATCTGATAAAGGAGAGGAGTAGGGAATATGGAAATGAGAATAAGGAGAATGGGAATCTGATAAGGGAGAGGAGTAGGGAATATGAGAATGAGAATAAGGAGAATGGGAATCTGATAAAGGAGAGGAGTAGGGAATATGAGAATGAGAATAAGGAGAATGGGGATCTGATAAAGGAGAGGAGTAGGGAATATGGAAATGAGAATAAGGAGATAGAATCTGATAAAGGAGAGGAGTAGGGAATATGGAAATGAGAATAAGGAGAATGGGAATCTGATAAGGGAGAGGAGTAGGGAATATGAGAATGAGAATAAGGAGAATGGGAATCTGATAAAGGAGAGGAGTAGGGAATATGAGAATGAGAATAAGAAGAATGTGAATCTGATAAGGGAGAGGAGTAGGGAATATGAGAATGAGAATAAGGAGAATGGGAATCTGATAAAGGAGAGGAGTAGGGAATATGAGAATGAGAATAAGGAGAATGGGAATCTGATAAAGGAGAGGAGTAGGGAATATGAGAATGAGAATAAGGAGAATGGGAATCTGATAAAGGAGAGGAGTAGGGAATATGAGAATGAGAATAAGGAGAATGGGAATCTGATAAAGGAGAGGAGTAGGGAATATGAGTGAGAATAAGGAGAATGGAAATCTGATAAAGGAGAGGAGTAGGGAATATGGAAATGAGAATAAGGAGAATGGGAATCTGATAAGGGAGAGGAGTAGGGAATATGAGAATGAGAATAAGGAGAATGGGAATCTGATAAGGGAGAGGAGTAGGGAATATGAGAATGAGAATAAGGAGAATGGGAATCTGATAAAGGAGAGGAGTAGGGAATATGAGAATGAGAATAAGGAGAACGGGAATCTGATAAAAGAGAGGAGTAGGGAATATGAAAATGAGAATAAGGAGAATGGGAATCCGATAAAGGAGAGGAGTAGGGAATATGAGAATGAGCATAAGGAGAATGGGAATCTGATAAAGGAGAGGAGTAGGGAATATGAAAATGAGAATAAGGAGAATGGGAATCTGATAAAGGAGAGGAGTAGGGAATATGAGAATGAGAATAAGGAGAATGGGAATCTGATAAAGAAGAGGAGTAGGGAATATGAGAATGAGAATAAGGAGAATGGGAATCTGATAAAGGAGAGGAGTAGGGAATATGAAAATGAGAATAAGGAGAATGGGAATCGGATAAAGGAGAGGAGTAGGGAATATGAAAATGAGAATAAGGAGAATGGGAATCTGATAAAGGAGAGGAGTAGGGAATATGAGAATGAGAATAAGGAGAATGGGAATCTGATAAAGGAGAGGAGTAGGGAATATGGAAATGAGAATAAGGAGAATGGGAATCTCTGATAAAGGAGAGGAGTAGGGAATATGAGAATGAAAATAAGGAGAATGGGAATCTGACAAAGGAGAGGAGTAGGGAATATGAGAATGAGAATAAGGAGAATGGGAATCTGATAAAGGAGAGGAGTAGGGAATATGAGAATGAGAATAAGGAGAATGGGAATCTGATAAAGGAGAGGAGTAGGGAATATGAGAATGAGTTTAAGGAGAATGGGAATCTGATAAAGGAGAGGGGTAGGGAATATGAGAATGAGAATAAGGAGAATGGGAATCTCTGATAAAGGAGAGGGGGTAGGGGACTGAGAAAAGGGGGTGGATGGGAGATATCTGATAAACGAGAGGAGTAGGTAATATATGAATAAGGAAAATGGGAATATCTGATAAAGGAGAGGGGATAGGGGGACTGAGAAAAGGAGGTGAATGGGGATATCTGATAAACGAGAGGAGTAGGGAATGTGGGAAGAGCTTAAAGAAGGAGAATGGGAATATCTGATAAACGAGAAGGGAAAGGAGAGCTGAGAAAAGAAGGGGAATAGGGATATCTGATAAAAGAGAGGGATGGGGAATACGATTTTAAACAAGAAGGAGAATGGAAAAAAATGATAATCGAGAGGGGAAACGAGAGCTGAGAAAAGAGAGAGAGAGATAGAGGGAATATTTGGAGAGCATAAAAGGAGAAAGAGAATGGGAATAGAAGAAGAAAGAAGGGGAAAAACGGGAAGAAAGGGGGGAGGAGAACGGGAATCTCTGATAAATGAGGAGGAGAGCTGTGAGAAGGAGACAGAGAATAGGAAAAAAAGAATAGGAGAATAGGAGAAGAGAGGACCTAAGAAAGAGAGGAGACTGAGAATACCCGATAAATAAAGGGAAGAATGAGAGGAGCTAAGAAAAGGAGAAGAATGGGAAGAAAAGAATGGAAGGAAATGGAAGGCCAAGAGCAGAGGAAGGGGAGTAGGAATATTCGATAGAAAGGGGAAAGGGAGGAATGAAGGGAAATAAAGAGAAGAGAGTGGGTAGGAATATCCGATAGATAAGAGGAGAATGGAAGGATGGTGAGTCAAGGTAAGGGGAACGAAAGACAGAAATGAGAAAATATGGAAGGAGTTCGAGATAAAGAACATGGAAGAGAGAGAGAGGGAGAGAGAGAGAGAGAGAGAGAGAGAGAGAGAGAGAGAGAGAGAGAGAGAGAGAGAGAGAGAGAGAGAGAGAGAGAGAGGGAGAGGGGGAGAAACAGACAGACAGAAATAGAGATAAAGAGAAAGAGGAAGAGAACGAAATTAAACTTGGTCCCAATCTTCGGGGAGGGGGAGGGGGGGTGGGGGAGGAGGAGGGGGAGATGGCGTAGAGATTTTTAACGAACCTTCCAGAACCTGTCGCGAAGATTCATCAACAGAAAAAGTCTCAAATATCGCCATTATTCTCCAAACTCCTTCCCGAACGACTCTCTCCCTCAAAACTTGGGCGAAGGAACACGCCGATAAAGTAGGAGAACGTGTCATAAGGAGGACTTTGTGTGTTTTGGAAGAAAAAAGAGTCTGGGAAGTGAGCAGCACATTTACAATTCCTTCCCTTTGTAGAAGTACGTGGCACTAGGAGCGTGTTAGAGGGAGTACTGTGCTACTTTGCATTCATTTGAAGTAATTGTAACTTTACTACTCGGACTACAATCGCTTGGTTTTGCAACTCCAAAGGACTGGAGGTTTGAGGTTTGTTAATTCCGTGGTTAAGTAATTCTATAAAAAAGGGGAAACAAGTACATTGTAAAATGGTTTTTGTTTTTAGGAATCGATGGACCCAGAGTACATCAGACTGATTACCGTTACATTTTACGATAACAATATTTTTTATTTGGATCTAATTAGTATCGTAAAACAATAAACAAATTTGGTTTATCCTAGTACCATTCCCAATAGACACTTACCATTAACAACTCGTATTTCATTCTAGTGGTACCAACTCACTTTCAACCAGCCACCAACTTGGCATACCAATAGTTATCCCACTTACCTGTCACGAATACCCAACTTACCATTCCGACTGCTTGGCATCGTAACCCCAAAAAACAACGAATTATAGACAGGGAAATGCCCATACCAAGCCCTGCAACGGATCTGCAATACTAATTGAGTTCCACATTGGCAGCTACCAAGAACATCGACCATTGCCTTAACGCGTCAGATCGTGAGTGACATCATAGAGCGGGGGACGTC
>NC_091564.1:20697257-20702257 GCF_042767895.1 Penaeus vannamei | reverse complement strand
CCCACCCTTTATTTTCAATCTCTCTCCGCTCTTTATCTCTTCTTCCCTTTCCTTATCTCCTTTTCCCCATTCCTTATTTCCTCTTCTTGCTCTTCATCTCCTCTTCCCTTCCTTACCCCTCTTCCTTATCTCCTCTTCCCGCTCTTTATCTCCTCCCTTTCTTTAATTTTTGCATCGACCACCTAAAGCGACTTTGGCGAGGCTTGAGACCACTATCCTCTTTATTTATTCCCATTCCTTATCTCCTCTTCCTATTCCTTATCTCCTCTCCCCGCTCTTTATCTCCTCTTCCCATTCCTTATCTCCTCTCCCCGCTCTCTATCTCCTCTTCCCATTCCTTATCTCCTCTTCCTATTCCTTATCTCCTCTCCCCGCTCTTTATCTCCTCTTCCCATTCCTTATCTCCTCTCCCCGCTCTTTATCTCCTCCCTTTCGCAACTCTCGCATCGACGACCCGAGACATCATCTCTCGGCGCTCTCCCCGACCCCGCTGAGAACATCTTGGATCACGTAATATGGCCTTATCTCGAGCTGGAGCGCCGCCAAGAGCCCCTCCGCGCCTCCCTTATCTCCCGGAGGAACACCTTGCTCCTTATCTCAAGCGGGAACACCCTCCTCTCCCCTCCTCTCCCCTCCTTTCCTCTCATCTGCTCTCCTCTCTCTTCTCTCTCCTGTGTTCGTTTCGTTCTAATTTGATCGTTTGGGTCTTTCGTTTCTTCTTTGTCTGTATCTTTCTCCTTCTTCGTCTTCTTCTCCTTCGTATCTTTCCATCTTCTTCATCTCCTTCTTCGTCTTCTCCTTATCTTTCCATCTTCTGTCTTTCCTTCTCCCGTCTGATCCCTCTCACTCAGGAATTTCTCTCCCCTCCCCCCTCTCTCTCTCCCCTCTCTTCCCCCACCATCCTATGTTCTTCCCCATCCTCACCTCTCCTCCCCCCATCCTGTTCCTTCCCCCTCCTCACACCCATCCTCCTAGCCTCCCCCAACCCAGTCCCTCGTAGACTCCCCCTTCCCCCTCTCCCCTCCCGACCCCCTGTGCTTCTCCCTCCCCTCTCCCTTACCAGACCCCCACAGCCTCACCCCCTACCCCACCCAATCCCCCTGTATTCTCCCCCTCCCCCTCCCTCCCCCCTTCCCCTCTCTCTCGACAAAAAGCGCAACCCTCCTCCTCTCTCCCTACCCCCACTCTCCCTGTAGCCCCTCCTCCCCATCCCCCCTCCGCCCTTATCCTCTCTCGCAAGACGTTCTTATCTCTGTCTGGGACACGGAGCTTGTTGTACCCATCTCTCTATCGCTCCCTGCTCCTGTCTTCTTGTCTTCCTCCTCTTCTTTATCTTTCTTTCTTTTTCTTTTTCTTGTTCAGTGTCATTTCGTTTTGCCTTTCTTCCGTTTTCTCCCTCTTCCTTCATTCGTTTCGGCATTTCTCTATCTCTATTTTTTTCTTCTCTTCTCTTCCCTCCTATTCTTAATGTTTTATTTCTCTGCGTTCTCATTTACTTCTTATTCCGCCTCTTTCTTCCTTCTTCCCGTTCCTCCGCGTCGTTCCCTTCATTTTATCTCTCCCCTTTCTTTTCCAGTCCCCTTCCTCCTTCTCTTTCTCTTCCTCCTCCTCTTACGCTTCCTCTTCTTCTTATTCCTTTTTCTTCTCCTTCTCCTCCTCTTCTATCTCCTCTTCTTCTTCCTCCTCCTCCTCCACCTCTTCCACTTCCTCCTACTCCTCCTCCTCCTCCTCTCTTCCGTTTATCCTCATCCTCCCTATTCTCTTCTCTTCCTCCTCCTTCTCCCCTCTTTCCTCTTCTTTATCTTTCCCTCTCCTTCTCCTCTTTCTATTCCTCCTCCTCCTCTTCCGTACTCGATGACCTCCAATGTCACACAAAGACAGAAAATAAATCTTTCGTAATTTACTTTTCGTAATTTCTACTATAATTTTGTGTGACGCATTATCATTATTACTTCTAATATCTCCATTACCCTTTGATAATTTCTCGATGTTATATCCTTTTTTTCTCTTTTAATCAAGCGAACAAATGTATGTATAATTTATATATGTATATTTTTTTCTCTGTTTTAATCGAGCAAACAAATGTTTTTTTTTATCTCTATCCTTTGAGCTGAAATCGGTGTGTTATCTTTGTCCAGGATTTTTTCATCCGGGAACTCCAGTTGTGACTTTTTTCTGGCTTTATCCCATTTTTTTCTCTTCCATTTAAAAAAATCTCCCTTTTCCTTTTCTCCTTTTAATTTTTTAATTTTTTTTTTCTAGTTCTTTCTTCCTTTTATTTTATTTAGTTATTTTCCCTCTTTTGATTTTCTAAGTTTTCCTTTTCCAAATGTTTTCTTTTTCTTTTTTCTTTGTGATTTTTTCGATCTTTTCTTCGATTCTTTCTGTCTCCTTGTTCTTCCCGATTTAAAAATATAATCTTATCTTCTTCCACTTCTCTTCTCCTTCCCTTCACTCTTTATTCCTCTTTTCTCTTCTCCTTTCATATTTTTCTCTCTCGTTTATGCACTTCATTCATTAACTATCAACTCCTTTCTTCTTTTCCACACTTTTCTTCATCCACTCACCCCTTTTCCTCTCTCCTACACCCATTTTATTCATTCCCCCATCCATTCTTTCCTTTCTTCCCCTCTCTCTCTCTTCCACCCATTTTCATTCCCGTCCTTTATGTTCCTCACTCCCCCCTCCCCCTACCCCTCCCACCCTCCGGCCCTGAAAATCCTCCTCCTCCTCCCCCTCCCCCCTCCTCTTTTCTATAGATAGATGGAATCTCTTTTGACCCGCCTTCCCTCCCTCCGGAATCTATCTATCAATCTGTGACCTTATTTTCTTGACTGGCTGTCTTAATCCTTTCATCTTGGGGTCTTCAAGATGTCGTGACTCCATTTTTTTTCTCCCATTCTCCCTCCCTCCCTCGCTTTCTCCTAACCTGCCTCCTTTCCTCTCTTCCTTCCTCGCTTTCTCCCTCCCTTCCTCCCTTCCTCCCTCGCTTTCACCTTTCCTGCCTCCTTTTCTTTCTTCATTCCTAACTTCCTTCCTATCTGTCTTCTTCCCTCGCCTCTTTCCTTCCCTCTCTCCCTCTGTTTATCGCTTCTCCCCCCTCCCTCCTCTGTCTCCCTTCCTTACTCCAGCTCTCCCCTCCGTCTTTTCCTCCCTCCCTCTCTTTCTCCTTCTCTTATCTTCCTCTCTTTCTCCCTCCCTCTCCTCTTCTTTCCTTTTCTTATTTTCTCGAATTTCCCTTTCTTTTAATGATATCGCCTTCCTTCTGTTCTTTCTCTTCCATTTTCTTTTCTGATCCCCCTTTTCTCCTTCTGCATCACATTGCCTTTTTTTCTTCCATTGCCCATTTTCCATCCCTGCTTCCCTCTCCCTCTTTCCTTATTTCTGTCATTGCTCCTTATTCTTCCCTTTCCATTTTCTTTTCTTCCTTCTCCTCCTTCTGCCTCTTATAAGGCACCATAGCACTTTCATCTTCTCTTCTTACCTATTATCCAGCCTTCCTTTGCTCTCCCTCTCTCCCTCTTTATCTCCGTGTCTCCTTCCTTTTCCATTTTCTTCTTTTATCCCTTCTCCTCCTCCTTCTGCCTCTATGAGACATCATATCGTTTTCATCTCCCATTACCTATTTTCCATCCTTCTTTTTTTCTCCCTCTCTCCCTCTTCTTTTCCGTGTCTCCTTCTTCCTTTCCCTTTTTCTTCTTTTACTCCATATGAGGCATACCATAACACTTTCATTTTCTCCCACTATCTATATTCCAGCCTTCGTTTCCTCTCCCTCTCTCCCTCTTTACCTCCGTATCTCCTTCTTCCTTTTTCATTTATTCCTCATTCCCCTCCTTCTGCCTCATATGAGACATCATATCATCTTCACCCATTATCTATTTTCCATCCTTCTCTTTCTCTTTTTTTTCTCTCCGTGCAAGCTCAGCCAGTCTGAAACCTGCCATTTCTCTACTTTGAAAATCCTTTTATTTTCGTGATGCCTTTGTCATCATTTAGTTCATCCACTTTTCTGTCCTTTTCTTCCTTTCTGTCTGTGGCTGTCTATTTTTTCTTTTTCTCGGCTTTTGTTCGTCTTGTCTTTGTTTTTCTTCTCTCCACTCCGTTTAGACTGTGTGTGTATGTGTGTGTTTGTCTGTCTCTCTCTCTGACTCTCCTTTTCTCCCTCTCTCATTTTCAGCCTCCCCTCGTTCTTCCTCTCACTTCCCCCCTTTTCCCCTCCTAACCCTCCCTTATTTCCATCTCCCCCACATTCTCCCTCAACAACCCCCACCCCTTTTTCCTCTCTCTCTCTTTCATTTTTCCCATCCCTCCACGTTCTCCCTCAACTTCCCTCTCCCTCTCTCCCTCATTTCTATCCCCCCACGTTCGTCCTCACCCTCCCTCTCCCTCATTTCTACCCCCGTTCTTCCTCACCCTCCCTCTCCCTCATTTCTATCCCCCGTTCTCCCTCCCTTTCTCCCTCATTTCTACCCCCACGTTCTCCCCCACCCTCCCTCTCCCCCCTCATTTCTACCCCCGTTCTCCCTCACCCTCCCTCTCTCCCCCCCTTCCTTCCAAGAGCTCAAGGGCAGGCAGCCGTCCAATCTTACGTCCGTGACTATGTGTGTATCCTGTCTTGAAATCGTGTCAGCTGCCCATGCCAAGAATTCTCCCAGCATATTCTTCTCGGTGACAGACACTATTTCTATGTATTCTCTAGTCATTTTTTCTGTCACTTTCTTCGTGTTCTTATTTTTTTCTACTTTTTTTTTTTAGTTTCTTTTTATAGTCGTATATCATCATCACGATATATATTTTTTAAAATGTCTTTTCTTATTAGGGTCTGCGTTTTTGGCATTTATTTGGTGCTTGGGGCTAATCAAGTCATTCTCTCTCTCTCTCTCTTTCTCTCCCCCCTCCCTCCATTTCTTTTTTTCTCTCTCTCTGTGTTCTCTCGACCTCTCTTTCTCTTGTCTCTATTTCTTTTTTTCTCCTTCTGGCTGTTGTCTGCACAGATC
>NC_091564.1:20677257-20692257 GCF_042767895.1 Penaeus vannamei | reverse complement strand
CAGGTGAGCAGAGGTTACTGGCTTGACCCCTGCAATTGCTGTCGTCGTTCCTGCTGGTTCCGCTTCGTGCGGCGGATGAAGCAGGGCCGGCGTGTCGGGGTTTCTAGAAGCAGGAGAAGAAGGAGAAGGAGAAGGAAAGGAAGAAGGAGAGGGAGAGGGAGAAGGAGAGGGAGAAGGAGAGGAAGAAGGAAAGGGAGAAGGAGAGGAAGAATGAGAGGGAGAGGGAGAAGGAGAGGGAGAAGGAGAGGAAGAACGAAAGGGAGAAGGAGAGGAAGAATGAGAGGGAGAGGGAGAAGGAGAGAGAGAAGGAGAAGAAGAAGGAAAGGGAGAAGGAGAGGAAGAAGGAGAAGGAGAGGGAAGGGAGAGAAGAAGGAGGAAGAAGAGGAGAGGGAGAAGAAGAAGGAGAAGGAGAAGGAGAGGAAGAGGGAGGAGGAGGAGAAGAAGGAGAAGGGAGAGGAGAAGGAGGAAGGAGAGGAGAAGGAGGAAGGAGAGGGAGAGGAAAGACAGGAGAAGAAGAGAGAAGGAGAGGGAGAGAAGGAGAGAGAAGAAGAAGGAGAAGGAGAGAGAGAAGGGAGAGGAAGAGGGAGAGGGAGAAGAAGAAGGGAGAAGGAGCAAGGAGAGGGAAGAGGAGAGGAGAGAAGGAAGAAGGAGAAGGAAGAAGGAGAAGGAGAGAGAGAAGGAGAGGAAGAGGGAGAGGGAGAAGAAGAAGGAGAAGGAGAGGGAGAAGGAGAGAGAGAAGGAGAAGAAGAAGGAGAGGTAGAGGGAGAGGAAACAGGAGAAGAAGGAGAAAGAGAAGGAAAGGGAGAAGGAGAGGAAGAAGGAGAGGGAGAGGGAGAAGGAGAGGAAGAGAGAGAGAAGGAGAAGGAAAGGGAAAAGGAGAGGAAGAGAAAAGGAGAAGAAGTAGAAGAGGGAGAAGGAGAGTGATGAAGGAGAAGAAGAGAGAGAAGGTGGAGGGAGAAGGAGAGAGAGGAGGAGAAGGAGAGGGCAAAGGAGAGAGAGAGAGAGGAAAGAGAGAAAAAGGGGAGAGATAGAGAGGAAGAAGGAAAAGAAGAAGTAGGAGGAGGAGAAGGAGAAGAAGAAGAAGAAGAAGAAGAAGAAGAAGAAGAAGAAAAAAAAGAAAAAGAAAAAGAAGAAGGAAAAGAAGAAAGAGAAGAAGAAAGAGAAAAAGGAGAAAAAGGGAGAGGGAGAGAGAATGGAAAAAAGAAAGAATAAGGGAGATGAAAACCAATGAAATAGAGAGGAGGAGGCAAACGAAAAGGGATAATAGCGATAATCATAGAGGAAAGAGAAATTTATGAACCGAGATGAAAATATGCATTAATAGTGCAATACCAGGGATGCCAGTGTTGCAAATGAGATTAATGACAACGATAATAATTCGCGAATAACTTATAAATGACGATAATAACTGGCGAATAACGGAAATGATAATGATAACTCGAGAATAACTTGGAAATTATAATAACTCAGGAATCATTTGGAAATAATGAAAATAACCTTCGAACAACTTGAAAATAACGGTAATTATCCCGCGCCAAACGAGCGATCCATTATGGCAAGGTGGTCATACGTAACTAATTTAAAGCGATGAAATGACGAATGGAAATAAACAAAAGGCAAAAAAAGCTTAAAAACGTAAATAACTACGGGAACGAATAAAATTAAAATGAAAGACCCCCCCCGCCAAAAAAAAAGAATAAAGCAATGACGTTACAGACGCATCTAACTACTGTTGAAAAAAAAAAAAAAAAAAAAAAATGGAATGTTAATAAAATTCCTGGCTTGGCGGCGGGAGAGAGTCGTTCCGGGAGTTGGGTGAATTATTAATGGGAAGGAGACGAGGTCGTGCATATTTCAGGGTCGTCGAGGTCGTTCTGTGACGTCATATACGGGGAGGGGGGGGGAGGGGATGAGGAGAGGGGAGAGGAGAGGAGGGGGGGAGGGGATGAGGGAGGGGAGAGGAGAGGAGGGGTGGGAGGGATGATGAGGGAGGGAGAGGAGAGGAGGGGTGGGAGGGGATGAGGGGGGAGGGGAGAGGAGAGGAGGGGGGGAGGGGATGAGGGGAGGGGAGAGGAGAGGAGGGGGGATGGGGAGGTGAAGGGAAGGGAGAAGGAAGGGGAGGAAGAGGGAGAGGGAGAGGGAGAAGGAGAGGAGGGGAAGGGGAGAGAGGGAGAGGGGAAAGGGAGAGGGAGAGAGGGCGAGGAGAGGAGAGGGAGAGGGGAGGGGGAGGGGGAGAGGGAGGGAGAGAGGGAGGGGAAGGGAGAGGAAGAAGGAGAGGGAGAGGTGAGGGAGAGGGAGAGGGAGAGGGAGAGGTGAGGGAGAGGCAGAGGGAGTAAAATGGAGAGGGAGAGGAGGGGGGTAAAGGGAAGGGGAGAGAAGGTGAGAGGAGATGAGGTAGAGGGAGAGGAGAGGAAGAGGAAGAGAGAGAGGGGAGGGGTGAACAGGGAATGGAGGGGAGGAGAGAGGGAAAGGAAGGGAGGGGAAAGAAGAGGAAGAGGGAGAAAAGGGAAGAGGGGATGGGAAGGGAGATGAGGAGAAAGGGGAGGAAGAAGGAGAGGGAGAGTGAGAGTAGGGGGAGTGAAGGAGAGGGGAGGGGAGAAGAGGAGAGCGGAGGGGAGAGAGAGGGATAGAGAAAGGATGGGAATGAATGGGAGAGGATGGGAGGAAGAGAGGGAGAGTGGCAAAGCGATGGAGAGGTAGAGGAAGAGAGAGAAAGAGAAAGCGAAGAAGGAGGAGAGAGAAAGGGATAATGAGAGAGTGAGAGAGAGGGAGAGGAAGAAGGAGGAAGGAAAATGAAGATGCAGAGAGAGAAAAAGGAGAAGGATAAAGGAGAAGGAGAAGAAAAAAGAAAGAAAGGAAAAAGGGATAAAAAAAGAGATTGTTGTAGGATAAGGATAAGACGAAGGAAGAAATAAAATAGAAAGAGAGAGAGAGAAGAGGAGAACAACAAAACGGAGAAGGAAGAAAAGGAGAGAAAAAAAGAAGATGAACGGGAGAAAAAGCAAGAAAAAGGAGAATAAGAATAAGAAACGAAGAGGAAAAGGAAGAAAAGAAGAGGAGGAGGAGGAAGAAGAAAAAAAGAAGAAAGAAGGGAAATAAGAGGATGATGATAAAAATGAAAATAAAATAAAAATAATGATAAGAGGAACAAGAACATGAAGAAAAAGAAGATGAAGAAATAGAAAGAACAGCAGACGAAATAAACAAAGATAATGGAAAGTGAAAGAAAATGAAATAACAAAACAGTAGCCAAGAAAACGAAAGTGTAAAGATACCAAACAAAAGAAAGAAGAAAGTAAAGAAAGAGAAAATAAGAAAACATTTATCGAACAAATTTTACGTGAAGCAATTTTCTTGTGTTTTTTCTTAATTCCTGATCTTTATCTCCTCGTACATTTATCATTCTTAGTGTTAAAAGGAAGAGAAAGGGTTATTTATAATATATAACGTAGATTGTTTTTATTTTTTATTTTTTTAATTAATTATTATTTTTATTTATTTTTTTTTTTTTACGGTCTCGGAGAGGAAGTATGGTGGTCGTGTTGCAGTGTTGGATTGTGTCGTTTGTGATTGTGTGGTTGTAGGTTTATTTGTTTGTGTTTATGTGTTTGTGTATGTATGTCTGTTCGTGTGTGTTTGTGAGTTTGTGTGTGTTTGTGTTTGTGTATGTATGTTTGTTCGTGTGTGTTTGTGAGTTTGTGTGTGTTTGTGCTTGTGTATGTATGTTTGTTCGCGTGTGTTTGTGAGTTTGTGTTTGTGTATGTATGTTTGTTCGTGTGTGTTTGTAAGTTTGTGTATGTATGTTTGTAAGTTTGTGTTTTTGTACGTGTGTCTGCACCTATACTTGTATGTGTATTTGTATCCATTTGTACACTTGTATTTATATCTCTGCATATACCTCCGGTGTGGATGTGGATCTGTGTGCGTCAACCTGTTTATATACATCACTCTGTTATTACACTGTATTAACATGATGCAGATGTATTGTTTTAGCCGAGTCTAAAAAAAAAGGTAACCCGGCTTGCAACATATGACTATTTTGCACGATGCAAATTAGCACCAGCGGGGAATTTTCTGCTTACGTGTCAATTTCGGCACCCCCCCACCCCCTCCCCCCCTACTGATTTAATTAAACCGTGTTAACGATTCATGATTATTTAGGTGCGTCTAACAAATGTTTGTGGTTTGTGTATGAATGTTATGAGTGTAGATGTTCCGCAGTGTGACGAATTTATTCACTAACCAGCGCGTAATTCAGCGCTTCTAGAATATATATACATTCTTTATTACTTTCCCGCGAAGGATGAACTGATGTCATTATTTTTGGGTTCAAATTTGCAACGGCGCTTTGGCAACCTTGTTTTCGGGGGGGGGGGGGGTATGGAGCGCGCGCGTACGTATGCAATGGGTCTATCTCAGTCATATCTCTCTGTCTATCTGTTTGTCCGTTCGTTCGTCTGCCCGTCTGTATGTTTATATCTTTATCCGCCCCCCCACTCTGTGTGTGTGTGTGTGTGCGTGTGTGTGTGTTTGTGTTTGCTTGTGTGTCTATCATTGTCATTAGGATTATTATTAGTAGTATCAGCATAATTATTGTACTGATTATTATCAAATGATCATTATTAAGATTGCCAATGCTAATACTAATAGCAAAAGCAAAACAGAAGAAAAAAACACATACCTTGAATAGATATATATCTTTTAATGCCCCCCCCTCCCTCCTCCCCAAAAGAAGATAAGCCAAATAAACAAAACTTTTCCCTCGGCATTAAAACCAAAAGAAAACAATTCCATTAAAAGAAACTAAAAGCTCCTTCCCTTTTTCTTTTATTAACTCTCTCTCTCCCTCTTTCTCTCCACAGTGGGCATGGGCGACGCGAAACGAGGCTGTGCCGACAAAACTTACCCCGATGCCTGCCAAGAGGCCTCTGCCATTGCAGCTTCCGGCAACGTCTGCTTCTGCAACACCCTCCTTTGCAACGATTCCTCAGCCAAGGTGCCGGCTCTGTCCCTGCCGCTGCTCGCCCTCGCCTACGTCCTCTTCCACAGGCTCATGTAGAAGATGCAGGGAGTGTAAGGCGAGCGGAGGGCGTGCCGGGAGCCGCTGCGGCCCGGCGTCGCTTCTCTGCAGGGGCTTCGTTTCGGTGTTCTTCTTTGTTGTGTTTGTTTACCGTTTGATTTTTATTTCGGGGGGTGTAGTGGTGTTTTTTTTAATGTTTTCGTTGAGGTATTTTTTTAATTTGTTTATTTTTTTGTGTATTTTTGGGGGGAAGTTAAGTGGTCTTTGAGGGATGCTTTGTTTTGTTTGTATGTTTGTTTGTGCGTTTGTTTAGGGGAGGGTGGGGTTGAGTCACTGTCCTTTGCTCTCTCATTTTTCTCTGCCTTTTCTCGTTGTCTTTGATTCTTTTATGATGATTCGTGTGGGAAGTAGAAGGAAGGAAGAGAAGGAAGGAGGAGGTGGAACAGCAGGAGATGAGTGAAGACGAGGAGAAGGAGAAGGGAAAGGAAAGAAGGAAGGAGAAGGAACCAGGAGGAGGGCTAAGAGGAAGATAAAGCAGATGAGAAGAACGAAGAGGAAGGAAATATAGGAAAGAAGAAGAACAAGAAGAGCTGAGAAACAGGAGTAAAGAGAAGACGAAGAAGAAGAAGAGTACGAGAGAGATACGAGAATCGAGGACGAGAAACAGGGAGAAAGAGAGGCGAAAGGACACAAGAAAACCATTTCTGCGTCTGTCGGTTTTTTGGTCATGTTGTCTTTGGTAATAGTAAAGAATTTCGATATTTAGATGTTAACGCTGGCACTGTTTAGCACTTTCATCCCGCCATATCTCATCCTGTGTCGTTTTTTTCAATTTGTTTTCATTTATTATTATTATTATTATTATTATTATCATTATTATTATTATTATTATTTTAGATTTTTGTCATTAGACTGGTGAAACCCTCTTGACTGTCCGCAACCAATGTATTATTTTTTTTGGAGAGAAGATAAAAAGAAACTCACATAGTGTTTGTATGCATTTATTTCATTATATATATTTGTACGTACAAATATTTACAAATATACATAGAGGATACTTGCAGCTGCCCCCCCCCCTCCATCCCTACCCTCTCCACCCCCTCCTCTGTCCTCTCCCTCCTGTACCCCCTCCCCCCATCTCTACACCGTTGCCATATGTCACCCATTTTACGCATCCATTCATTCACCAAATGGCAACAATGTGTAGATCCCCAACCCCTCTCCCCTCCTCCGCCCCCCCCCCCCCCCCATTTCCCTCTCTCCTAACCCTCCTCCTCCATCCACTTCCATTTCCCCCTATTATTCTCAAACCCCGACTCCATTTCCCCCGTCCCTCTCCCTCCTCCTCCTCCCTCTCTCCCTCATCATCCATGATCCTCTTCCTCCCTTCCCTTTGCCCCTCCCCCTTTCCCACACCATCCTCCCTCCCCACTCCACTTCCCCCTTTCCCATCCTTCTCCCTCTCTCCCTCATCATCCCTGACCCTCCCCCCGTCCTCCCTTCCCTTTTTCCCCTCCCCCTTTCCCCCTCCATCCTCCCTCCCCACTCCACTTCCCCCTTTCCCATCCTTCTCCCTCTCTCCCTCATCATCCCTGACCCTCCCTCCGTCCTCCTTTCCCTTTTTCCCCTCCCCCTTTCCCCCTCCATCTTCCCTCCCCCCCTTACCCCCAATTCTAAGCTGCAGTAGACAATTTTTCTCACACATTTTCACCCAAGCGTTGGTATGCAGTATCGCCTAGATGTACTCGTGTACTTGGACATAAAAAGACATTAAAAATAAAAATGACAAAAAAAAATATATTATGATGACTGTAAGATCGATTCCTTTGTCTATGTGCAATTTTAGCAATATGTGCAATTTTAGCAATAGGAACAAGAGTACCCTAGGCTGTGTTAGGGTATTTAACAATGCACTGTAATGTTTGATTAAGTAATTAACATAAATAAAACTGAAATATGTATGTTGATAAGGGAACAAGATATTGTAGTAGGCTGTACAAGACAAATTGAACTTCACAAAAGTCAGAGACGAAATTTAGAGTAAAAAGAAGAAGAGGGAGGAGCTTAATCCAACAGTAGTAGCTATAAAGTATATAAACTCTATATATAAGGCAAGTCATTACATTCTAACGAGACCAAAGATTAACCGAAAAGAGTTGTTCAATATACGTAGACTTTTCCCAGTAGTTGGCCACAACCGAACAGTTTTACTTATCACTTATTATTGTCAGTGTCCCAGCTTCGCTATGAGTAGATTGCTACATTGTCTCTTTAAGGAAAAACACTACGACAACATTGGTACTTAGTGTTTACGAGGAATAAGATAATTAATATACAGTATACATACATTAAATTTTATCTGAATTGAAAAAGAACACATCGAATAAAAGATAAAATTTATAGTGTCATGTAGATTTAGCATAATGGTAGTTGTATCTTCTCAAGACAAAAGATATTACGTAGTACAGGTAGTATTAGAAACATCCACGTTTTAATTTTCGTTTTTTTTCTTTTCATTTTTTTTCACTAAATTTTCATTCGCCATACACCAACGACAATGGAAATAAAAGATGATTCATTTTTGGAAATTATATAAAGACACACCTAAACACACACACACACACACACACACACACAGCCGCGCCAACCTTGTGTTATGCATAGTTGCCAAGTCTTTGCTTCTTGAAAAAAACTGAAATGTAGCGAGATTTTTCTGTAGGTATTTTGTAAGTTTTTCTTCATCTGCTGAAACTAAAAAATAAAAAGATAAAAAAAAGATTGAATAAATATATAAGCTTGTGCGTGGCAACACATGGAAAGCTTTGTAATGAATATAAATCTATTTTTCCCCATGATTCTTTATTGGTCTTTTTGGATACCTTTCCCGGAATTGAAAAAATGGGAAGTTTGTTTGTGTAAAGAACTGAAATGGATCAATAAAGTATATTGGGAAAGTGCGTTTTATTTCCGCTCCATTTTCTCCATTTTCTTTACATCTTTCATGTATTTTTTTCTGAAATGAATAAAAAAACAACTAACTAAAGCTGGAGATGATATAAAGAACATTCTTAAAATACACCTCAACCCTTTTAAACATGAGCAATTATGTTATATTGCAGGTAAATACAAAGATAAAAAAGTGTAGAGAGACAACACAGTAATTGGAAAGTTTTACAGCTATTAGAGGAGTAATTAGGAGTGTATGAATAATAGCGAGAAAGAGAGAGAGAGAAAGAAAAAAACAGAGCAGAGAGAATTCATGGAAAGTTTCTTGTCAAACGTCTTTTGGGTAAATTGAAAGAACATTGTTAATCAAAATGGAAATCGATGATCCGCAGAGTTTTGCCATGTGTATGCAAATTAAGTTAGCTTCTATTTTAAGAAAACTCTCAAGATTATACGCACACGTGTAACACATACACATACACTCACACCCATACTCACACACACACACACACTTACGCACACACACACACATACATACATACATACATATATATATATATATTTATATATATATATATATATATATATATATATATATATATATATATATGTATATATATGTATATATATATATATGTATATATACACACACACACACACACACACACACACACATATATATATATATATATATATATATATATATATATATATATATATATATATATATATATATGTATTATGTATGTATATATATATATATATATATATATATATATATATATATATATATATATATATATATATATATATATATATATATATATATATATATATATATATATATATATATATATATATATATATATATATATATATATATAAATTCATATATATCAATTCTCATCCATACCTCTTGTATAACTGCCGTGCGTATGTTTCTGTATGTGCACACACATACACAAGGAATGCAAGAGAAACTACATCGTTGACATAACGATAAAGAAAAAATAGATGTATAAAGTCCTAAAAAAGAACAACACTAACAATAACAATAAAGAACAAATACAGCAATGAAGAAAATAACAATAACATAAAAAAACAGAAGAGCAGAAATACGTACAAACATACAAACTCAGCATCAGTTCCCATCTTAAAAAAGGAACGCAGGTGAGTACCTTACCTGGAAACAGCTGAGAGAACACTTACTTAATTAACTCAGGTAGACCGAGTAGAATGTCCCTTTCATGCTAACACGGTTGATTCCTCTCTCATTCTTATATTTTAGGTCTTTCTCTTCCCTTTTTTTACTCTCTCTCTCTCTGTCTGTCTCTCGCTCTCCCTTTATTTCCTTTTTTCTCTCTCTTACCTCTCTCTCTCTCTCTCTTTCTCCCTCTCTCTCTTTATTTCTTTTTCTCTCTCTCATACCCACCCTCTTCCGCTCTACCTTTATTTTTTCTCTCTCTCTCTCGCTCTCCCTTTATTTATTTTTTTCTCTCTCTCTTATCCCTATCTGTCTCTCTCGCTCGCTCTCTTTCTCGCTCTCGCTCTCCCTTTATTTCTTTTTTTGCCTCTCTCGCTCTTATCCCCCTTCTCTCTACCTTTATTTCCTTTTTCTTTCTATTTCTCTCTCTCTCTCTCTCCCTCTCTCTCTCTCTCTCTCTCTCTCTCTCTCTCCCACTCTTTCACGCACACACACACATACTTTTATCTGCCTTTCACTCTCTTGCTAACCGCAATCATATCGCAAGCTCTGCTTTTACAACACAGCGTTGGAAAAGGCCCAGCATCTGTGGAAAAATATGTCAAGCAAAAAGCAATATACCTTTTACTCTCTGCTTTACTAATGCAAGTCCCTAAGATAGTGAAAGAACATAATGCAAAAATGAAATGAACAGGTCCCTCATCATAATATAAAGATGCAATAAAATCATATCAACAGCTATAACAACATCAATAATATTACAAACGAAAAAAACACAGCACATAAAATGCCAAAAAAATAAAAAATAACAATATATACCAGAAACAGTAGCGCAAAAATATAAAAGATACAATCAATAAAACAAAAAAGATATAGTTATGATCCCCCAGAGAGCCCTCCCTTATTACCTCCCCTCCTTCGCACAATAATTACCCTCCCGTGGCCCTAAACGGCGACCGGAAATGACTTCTGGATAATGAGATATATGTTAATTAAACCGATAAAAGTAAGTATCATTATCGCAGCGGATATTAACGATATCGGCGTATTATGAATAAAGCTTCTGTGTTTTTAACTCCTTTTGTAGCCATGTGGTTTATATATACGGATATTCAGATATATATGTATATGTGTACAACACGCACACATACACACACACTCACGCACAAAAACATTCATAGACACACACACACACAAACACACACATACATGCACACACAAACACACACACACAGAAACGCACTCAACCACACCCAAAGAAAAGGCATAAACACCATATTAAGATCCAATACATAGGCGTAGTTAGAGGTTTCTTGGCCAGAAGGGTTGAGTGTTTTTTAACGTAAAGTATATATTAGATTTGGTGAGAATATGTATATAGCAGAGTATAGATATAAACTTGGAATATCTTTTACCTCAGTAAAACGAATATACATTTGAAATGATACCGAAATAACAGGTGCCATTTAGGGGCCTCCCTACATCAGGGGACCAAGGGACGATGGGAAAACGCCCCCCCCCCCTTCCCAAAATACATAAATGAACACACGGAAAAAATTGCCCTTAGACAAACACACGCACACATAAACACAGCCACGCACGCACCGCCACCCGGCTGCAGCGGAGGCAAAAGCACACAGCTGCATGGCGGTTAATCCCTAACAGTAAACGGATTTCATTGTGGAGTCTGCGTGGCAAAAACCGCAGCTGTTGATTCTGCCTTTTTTGGCGCCGGACTGTGAAAGCGTTATTTAAAAGCGGCGCCATTACTTGGTGTGTAAACAGGAGGCCATTTGGAGAGCAGCGCGTGATTTTGTGGGACATTCGTTTTTTTCCAAGCGGATAAATAACGTGTTAATGATTATGCATGCATGTATGTATGTATCTATCTGTCTATTTATCTACATATCTATCAGTCTGCCGTTCTATACTTATATGTTTATCTATCCATTTACCTAAACACATAGATATGAATGTGTGTGTCTATTGTGAAAGGTAAAACACTCTACCGTCTTCAGTCTATGGTAGAAAACCTTACAATTCACAAGCAAGATTTATTGAAAATGAGGAGTGGAGGAGTGGGAGAGAGGAGAAGCAACGCGGAAAACACAGGGCAGAATGGAACAGGTGGACGGAGCGAAGGGAGGTCAAGTCAGGTCGAAGGATGAGGCGAGCTGTGCATAGGATGTCTGGCACAAGACGGTAGGCGATGCGGGGAGCGAGAAGACTATAAACAAAACAGCTAAAACCGCTTACATTGACTGAACCCAAATTTTAATTCTTTTTTCCTAGGGTGTTCTGATGCTTTTCATGGAAAACTGTATCATAAAAAGTAGATTATATATATATGTATATATATATATATATATATATATATATATATATATATATATATATATATATATATATATATATATATTTATATACATACATATATATATATATATATATATATATATATATATGTATATATATATATACCCATATATGTATATGTATATATATATATATATATATATATATATATATATATATATATATATATATATATATATATATATATATATATATATATATATGTGTGTGTGTGTGTGTGTGTGTGTGTGTGTGTGTGTGTGTGTGTGTGTGTGTGTGTGTAAACACGCGCATGCACCTCCACACCCCCACACGCACACACACACACATTCACATAAACATACACACACACATATATATATGTGTATACACACACACACACACACACACACACACACCCACATACATACATACATACATATATATATATATATATATATATATATATATATATATATATATATATGTGTGTGTGTGTGTGTGTGTGTGTGTGTGTGTGTGTGTATGTGTGTGTGTGTGTGTGTGTGTGTGTGTGTGTGTGTGTGTGTGTGAGTGTGTGTGTGTGTGTGTGTGTGTGTGTGTGTGTGTGTGTGTGTGTGTGAGTGTGTGTGTGTGTGTGAGTGTGTGTGTGTGTGTGTGTGTGTGTGTGTGTGTGTGTGTGTGTGTGTGTGAGTGTGTGTGTGTGTGTGTGTGTGTGTGTAAATATGTATCTATGTATATAAGCATATATATATATAGATGTATATGTATGTATATGTATATATATATATATATATATATATATATATATATATATATATATATATATATATATATATATATATATTATATCTATCTATCTATCTATCTATCTATCTATCTATATATATAAATTCTTTCTGCTACCGTTACATATTTTAGTTAATGTAAAAAGAAATCCGTTTTCTCTTAGCAATCGACTCAGTTCACTTTAGAAGGGAGACACTTATGTTATCTATTCTTGCCAGATTTAAGCGCACTTACCACTTTGTCTATCCATTTATCTATCTACAGAAACACATACACCCGATAGCAAAATAGAATAACAACGCCAAACGAAGTCACAAACACTGTGAAGACGAAAGAACCAATTTTATATACATATCTCCATGGGACACGCGATGTAACACACACGGACGGACCATGCATCATACACCATGGAGGAAATGTGAAAACAGTTTCTTCTAATGAATGAATACGTAAAGAATGCAACCTATGGATAATACGATAACTACTCAATGTTGCATTTCCACTTACAAACTAAGGAATACAATTAAAGATCTATATATGATAAGCCAATGATAAACCAACATACTAAACGTATTGCAGACAGCAACATTAGCGGAAAATATATATCTTCCTAAGGTGCTGTCACACTAGCACTTTTTCCGTCAATTTTTTAACAATTTTATTTTACATAAATACAAACATTCTCTAATATAGCTCTTGATTTGACTATGCTTGGCTGAAAAAGTTGACGGAAAGGTTTTCAGACGGAAACGATCATTATCGTCTGCCTGGAAAATCGACAATTCGCTCAAAAATTGATAATTTTTTCGAAAATTGTAAAAAAAAAAAAAAAAAAAAAAAAATGACGGAAAAAGTGCTAGTGTGACAGCACCTGAAAGGCACAACAAAACCAAACGTATTCCAGAAGCAAGAACTTCCTCGAAAGGAAGAAAATATCCCGGGGGGAAGCAACAGGAAGTACACATTATCCCAAGAAAATAATAACAACAAAATAAATATTCTCAAAACAACACAAACAAATCAATCTAAATCACCCCACAAAAAAAATACAAATAAAATACGAATCATCCCAAAAAATACGAAAGAAAATGCACTGAATCCCTAAACAACAAGATGTGCTTAATCTCAACATCAGCAACAACAACAAACACGACGACAAAAACAGCAACAAAGACGACGACGATGACAATGACAGCAACAACAACAACAAAGACGACGACGATGACAATGACAGCAACAACAACAACAAAGACGGCGACGATGACAATGACAGCAACAACAACAACAAAGACGACGACGATGACAATGACAGCAACAACAACAACAAAGACGACGACGATGACAATGACAGCAACAACAACAACAAAGACGACGACGATGACAATGACAGCAACAACAACAACAAAGACGACGACGATGACAATGACAGCAACAACAACAACAAAGACGACGACGATGACAATGACAGCAACAACAACAACAAAGACGACGACGATGACAATGACAGCAACAACAACAACAAAGACGACGACGATGACAATGACAGCAACAACAACAACAAAGACGACGACAATGACAATGACAGCAACAACAACAACAAAGACGACGACGATGACAATGACAGCAACAACAACAACAAAGACGACGACGATGACAATGACAGCAACAACAACAACAAAGACGACGACGATGACAATGACAGCAACAACAACAACAAAGACGACGACGATGACAATGACAGCAACAACAACAACAAAGACGACGACGATGACAATGACAGCAACAACAACAACAAAGACGACGACGATGACAATGACAGCAACAACAACAACAAAGACGACGACGATGACAATGACAGCAACAACAACAACAAAGACGACGACGATGACAATGACAGCAACAACAACAACAAAGACGACGACGATGACAATGACAGCAACAACAACAACAAAGACGACGACGATGACAATGACAGCAACAACAACAACAAAGACGACGACGATGACAATGACAGCAACAACAACAACAAAGACGACGACGATGACAATGACAGCAACAACAACAACAAAGACGACGACGATGACAATGACAGCAGCAACAACAACAAAGACGACGACGATGACAATGACAGCAGCAACAACAACAAAGACGACGACGATGACAATGACAGCAACAACAACAACAAAGACGGCTACGACGACAATGACAACGACAACAATAACAACAACAAAGACGATAGCGACAACAACAACAATGACGACGACGATGACAACAAACACGACGACGATGGCGACAACAACAATTGCGACGACGATGACAACGAAGACGATGACAATGACGACAACAACAAAGGCGACGACGGTGACGACAACAACAACAACAACAACAACAACGACAACGACGACGACGACGATGGCGACAACAACAAAGACAACGACGATGACGACAGCAACAAACACGACGACGATGACGACAACAACAATGGCGACGACGATGACAACGAAGACGATGATAATGACGACAGCAACAATGACGACGACGGTGACAACAATAACAACAACAACAACGACAACGACGATGATGGTGACGACAAAAACAACGACAACGACGACAACAAAATAACAAGAGAATTTACACATGAATCCCAAAACAATCACAAACAAGAAACAACAAAACAGCACGACACCCTCTCACACAGCTGAATAGG